>NC_064639.1:575869804-576173230 GCF_023864345.2 Schistocerca serialis cubense
GTGTTTAATTAAGATGATAATGTAAGCATAACTGATCTGAGAAGGAGGAAGTGTAACGCATTCTTTTATTTTTGTGTCTTATGATTTTCCATACTAATGCTTTATCTTTTCAAGAATGTTACACATAGGTCATACTATGCTTAATTTGTCATATATTTAGAGATAGATTGTAGAGTGCTTTGCAATTTGTTATTACCTATACACAGTTCTATTGTACAGTAAGGCTTATTTTTCTTTTATGTTTATGGTGAACCTTAGTCTCGCAATTTTTTTACCGTTAGCACATTATAATCCTATCCCATTTACTTAACTGTTACAGACACACCTCGTGCTTGTACATGTTTCCTTTTTGCCATCATCTTACCATAATTTTGTTGAGGATTGACAAAGCTATATACTTTAGCAGCTTAGTACAGTCAGCTGGATAAATACAGAAGTAAATGGTAAGCGTTCAGATAAATGGTAATGTGGCTTACACCAAGGCAAACCACGTATCGTGGTTTTGCAACTGATGAATTTTCAAAGTTTGTACTAATACATTTTTAACAGGTCTTCCCAGGTCGAGAATAGGTCAGGCACTGCCTTCGTCAGCAAATTGTATGATGTTTATCGTATTCTGTACGTGTTTTTTCCCCACAGGTTCACATTTTCGATTTGCTTCTTATGTAAGTTTACTCATTATTGTGGCCAAACTTTTCTTGTTGCGACATTGACTGACGCACGACGAATGACTTTAAATTATTTCTTTCCACATGTACTTTAGGACTAAGGCACTATGTAAACTTTCCTTTTACTCCTCGTGTCCTATTTGTTCCCGTAGTTAGTGGAGCTCTATTTTTCCCTTGTGCGTTCACTCTGCAGAGGTAGTTAGCCTAGATATTAATATAAATATTTCTTGTGTTAACGTAGAGATGTCCTTGCAGTCACATATAAAATATTTTCATAAACTATTTTATAGAACTGTGTTACTCATGTTACGGAATTTGACATACTTTGCTCTCGATATTTCACTGCATGAAATGGGATGTTCGCATGTCATTTGTATGTACCATGACATGTTGTACTTCGCAAATAGTTTTGAAAAACTGATTGTTTGCTTAGTTTTAAGCCATTTCATTAGTGTTAAGATGTACTGTATTCTGGTACTTTTTGTTCCATAAGGTATATCTTTCTCATTTTGTTTCTCGATATAACATATATGCTTGCTTTACCTTTGTATTTCATTGCCTGGACGTACCCTCTTGTTTTATACGAAGTGTTGTACTTAACTTGCACTCTGCATTAATATTGAAACATTTTCATTGGGAGCAGCTGTTAGTTCTCATATGTTATTTTATCAGAGACTGTAGTCTCTTATACCCTGGCTTGTGATTAACCTGTACTGCACTTGAGGGTATACATACTGTGGATGTTGTTGTGGAGACATGTTTGTAATGTGTGGTTAGGTTCTTGCTACAGTGTGAATGGGCTATTTTCTTTTAGCACATTCTGAGTTTACAACCTCCTCATTACTGCTACTACCAAATTTTTCTGATGTCGGTGCCAGTAGTACTGCTTCTGCACTGGTCAATTATACCAAATATCTGATGAGAGTGCCAGTGGGTCTGCAAGATTGTCTCACTGTGCTTCTCTAATAATATTTATACTGTCATTTTCTGTGGGACTGCAAGATTTTCCCTCAATGTGTCATATACTTTGCCTACAAACTTGTGGTTGGCGGTTAATTAGAAGTTTTACTGCTCTGAGGACACTTTTTGTGCCATTTAGTTCACAAGCGTGTTGCAGCCTAGGGTGGTGATAAACATTTTCTTTCTACTTAGGACACTACTATGTGCAGTACATATTTGTATTCTATCGCTTCTATTTTGCTCTCTGTACTAACGGTCTACAAATGTAATGCAGTGTGCACTACTGTGAGTGTACCCCAATATTTAGCAAATGCTATACTCGTTACAATATGTTTATGTCCAGCAATGATTTGTACTTATTTCAGCTATGTCGAACAATAATTTTTACTTATTTTCTGTCACGCATATTTTTATTGTTACCTGTGTACTTTTATTGCATATTTAAATTTTTATACTCACCTTTCTACATATTTTTATCAGGATATTGTTTTTGTGGGGAAACAATTCCCCAGTCTCAGCAATGTCACTGACATCACCTCGCCTGTGAAATTTTGGTCTGCCGGGCCATAGGGTAATGATAGGTGTCATCTACAATTTTGGTATCTGAATCGATTGTGAGCAAGCAGCGATGTTGTAAAGCTATAGCGCGGAAGTTAGACCATTATCTTCGGTATGCGCGAAGGGCAGTAGCAGATAGTGGTTAGCGGCGTTAAAGTGAGGAAGCAGTTGTAATGTTATGTTTCAAATGTAAAGCCTCAATTTATCGATGTGTTTAATTAAGATGATTATGTAATCGTAACTGATCTGAGAAGGAGAAAGTGTAATGGAATCTTTTATTTACGCTAAGAGGAATTATAAGGTAATTTTTTGAAGTCATTCTTTTATTGCTGCAGTGCCATTTTTCACCAAGCTATGTCTCACAAATTTCAATTGATCATGGTTTTCTCAAAAGTAGAAAAGGAACCAAGTGTGTTCTGAAAATATTCCGATTTGCAAGTAACAGAGAAATCATAGCACCTCACGAGTGTCTCTATGCAGATGTAGTAATTTGCAGCTTTGGCATAGCGGCTTGCAAGACAGTGCAGTATTGCAACCCGTTAACCAGATTTGTGCAGAATAGAGGTAAGGACCAAATATTTTGATGTATATTTTATTCAATCAGGGCTAACTTATGTCATTCGGAGACAGATTTTTCTGTGTTGAGTATCAGCTTTAGTTTTGGGATCTGTGATCAGTTTTGCAAAACTAATTATCGTAGCTTTTATGTCAAAGTTCATTAGTCAGGCAGTTTATACTGTTCAAAATTCTTATAATCAGACTGCTAACTTTTACAATATGAAAGACTTCCCTTTACATTACGACAATTTCTATTACAGTGCAGCTCTGCCTACTGTTTACGACAGTACAAGTTACATTACGACAGTTCATTTATTATTACAACTCACATCTTACAATCAGAAACAGCACATCAGTCTTATTTTTATTTATTTAGATAACTTTCACGGTAAGGCACACAGGATAAGTAACAAGACATATTGCTCCACTGTTGCTATTCATTCCCAATACACTGTCCAGTTACATTAATACGACCATCTGTCAGAAGCCTGAATAACCACCTTTTGCAGCGCGAGACATGCAAGAAGAGAGTCAATAAGGTTCTGGAATGTACTGACAGGGATGTGGAGCCATGTGGAGTCCACTGTCGTGGCCAACTGTGCTAGGTTTCTCGGTTGAGGATCCATGGTGTGAACAGCCCGATCGGGGTGGGCCCACAGGTTCCAGATTGGGTTTAAACCCTCGTACTTTTGTGGCCATAGGAGTACGGTAAACTCATCCTGGCCGCTCTTCTAACCACTCACACACATTGTGAGCTGTGTGACACATTGCATTGTCCTGCTGATAGATGACATGGTGCCGAGGAAAAACAAGCTGCATGCAGGGGTGCACATAGTCCGCAAGGATAGATGCATACTTCTGTTCATCCACTGTGCCTTCCAGAATGGCGAGGCCACCCAGGGAACGCCAGAAAAACAGCCCCAGACCATAACGCTCCAGCGAAATGCAGGAAGATCTGCAGCGGATAGGCACTTGGTGCAGGGAGTGGCAACTGACCCTTAACATAGACAAATGTAATGTATTGCGAATACATAGAAAGAAGGATCCTTTATTGTATGATTATATGATAGCGGAACAAACACTGGTAGCAGTTACTTCTGTAAAATATCTGGGAGTATGCGTGCGGAACGATTTGAAGTGGAATGATCATATAAAATTAATTGTTGGTAAGGCGGGTACCAGGTTGAGATTCATTGGGAGAGTGCTTAGAAAATGTAGTCCATCAACAAAGGAGGTGGCTTACAAAACACTCGTTCGACCTATACTTGAGTATTGCTCATCAGTGTGGGATCCGTACCAGATCGGTTTGACGGAGGAGATAGAGAAGATCCAAAGAAGAGCGGCGCGTTTCGTCACAGGGTTATTTGGTAAGCGTGATAGCGTTACGGAGATGTTTAATAAACTCAAGTGGCAGACTCTGCAAGAGAGGCGCTCTACATCGCGGTGTAGCTTGCTCGCCAGGTTTCGAGAGGGTGCGTTTCTGGATGAGGTATCGAATATATTGCTTCCCCCTACTTATACCTCCCGAGGAGATCACGAATGTAAAATTAGAGAGATTAGAGCGCGCACGGAGGCTTTCAGACAGTCGTTCTTCCCGCGGACCATACGCGACTGGAACAGGAAAGGGAGGTAATGACAGTGGCACGTAAAGTGCCCTCCGCCACACACCGTTGGGTGGCTTGCGGAGTATAAATGTAGATGTAGATGTAGACCATTTCGACCATTGTTACAAGATGTATGCTTTGACATGTTTCACGCCGTACACCCCAAAAGCCATCTTTCTGATGGAGCATAAAACATGGTTTATCTGAAAAGACCACCAGCTGCCAAGCAGTGGATGTCCAATTGCAGTATCGCCGACGAACAGCCGTCAGCATGGCTGTTTGAACAAGGTACCAGCTGTGGATGTCGATGTGCAGCAACGTTTGTTGTACGGTCATTGAAGAGACACGTTTGGTAACTCCTTGGTTCATCTGGGCAGTCGGTTTCTCGATCATTGCATGTCTATTCGCTCATACACATTTCCACAGCCATCGTTTACCCTGTCATCTATTGTCTGTAGTACACCATAGCTGCCAGATTTTGGATTTCACCATTTGGCCATCCACGATATACCTTAACCACAACGCATACAAACAGTTTACATACTTAGCCCTTGGCCTGAAATCCATTGATCTTGCTCTTTTGGACGTCAGGTAAATAGCTCCCCCCCAAAGTGCTTTATATACTGTCCACTGCTAGTGCTGCCACCTGCTGTCTGTGAGTAATCATTGCATGTTGGCGTCAGTCAGTCAGCAGCAGCTGGCCAAGACACAAGCAGCAACACAGAAGCAATCGATTTTGTGACATTTTACGAGTTCCTGACCTATACAATTTCATCTGTGTGCTTTGTAGTTTAGTTTCTTGAATTTCTGCATGTTAAATTACTATTTAATACGTACATTCTCATGTTTTCGTTTGTGTCGGAAAGTAATCCGATTTTGTGACGTAATACATGTTCCTATTCAGAAGCGAATAATTTAGTCTCGCCTGAGTACTTTTGTAGATTAGTTTTTGAATCTATGTGTGTTAATCTAATTTATTAGGCACAGTTCTTGTCTCTTCGTCAGTGACTATAGCAAAGCACCTGTCGATAGTCCTTTGTTTGTCTGTGTAATGTACTTCCCCATAGTCTTTAGTATGGAGAGTGTCTGTGATTGCTGTGCACATATGCAAGCTGAGTTCGTGACACTTCGCTCTCAGCTCCAGGCTGTGATGGCTTCGCTTACACGGGTTGAGGGCACAGTGGATGGGCATTACTGATGTGTGCCGGCCATAGGGATTCAGTGGATGTCCAGCACGACCCAAAAGTTCGCTGATTGGTCCACATCGGTGGCCAACCCAGTTACTGCTCGTACTGAGGCTGACACATCACCCGTGGTAGAATGGCAGGTCGCCTCAGGGCATCGCAGGTGGCGAAGACTTCCCAGAGGGCTGAACTTAAGGTGTACCCGGTTAGTCTGACAAACAGGTTCCAGTTGCTTTCTATGGCTGACACTGTCCCTCAGCCAGATGCTGTCGCTTGTCTCATTTCAGAGGAAACCTTTCAGCGCCCAAGGTCTGCACAGTCTCAGAAGATGTTGTTATTGGTATTTGGGAGTTCCACTGTTAGACCTGTTATGGGGCTCCTTAGGGACATGGCTGCCAAGGAGGGGAAGAAAGCCAATGTGCACTCCATGTGCATACCAGGTGGAATCATTCCAGTCCCATCTACTTTGGTTCTGTTCATGATATGCAAATAACTTTTACAGTGGCAACATGGGTTATTACGGATGGTCCTTGACATTTTTATATTGAACCTATAAGCACACAAATACACAAGGCGCACCAGCTGAACGTTACGAAAATTACAGTCACATTAAGGGCGAATGTACGTGGACGAGGGCCGAGAGCAGGTAGGTCGAGACGAAAATTACCCATTTATAGTCCGACGGGTCGGGTGACCCCCTTGCCAACCATAGCCGCAACCCATTCGACATCGTGTGTGTAGACGCCGCCGACCACTTGGCGTGCGATGCCTGGCCGTACTGACGTAGTGTGGTCTGGCAGAAAGCATTCGCAGTGCAAGTAGAGGGCTCACCGGTAGAAACGACAAACCTGAACCACGAATTCAACCATGTGCGTGCGGGTCGGCGGACCGGTGTATGGCGGCCTTTAGTGAGCAGGTAGTCTCCGGGAGTACTGGATGCAAAAGTCGCAGATTTTCGTACGAGCACAAATTTCACCGGGTGCTATTTTCATATATGTGTTACGAACATTGTTCCACTTGCCTCCTTGTAGAAGTGTCCCTCGGGCGCGGGCTCCGTCCGGCCGACATCGTCCCCTGTACCCGCAGCCTGGTCCATCACCCACGGAGGCGACAGGTCCCAGAAGGAGTACACGCGCGCAGCACAGTGGTCTGACCGGACCTCTACAGCGCGGCCCGACATCGGGTGCTCCAGCCTGCGCAATTAATTAGGGGACTGCTGATACGAAGGTTGAGAATTTTGAAGAGTAAAAAGAGAAGAAAGCAGAATGTAGAATATAGGTGATAATGAATGGGCAAATGGTGACGCTATCTACAAATGATGGGGGCATTAAAACTCAGTATAGAATATCAGGACGTGCAAGAGCAGCTGAACGGAATGGACAGTGTCGTGAAAGGAGGATATAAGATGGACATCAACAAAAGCAAAACGAGGAAAATGGAATGTAGTCGAATTAAATCGGGTGATGCTGCGGGAATTATATTAGGAAATGAGATACTTAAAGTAGTAAATGAGTTTTGCTATTTGGGGAGCAAAATAACTGATGATGGTTGAAGTAGAGAGGATATAAAATGTATACTAGTAATGGCAAGGGAAGCGTTTCTGAAGAAGAGAAATTTGTTAACATGGAGTATTGATTTAAGTGTCAGGAAGTCGTTTCTGGAAGTATTTGTATGGAGTGTAGCCATGTGTGGAAGTGAAACGTGGACGATAAATAGTTTAGACAAGAAGAGAATAGAATCTTTCGAAATGTGGTGCTACAAAAGAATGCTGAAGATTAGATGGGTAGATCACATAACTAACGAGGAGGTATGGAAAAGAATTGGAGAGAAAAGAAATTTGTGGCACAACTTGACGAGAAGAAGGGATCGGTTGGTAGGGCATATTCTGAGGCATCAAGGGATAACCAATTTAGTATTGGAGGGCAGCGTGGAGGGTAAAAATTGTAGAGGAATACCAAGAGATGAATACACTAAACAAATTCAGAAGGATGTAGGTTGCAGTAGGTACGGGGAGATGAAAAAGCTTGCACAGGATAGAGTAGCATGGAAAGCTGCATCAAACCAGTCTCTGGACTGAAGACCACACACACACACACACACACACACACACACACACACACATAGAATGTGGGTGTCTAGAATCTTCACAGTGGTACGTTGTTCTGGGAGATGACGCCTTCTCCAGAAAATACTGCTTAATGTCTTAGTCATGGCGTGGTCAAATGATTATTAGATTGCGAGAACAATTTCCACTATATATACCAAAAGAGTGATGGAAAAAGAGCTTCGTGTACTTGCTAATTGTTCTCATATTTATAAAAGAACTACGCAATTAAATCCGGGAAAAGTAAATTGTTCACCTTTCGTGTCAACTGAAAATCTGTGCCACCTCTGAATGTGAATCAGAATGTCCTACCAATCATAAGCTAAATCACTTTGACCACCCATGACCATCTCTAGGCTTCATGCAAGCCATCAACGTCAAAGAAGTTCCTCTCGAATTTTCGAATACTTACACCCAATCCTCTAGATGTCAGACACTCAGATCTGTACCAAACGTTGTATGTCGATAGATTATCGACCAAAATACCGATTTAGTTTGTGCTACGGAGCACAGAAAAAAGTATCTGTGAGCGATTAATTTGCAGACTTCGCGTCGGTGAGTTGGTTGAGCGTGAGACTGTCGTACCGAAGGTCCCACGTCCAAGCCCCACTGCTGATAATTATTTGTTTTTAACTGTTTACGCGTGAAAATGTTATATGGGAGTACATTTTCCTGACATGTAAAAGGACTTTTTGGAGTTTTTGGCGATGTTCTTTTGGCAATCTACTTTCGCTTCGTCAGTTGAAAGCAGTAAACCTATGGAGTACATTCATATGGATAGGTGTGGTGTTATGTGGCACGTGTGTCTGCTACTTTCATCTACCGAAGCGGACGCAGACTGACATTGCTACAAACTCCCAAAATCCCTTTTAAATGTCTGGAAAATGTTCTCGCACAAACAGTTTCACGAGTAAACAGGGAAAAGAAATTGTCATCAGTGGAGTGTGAAGGCGGGACCTTAGATACGATGACCTCACACTCTACCAACTCAGCCATACTTGATCTACAAAACAATTGCTCACAGATACACTTCTCCTGTGCTCAGTAGTCCTAGTATTACTTTTAATTACCGTTTGCGCATTTTCTAGTGGACGACAGCACATGGCACGAACTAAATCGGTGTTTTGGTTGATACTCTTTCGACGTACGACGTTTGGTACCGATCTCAGTGTTTGACATCTGGAGGTTTGGGTGTAAGAAACGTTCCTTTTTCTCATTCTAGAACCTTCCGTGGCATTACGCGAAATCACACTCGCGGCCTTTGCGTGAATTCACAGCTTGTTGATGATGTGTAATGTACGAAACCGATGACGCGGCTTACTGCTCCGTGGTTTTAATCTGAATCATCTTTGGCTGACCCGGATTAATTGTCTACTGTACCACATTGTCTAGTCACATGAAATAAGGGTCGTCAGCCTCACTTTGCTTAATAATTAAAAACGCTCTTCCTACTTCATTATCTTCAGCTAAGATTCCTAAACTCGTACCGCCCAGATAGCTGAGCTCTTCACTCATCGAAAACGTCCACACGCATTACTCCACAGCTCTCATTCAGAACAACAAGAAAAGTCTAAGCAGCAATCGACGCCCACGCACGGGAACGCACTTTTGAATACTTTCTGTACCAGAAACTCAACTCCGTTGATCGCAGATGTACTCCTCACTCAAGAACTCCGAAATAATAACTACATTAAAACACAAACTACGCCCCAGAGAGCCCTTGACTCGCCGCCTCAACCACGCGAGGGCTGGTCTCTCCACTTCTTCACGAAATTGTTTAAAATGTCAGTTTTGCAGCCGCCAGGAAACGGGAGCGCAACTAGACACCGACATTGTCCATTTACCTGCTCCTGCTTACAGCGCTTCTGAAAGTCACTGCCATCCAACAGGATGTTAACAACCCCTTCTGTATCGGCCGTCATGGAGAAACTTCGATCCACGTGAAACCAACCGCTTAGAAAGATTAGGGAAAATCCATCCCATTCTCTTCAAGATGAGAAAACCTCCTTCCCCCAGCCGTAGGAAACTGACTGAAGTGATTACCACACCGAAATAGAGCTACAGC
Organism: Schistocerca serialis cubense; assembly: GCF_023864345.2. Taxonomy (NCBI): domain Eukaryota; kingdom Metazoa; phylum Arthropoda; class Insecta; order Orthoptera; family Acrididae; genus Schistocerca; species Schistocerca serialis. The sequence continues at coordinate 575,879,506 of NC_064639.1, forward strand.
ACCTGGGCAGCTTGGAAGTGATATGTTACAACTATAACCAGAGGTTCTCTAGCGAGGTTTTTTAGAATAACGTCACTGAAGAAATGGATTTGGTAGAGGACCCGGTCTCTATCATTCTATCTGTGGCTACCGTATTTTTCCGGGCGGCATAACTATCGTTAAATACGAAGAGTAGTCATAAATTTTTAATTATCACACCGAAAAAGTGAGGCCCTAACAATGAAACGTGGTGAGGATATGGGTGCTTCTCGCCATATTCATCTTTCAATGCGTTACATTTTCCCCAACGATGGATGACTTAGTGGAGGTAGCAGTTGTAGAAGTCCGTATTTTCGCTGTACAGGAAACGGACCACCTCAAAAATCACCTCGTCGTCATTCTGGAAGTGCCTGCCACAGGATGATTTGTGCATACGAGGAAAGTGGAAGAAGTCAGTGGGTGCCATAGCAGGAGGACACTGGGGCGTGGTCAAGGAGCGTAAACACTACCCTGGACAGCTCTCCGCTACGCTTCGTCTTGGCAACCTCCTGCACTGGCACCGGTAGATTTCGGTAGTGTACTCCTGTATCCTCCTGCCACAGTGTGCCTCTTATGAGCGTAATCTATTATACTGGATCGGTTAAATGCTAGTTGAAGTTCCTTATTAGTTGTTAGCTGTCGATGTGATTGCAACTAAAAAGAAGTAAAACTATTGGCTACGCTAAGGTTGGTTTGAGCACAGCAGTGCTTTACAAGGCATACTCGTATTGGAGGTGAGTTTCCTCCGACCTTCCATGTGTCATAGATCTGTCCTAGACAGTCAGTTGCAAGGGCACCTGCAATCTCACTACCAAATGACTCTCAGAGGTGAAGGAAGTCATAAATTATAAAGAAAACATAGGACCGAAGAAGGATTGAAACACAGATCTGTGGATTTGACGTATTTTTTTTTAATACATATTTTTCTTCGAGGGGGATCCTTTACGGTTCTACGTCTCATCCTGCGCAGGAGCCAACTAATCTTCTCTGCATCATTTCAGATTTTTTTAAAAAAAATATTTACCTCCGAAGCCAGTACTAGATCCACAAATTAACTGCATTGAATCATTAGTTACCTATCACTGATAAGCCAAAACATAATGACCACTGCCCTCCGCGAGTTTAGATATCGCCCTGGTGGCGTTGCGGCAACGTGACACGGTAAGGAAAGTTAATAAGTGGATCAAAGACGGATAGGGAGTCATTCCAGCGACAACGCGGGCCGCAAATGGGGAAATCTACTGACATAAACTACTATGACAAAGTGCAGATTATTATTACTCAGGGCCTGTGAACGGATATCTCGAATTCTGCGTAGTTAGTCAAATGTTCACGCACTACTGTAGTGAGCATTTATGGAAAGTGGTAGAATGACAGTGAAACTACCACTGGTCGGTAAGTGGTTGGACGTCCACGACTCTTCACGGAAAGTGGGATTTGGAGGCTCGTCTGCTCTGTAAAGCAGTATAGGTGGCAATCTGTGGCATCTCTGCCGAAAGAGCACAAGGCTGGTGTACGTATAAATGTTTCGGAGCACACATTTCATCGTACATTGTTGAACGTGGGCCTCCGCAGCAGATGTCACCTACGTGCTCACGTGTTTGCCCCACGACATTTCAGTGGCTTCGGGATCGTAGCCCGCATCTCGTGGTCGTGCGGTAGCGTTCTCGCTTCCCACGCCCGGGTTCCCGGGTTCGATTCCCGGCGGGGTCAGGGATTTTCTCTGCCTCGTGATGGCTGGGTGTTGTGTGCTGTCCTTAGGTTAGTTAGGTTTAAGTAGTTCTAAGTTCTAGGGGACTTATGACCACAGTGCTCAGAGCCATTCGGGATCGTAGAGATTGGACCGTGGATCAATGTATACGTGTCGACTCGTCGGAGAAATCACGTTTATGCTACATCAGGTCAATGGTTGTCTCCACAAATGTTGTCATCCACGTAAACGGCGATGCGATACGTGCACCGCGCCAAGGACGTAGGCTGATGGGGACAGTATTATGCTATGGGAGACGCTCGCATCATGGGACCTGTGGTAGCAATGGAAGACACGCTGACAGATGTGAACCGTATGCACCCCCTTATGCTCGATGTCTTCCCCTCCGGCGATGTCGTATTCCAGTAGGATAATTGTCCGTATCTCAAAGCGAGAACCGTGCTACAGTGGTTTGAGAAGCATGATAGCGTGCTCACGTTGATGTCTTGCCCACGAAATTCGCTTGATTTGAATCCAATGGAACTCGCTGGGGTGGCTGTCAGGCACCATCGCCGCGTAGAAAGATCAGCTGCCAGTTGTTTAGGGAAATTACACGAGTTGTGAGTGGACGTCTGGTGCGACATACCTCCACAAATCTACCAACAAACTTCGAATCCGTGATACGCAGAACCGGTGACGTATTGCGTTCCAAAGATGGACCAACAAGTTATGATGCACGTGGTCGTAATGTTTTGGCTCGTCAGCGTATGTAGTAGTGGTGGCTGTAAGAGGAAAGGAATGTCTTGTGGTTTAGCTTCTTCTGGTTTCGTAAAACTCCCAAAGTTTTGTTCAGAATGAGAGTTCTCACTTCTTGATTTTGATTAGTATCTATATACTTATCGTGTGAAAGGACAATAAGCCTTGGGTATTGATACCATGAATGTATAATATGGAGAATTGTCACGACGCCACAAACTTGAAGCCGACGTCTGCTATGTTAGTAGTCCCAAATATTCGCTTCCAGTGGAAGTTTTTTGATAAAAACTACCAGCTTGCGTTATTAACAGGTGTACTAGGCGTTCTGATTGTAGCCTAAAGTGTGGAGGAACCACATTTCATTCGTAGGTGGACTCGTTCAAGCGATATTTTCTTTTCTATACATAAATTTTAGTTGTGCTAATTACTTTTAGTGTAGTGGTTTTATTTCTGTAATTTGACATTAGATTTGCCGTCAGTACAGCTCGAAGAGCACTCGGGTTGAACGCTATGAGAAGGAAATACTGCAAACCGTCCAAACATAGCAAGGTATGTTCTCAGTATTTTAGCAAAGAGGTGATAGACATAACATCAGTATAGTCATTTATACTAAGGAAACTGCTGGATTATGAAGGCAGCCCTTTTTACATCACATACTTCACGTTCTCGTAATTCGAAACGTGTAACAGAATGAAAGTTACATTAACGAGGTCAAATTCATCGTATTACTGGATCAAATACGCCTTTAAAACGTCTAAAAATGCCTTCCTCACGCTATGTTATTCACAAAGCACTGTAATATTTACTAGTTAAACAACTGTTGCGCGGACACAACAGAAATTAAGAACGAGCAGCAACTGTGATCAGTAACCACCTCATGTGCAGCGGTTACTAACACGACGGCGCCGGCTTCAAAGCAATGCAGCCGAAGTCTCTAGCGCCACCTCCCCTTATTATACTTCCATGATTGATATACAAAAAGACGCTTACATCTTTTACTTGACGTAACGTTGATATGTGTGATCTAACTTGTTGTAAACTCATATTACAATGAGCTCTATGATTGTAAATAAAGGGTTTTGTTAGACTGGAATCACTGCGTAGCACTGACATCACGACGATAAGAAGCCGTGTTTTACTGTGCATAAGACACTTGCACTCTTACAGCTGTTATGTTAACGCGGCAGCATTTACAAAACAAACGCTTCATGGAAACACGGTCACAGAGTTGCTTCGACGCCAGCTCTGGACTCGCAGAGTCATCAACACGCGTTAAGAATCACTCGGCGACCGCGTGTAGTGTTTATCCGTTAACTGGCGCTCGCTGTGCGCTAATGACTTGCCCGCTGTCTTATCCCGGAGGCCAGCGCTACTGCCGGCGAGGTCTCAGACACTTATCAGCAAGCGGCTGCGGCCTCGCACGCATAATGCAACCGTAAAACGTTTTCTAATCACAGATTTATTTAGAAGCATCTGTAGATTGTGCGGGCTTTCAAGTGAAAAAATGTGGCCCTCAACTACGTACCCTAAGACCCAGCGTTGAATTATTAAAAGTTTTGGCTGGTTTCGTTGTCTAGGGGGTGGGATTCGTAGTTGCCGCATTTCATCCCGAATACTGCTGAGTCTACAGTATACAATATGAATACACACCTGAATGGAATGGTCGAAGGTTCCTATCACTCAGCAATAGAGAATTTTGAATGTAACACAAAAATTCATAAATGAAAGACTGCAATTAAATAAAATCTGCAGGTCCTATTTTAACGACTTTAAATGATTAGTGCGATGGCAGAATTACTTTTAAGAATGCCGTTTATTTCTGCAAAACACTTATTGGTGTCGATGGTCCGGCAATTAAATAAAATGTAAGTTGAGTAACAGGGAAACAATAGATTCCTACTTCACGTAATTAGTTATGAGCAACAATATAACTCTCGAGATATTCACTTCTAAACGCATACTACGTCTTCACTGCAGAAGCCACGGAAATCTCACAAGTGTACAAGTCGGCACTCCGAAGTATTTCTATCTCCCGCGACCACGCGCAAACTTCTCAACACTCTTCAAGTATTCCATGAGACCCTCCGTCGCGCCTTCCCGTCCAGAACTCCCCCGTCCTGTGCCACCTGATGCTACTCCCCCACCTCCATACAGTCTCTCCATTGATTTCGGTAGTCGCCTACCATAGTATCGAGCGCTGTGATTGGCTAAAGCGCTCCCACCATGTCTCCAAGCTAACGCACACTCACAAACATATTGATTCTAACACACAATATTAAATACATAAACAAATTAAATAAACATACATCAAAGGAATAGAAACAAAAGTAGGCCAGTAGCCTAATGTGTCTGTCCGTTCTACAACACAGTCAATATTTGACCAATTTCTTCATGAATAGCACACATCGGATATAAACAAAGACATAGACGAATAAATGTATTTATAAGCATGCTGCTACCGTTTTTTCGTGTAACTGCGAAGTACTTATGCCCTGATGCGATCAAAAGTAATCGGCCACTTTAACCTCCAATAACTCGTGTAATATTCAAGTTGCATGCCTGAAATTCATGCCAATTTAGGTTTACATTAATAGCTTTCTAAAGACACATCGATCGACTAAATCGGATGAACCGTTTAGATTTTGGAAATTCGTTGCTGGATGTTACTTGTATAATTTACAGTCAGAGACTTAACTTTAAACTAATAAAGATATTGAAAATATGATTACACCATCAGAATTGTCGTGCAAATAATGATAATGTATATGTTTCTTTTTAAGGTATCATGATTCCTCTGGCTATTATTAATTTTTACATGAACTGTGAAATGTCTGCCATTATGGTTTCACTAAGTACGCCCTCTTTGCCACGCCCGGCATACAAATCTCCTTCATCGACACAAAGCACAGTCCTCGACACAGCATCAACATGGAATTCCCAGCCACGTGGCCCGCATCTCGTGGTCGTGCGGTAGCGTTCTCGCTTCCCACGCCCGGGTTCCCCGGTTCGATTCCCGGCGGGGTCAGGGATTTTCTCTGCCTCGTGATGGCTGGGTGTTGTGTGATGTAGTTAGGTTTAAGTAGTTCTAAGTTCTCGGGGACTGATGACCATGGATGTTAAGTCCATAGTGCTGAGAGCCATTTGAACCATTTTTGAACCCAGCCACGTGATTGGCCTGGACCACGCGCTGGGGCTACTTCGGCCAACGTTCGGCACCACGCAGTTGCTGACGAGCCCCAGCTTGCCGAGCAGCCTGTCCAAACTTAGAAATTTTCAGGGCGCCACAATTCGCCCGTTACTTCACAATGGCAGTTGGAAGGTTCCAAATTTGACGTAAAATATCCTTATTCCAACAATTCGTATATCCCATTTTTCTGACTGCCAAAGCTCCTTGCAGTGTTCCTTTGTGACCGGGCACGTAATTTTTGATGTAGCAGATCCAGAAGACTGGGGAAGTGATCGATAGTTACCGTTTTGCCATTTGCAAGACATGTCATTTAGAACAGTCCGTTCTCCGCCCAAGAAAACACTGGTGATACCCTAGCAGGTAGATGTAATCATTTTATTTTATTTACTGATGTGACGCCCATTACTTAAACTGTTGCTTCGTCTCTGCCGTGAAGTGATGGATCCACGACTCATTGATACTATGAAATTAAAAACCGGTTGAATTCTTTTTTGTCAGTATTTAACGAAGGTAACGTCCACCGTGACCATAGTTTCTTCAACTTTTTCTCTGCATTTTTTTCATTTGGTACTTAAATGGCAACAGCTATTTCATGCACCGTTATTTACGATATTGTACACTTTCTTGCTGTCTTAGTCTCTTGTTGCAGTTTTAGGATATTCTTCGCATGGATCATCTTCTACCTCTACATACATGCTCTGCAAACCACTGTGAAATGTATGGCAGAGGGAACGTAGCATGGTACTACATGTTCGGTTTATTTCCCGTTCCAGTTGCGTATGGAGCGCTGGAAAACAGTACTGCTTCTGTGCCTATGTGCATGCCGTAATTAGTTTAACTTTGTCTTCACGAGAGCCCTTCCCAATATCCTGCCAATGAACCGAAGTCTGTATCCTGCCGTATCCGAGCTCGTTCCATTTCATATCTCAACAAACTGTTATACTCCCCGAGTCATAGAATACTACGTTTGTTTCGTTTAGTGAAGCACAAAATTTTACATTTGTGAACAGTTAAAGCAAGCTGCCAATTTTTGAACCTCTTCGAAAGCTTATCAAAAAGTGAGTGAATATTGGTGCAGCTTGTATCAGACAGTTCTTCGTTATAGATAACTGCATAAATTGCTAAAAGTTTGAGGTTTTGTATTACCATTGTCTGCAAGGTCATTCATACACACTGACGTGACAAAAGTCATGGGATACCTCCTAATATCACATCGCGTCCACAACTGGGCTTGTGTAGCTGCTGCAGGATTTTGTGCACGAACTGACCTTTCGATTATGACCTACAAATATTCGATTGGATTTATGTCAGGCGATGTGGGTGGCCATATCATTCGCTCGAATTGTTCAGAATGTTCTTCAAACCAATCGGCAACAATCGAGGCCCGATTACAAGGGGCATTGTCATCCATAAGAATTCCATTTCCAATCAATGATCGATTTAGTTGGACCAGAGGATTCAGTCCATTACATGTAAACACAGCCCACACCATTATGGCGCCTCCACCAGCTTGCACAGTGCCTTGTTGACATCTTGAGTCGTGGCTTAGTGAGGCACGCGCTGCACTCGAACACTACCATCAGTTCTTACCAACTAAAATCGGAACTCATTTGATTACTCCACGGTTTTCCAGTCGTCTAGGGTCCAACCGATATGGTCACGAGACCACGAGAGGTGTTGCAGGCGTTGTCGTGCTGTTAGCACAGGCACTGGCGTCAGTCGTTTGCTTCCATTGCCAATTAACGCCAAATTTCACCGCACTGTTGTAACGGGTGCGTTCATAGTATGTAAAAATGGCTCTGAGCACTATGGGACTCAACTGCTGAGGTCATTAGTCCCCTAGAACTTAGAACTACTTAAACCTAACTAACCTAAGGACATCACAAACATCCATGCTCGAGGCAGGATTCGAACCTGCGACCGTAGCGGTCTTGCGGTTCCAGACTGCAGCACCTTTAACCGCACGGCCACTTCGGCCGGCGCGTTCATAGTATGTCCCACATTGAGTTCTGTGATTATTTTCACACAGTACTGCTTGTCTGTTAGGACTGACAGTTCTACGCAAACACCGCTGCTCATGGTCGTTAAGTGAAGGCCGTCGGCCACTGCGTTATCCGTAGTGAGAGGTAATGGCTGAAATGTGGTACTATCGACACACTCTTGACACTATTGATCTCGAAATACTGAATTCCCTAACGATTTCCGAAATTGAATGTCCCATACGCCTAGCTCCAACTATCATTCCGCGTACAAGTTCTCTTGATTCCAGTCGTGCGGGCATAATCACGTCGGAAACCTTTTCATTTTAATCGCCTGAGTACAAATGACAGTTCCGCGAATGCACTGCCCTTTTATACGTCGTGTACGCGGTAGTACCGCCATCTGTATAAGTGCGTGTCGCTGGCCCATAACTTTTGTCACCTCACTGCAATACTCTTTGTCTTCCTCTTTTGTTGGCTTGGTTGTGGCACAGGGAATTTCTTTTTTGGTGGAGGGCTGATTATTGCATCTACATCATCTTCACTGTATTCACTTGTGTTGTCACAGGTCCCTTTTTCAGTATGGTCCAACCACTCTGATATCCGAATCTTGAATTTAAGATAACCCGTTATTTCTTGGCTCTTCATTTTCAGAGCACTGTAGTCCCGCACAGCCAAAATAAAGAAATAATATTGGGTTAACTGTCCACTTTCTAGTTCTTGCAGCTTGCGTGTATGCTACAATGATGCAGTCAAATGAATTGACACATTCCATATTTTCATTGCAACTGTCAATTATTTGTGGTCTTTTAATGCTGATATGCTTTCTTTTTTTGATCACTACTTGCATTGTCCCACAGATATTTTGCCTTCTGCAGACGAAGTAGCGGCTATTCCTCTTTGACAACAGAAATCTGTTCATCTCCTCAAATGGACTAGTCGGTAACATCATGGCCTGTCTTTCTCATTTCATTGTCAGGATGGAGCTTATTCTCAATTGGAATTCTGCTTGGCTGCATGTTTCCAGTTGCCTCCTAACTTCGCTCAGAATGAAGACAGTCCAACAGCTCAGTGGATCCAAATTATCTGTCGATGTAAATAACACGACCTGCAAAAGATAGTCACAATATAATCTGCAGATAATGTTTTTCTAATATCATCACAACTTTGTCTCCATTATTTAAACATTCGTAGCTTCCTAGTATTGTGTCACCTTTTTCCTCGTACATAAAGAAATACAAGCTTGACATTTCATCAAATTATGACAGATTCATATCAAAGTCGAATGGCTTCTCCAGTTCATGACGTATCTCATCTTCTGGTAATAGGTAAAAGTTTTACTTATTTTGAATTAAATCAAATAATTATTTTTTATTATTACTGTCGTCATTATAATAAATATTTTATTATTATAGCTGCTTCCTTTACCATCGTTCAGTAATAGCGAAATGTGCTAACACCCATAGCAAGTTAGTGCTGAATATTTGCAACTGAACAAATTATTTAATGAGATACAAATTCTAAGTGCCGTGTATGACACATATAAAACTTATACTACAAAATAGTGGAAAGTACCATATTAGTGCTGCAATGGACTAATATTTCTTTAATAATCTGTTGAAAATAAAATAGAACTGTTTCAAGAGAGATAGGATGTGACTAAATGAATAAATTCGACATCACTTTATTGTTCTTCCACTGCGGACCTCAGGGAAACAAAGGCTAACTTCACCTATTGACGACGCAGAGTGTTGAAACTAGATGCGACACATTGCGGAACGTGAGAAAATTAGTGTCGCATGAATCTTTGGGGTTACGTGAGTTCTGGATGCGGACAAACGTTACCAGTTCTGTGTTTCGTATACGATTAATGCGTGAAACAGAATTCGTGACCTTCATGGGTGAAATAATAAATGTTGCTGTCACACCCGCCGCACTGAATTTGGAAACAGAGCGCAAAACGTGCCTCTTAAGATGCCGGATAGACAACTGCAACTATCTGTAGCGGGATACGTAAATATTTTACAAGTTAAGCACAAACAGTGAGCTGTCAACACTCACTTAACTGTTTTCTAAGGCGAGAGTTTGGTACGGATAGATCTGTGTAAGCTTGCTCCATCGTTTATGGGGAGCTTTCAAATACTACTTGATGGGACTAAGAACGATCTTTTCCCAGATACTATGAGGAAACCAGCTTACGAGGTTGTATGTTCACATTATATTCAATCAAAAAACTTAGTTAACAACATACGGGAATTAAATCTCCCTCCTATCCAAAAGCACTTGTCACCCATCATATTATCAAGGACCTCTTCAACAGATTTTCAACAGGTGTACGGCAGGAGCGAAAAGTATAAAGACTTAGGACTATTAAGGCAGCGCACATAATTAGTATAACCAAACGGGGACGAAACACTATCACTTGAGTAATCAGGTACCCAATAACAGCAAACGATAGCTAAACGGAACCAAATTCACATCAAATAAAGTCACTAGACAATTTGCCAGAATTCATACATATCTCTCAAAACGTAACACTACAAGGTCAACCTCTTTCCAAAGCGTCACTGTGACCCCAACATAAATTCATCTGTCTGAAGTAAAACAAAACAAGTCAAACCAAAGTAAGAAAAGTCGAATAAAAAATCAGCCACTGATCCTTGTAAAGCAGTTGATAGATATGTCCCGGAGGAGAACAACAGTGTCGACTATACTACGCTAATACCACATTTAACTGGCTCAGTCAACTCACAAGAACTACAATTTGGCCCAAATATGCCCTGATTTGAATTATATCGCCACCCAACATTCCGACTAATGTCTCAACCACAGATGACGTAAGTAGAATAATTCAGCCATGAATATAATCTGAACACCTGTGAGATACAGACATCGACATCTCTTTTCTACAGAAGGCTCTCTCTCCGTCCTTACCAACACCTCTCTTAATATTAACCCAAGGAGTGTACAGCAATCTCCTCTAGTCAAGATGTGTCTTAACAGCTAAGCTCCATCGGCTTTCAGTGCAGGGACGAACATGAAAGTACAAAACTTCCTGGCAGATTAATATAGTTTGCCAAACCGAGCCTCGAGCCTAGAACCTTTGTCTTTCTTACGCAAATGTTCTATCGACTGAGGTATACAAACAGGAAAAGTACAACATGCCCAACTTCTTGTGAATTTTCAAGTGCATTCGTGCATAGTGGGAGACTTAAATTGCCTGGGAGAGCAGTGGCACCAGCATCCAAATTTAAATTGCAGTTGAAGTACACCGGATATTTATTCATTTATTACTGTTAAGCAATGCCTACAGTCTCGTCCCCCAGTGCAAGTCGAATAACCACTTAAAACTAAAAGTCAGTATTATGTTACTTTGAGTACATATGCCATTTTGTATTGGAACTGTGACTTGGTATCGCTGGGGCAACTGGTCATCCGGCAGTCAGAATCTATGTTCAGCTATTAAAGAAAAACTAAGTACAGGTGACTCAAACAAAAGTGGCCTGGAGAAAAGTGTTCCAGGGCGCAAAGAAACAGAGCAGAGCAAGGAAGTACAATACTAACCTCACTATATCAGAAGCTGAAAGTGATTACCATACATCTCTTGGCACTCTTGGACCTTGGTCAACAAGCTGCTGAAGGCTTAGACTGCCGGAATTCGTGTAGTCTCATCCGAAATGCTCTGCTGCACCTCTTGAAGACTATCTGCCTGCTTAGCTGGGTGGTAACGTGCTCGCCTCCGATGCAAGCGGGACTGGGTATTGTGTTGTCCTCATCATTTCATCCTCATCACCGGCGCACAAGTCGCCCCATGTGGCTTCGACTGAAATAAGCTTTGCGCTTGGCAGCCAAATTTCCCCGGATGGGGCCTCCTGGCAAACGATGCCATACACTCATTTAATTTTCTTGAAGACTATGAGGGTTGTTGCGATACACCTTAGACTTGGGGGCTCCCCATACAAAATAATCGCACACTGACAAATCAGATAACCTGGGTGGCCTGCTAGGGCTGCGACCAGACTGATCTCCGCCAAGAACTCCGTCAGGTGTGAAGGTTGTGTAAATGTGCTCCAAGGTTCGTCCGGCTGTATGAGTAGTTGTTCCATCCAGCTGGAAGTAACTGTTGGTCATGGGGTGTGGTTATATGCATATTTTCACGTCCAGTCGTATCCACTCGTCAGGGCCACTTTTCTTTGTGCCACCCTGTATAACTAATCCCTATAACTATACAGGATGTTCCAGGAATGTTGCGACAGACATCGAAGTGTTGTGGAGGGTGACTTGAGGAACAAATCGAGGACAGGACCCCGTGTTCGAAAACGTCATCCAATAACGCTACTGAGCGTAAAGTTTGTAGACGCCGGCGCCTGGCGCTAGGCAACCCCTTTTGCAGCAAACGTGAATTTGCACTCTGACAGGCGGTAGGCAAAACGTCTCGCAATGTTGTTTGTTATTTAGTGATCGCATCTATTCGCCACGATCGCCAGTGGAAAAGATGGAATTAGCTGCTGCATAGAAAGGCCCCATGCCCTATGAAAGCGATGCTCTGTTGTCCTGATGGTTGACGATTTCGACATGGGTTTCCATTTGTTACTAAAAGCGCCTGTCACCCTAAGCAGTATTCTTCTCTGGACGTGACGCAGTTTGACGGCGGCATATTCACTTCGTAGTTTCCAGTCCCATACACATGCAGCCAGTTTCATCATTTGTGTCAAAATAGTAGAGCGATGTACTGTAAACGCGCATACTGCTGATAACCTATATTCGTTTATAAATAATGTCACAACCTTCTGCATAAGTTTTATTGTTCACTGAATGAAATCCGTAATATGAGTTAAGAAATTCTATTTTTGTCAAGAAAGACACCCAAATATTTGCATGTTTTATTTCTTCGAATGGACACAACGTCGAGCTTTAAAATGGAATATCTCATTTACCTTATCTTCTAGTAGAATTCATGAAGTCTTAAAGGCAGATACTACATGTTTTCGCTATGAACACCAAGTTTGAATCAAATGGATTGCGTCAGAGATTCTATTCTACGGCTTTTCTCTCGAATCGTGGTATACAATCACCATAATATCATCAACCTATGCTGTGAAACTGTCTGTGAATAAACTCTCTAGTAGTGTCCTTAACAGCAGTTCGATTATGATATTCAAAAATTGGGGCCACGCAGTGGGCTCTCTGGGCACAGTTCTATAATTCTCCCTACTATTTTGTCTGTTTTTCTTTCTCATTGCACTACCCTGCCTTGATAGTAGTCTATGAAACTACTGCAAAAACATCTAGGAACAATTGTTTCCCTAAGCCGAGCGAGCAGAGCAGGCCACCATATATTATCGATTCTCTGGCTATATCTGTTATGATCCCAACCACATATTTTATTTGTATGTTGTCAGTAACAGTCATGGCACAATTAATCGCACCACCTATGGTCTTACACTTCCTAAAACCAAACTGGTATTCATTACGCCCATCCAGTTCTCTACAGCTATGCAGTCTGTTACATAGGCGATTTCCCTGAACCTCTTCTAAAGTATGAGGTTCATTCAAATGAAACCTGGTCAGTGCGTCTACCTTTGCCTTGCCCATAAGGTGGCACCACATAACTGCGGGTGTGGTGGCACCATCTATTGGTAGAGAGACCGATGCGTGCGCACCGTTTGATGTTGCGTAGTGCCAGTGTGGTTTCACGTCGAAACGCCGAAGAGAAGGTGGTTACACAAGTTATCGTCCACTACCGAACTTGCAGGCGAGTAAACAGGAACAACGAGGAGTGATTCGAGTTTTGGCTGCGGAGAGAGTTGGAAGCCGTGAAATGTATCGACGGATGAAGGCTGTGTACGGTGAGTACAGTCTGAGTCGTTCTAGTGTTGTGGAACGGCGCAAACGATTCCTTGAGGGGCGCGAGTCACTGGAAGACGATGCTCGTTCTCGATAGGCTCATCGTGTCATCGCACCGGAACTGGTTGCGGAAGTGAATGTTTTAGTCTTGCACAACCGCAGGATCACCGTGGACGAGATCTATCGGTTACTGGGTAATAGCGTGGGCACCGCTCACACCATAATGCATCAACACTTGCACTTTTGAAAAATCTGTGCGCAGTGGGTTCCCCACCAACTGACAGCCGAATAGCGCAATACTTGAATGGTTAGTGTTTAACGTCCCGTCGACAACGAGGTCATTAGAGACGGAGCGCAAGCTCGGGTTAGGGAAGGATTGGGAAGGAAATCGGCCGTGCCCTTGCAAAGGAACCATCCCGGCATTTGCCTGAAACGATTTAGGGAAATCACGGAAAACCTAAATCAGGATGGCCGGAGACAGGATTGAACCGTCGTCCTCCCGAATGCGCAATACTTGAATGATGCTGTCTTTGAGTCATCTGTAGCGTTATCATCAGGAGAAATACGGCTTTCTGCCGCGTACTGTCACAGGTGAGGTGACGAAACATTGTGTCACCATTTTGAACCGGAAAGCAAGCGTCAGTGCAAGCAGTGGAAACATGCGACTTCACCACCTCCAAAGAAAGCAGAGGCCGTGAACACCCGTTCTGGTAAGGTCATGATGTCCTTTTTTGATCACAAAGGCCCAATGTTTCTCGAGCTCCTGGAACGGGGAACCACCATCATTGCCCAGCGATATCAAACCACTTTATAGAACCTCAGACGACCCATCAAGTCGAAACGCCAAGGCATGTTGTCTAAGGGCGTTATCCTCCTGCATGATAATGCCTGCCCACACACGGCCAATCCGGTGAAGACAACGTTGCAGCAGTTTTGGTGGCGAACGCTGGAACATCCACCGTACACTCCTGACCGTTCACCTTGTGATTTTCATGTGTTTTGACCTCTAAAACAAGCTATTAGCGGGCATCGATTCGCAACGGACGACGAAGTGTGTGACTGGGTCCAGGCCTGGATCCGACAGCCACCCATTAGCTTCTTCAAGGACGGAATCGACTGGCTAGTGTCGCAATGGGATAAACGTGCCAACAGTTTTGGCGACTATTTTTGAGTATGTGTACTGTGTATAACTACATTTTTTAGTTACTAAAATCGTTACCGTTACTTTACACTAGTGACCGTGTGTCATTTGAAAACCCTTTATGTTTTAAGAACATGGTGTCACACATCTCGCGAATATTTGAAAAAAGTCACTATTCACCACCAAGGGCTACTGATAAAAATTTCTTTATTCTACAACCAGTTTCGGTCCACAGAGCGTCTGCAGGTATCATAAATTGTTTACAACAGCTTCTGATTACTGTAGGGAGATGGGTAGGCGAGCGAGTTGCTACAACCGCTAGTGGCCAGTCCATGGATTACATTAAAATCAAAATGTTGCGTTTCTGGAAGCCAATTATTAAGGAAGCTGCCGAAAACAAGAAGTAGATAATGTAATTAATCGTGATGACGGTTTGTTATTCTATAAATTCCTGAGCATTTACATCTACATCTGTATTCTGTGAGCCACTGTGAAATGCATGGCAGCGGTACGTACCATTGGACCAGTTATTAGGGCTTTTTCCCATTCCATTCACGTATGCAGCGCGGATAGAATGATTGTATAAATGCCTCTGTACGCGCTATAGTTAACCTAATTTTGTCTTCGCGATATCTGTGGGAGCGATATGAACGGGGTTTTAATATCAGGGTCAGACAAATGAAAACTGAACTGCCGCCACGACGGGACCATGGATTGGTTCCATTAAAAAGTAATCACGAAATGCGATAAGACATTTGTCTCACTGGCAGACGAGACGATGAATTCATGTTTCTTCGAAGGCAGTCGGCCGTTGGAGGACCCACAACCGCACCAACTCTAGCACTTCTTCAACCGACTGAAACCGACGCCCACTCATATCTTTCTTCAGGTTGCTAAGGATGTGAAAAGCACACAGTAAGAGATCTGAGCTATATAGACGATGTTGCAGTGTTTCCCAAACAAATCGCTGATGTGTAGCCTTCACCCCATTGGCATTGTGAGTGCGGACGTTATCGTGCAACAGGGTGATTCCATCTGACAGCATTCCAACAGCCCGAGGACAATCGGCAAAGTCAGCAGTAGAAACATTCCACATCTCCCCCGCCAAAGAAATCCAAAGCTGTTCACACAAATTCCCGTAAGGTCATGATGATTTTCTTCTTCAACTTCAGGGGCCCTCTGCTCGTGGAGTTCCTCGAGCTTGGAACCACAAAAAAGGCGTTGCATTATGAGGACATCTTGCGGAAACTGTAACGCAACATAAAGCCAGAACGCCCAGCAATACTGTCAGACCGAATCATCCTGTTGCACGATAATTCCTGACCCCACACTACCAACTGGACGAAGGCTGCGCTTCAACGATTTTGTTGAGAAACACTACAATATCCTCCGTACAGCGCGGATACTTCACCGTGTGATTTTCATATAGATGGTGACCCAAAGGCAGATATGTGTGAACGTCGGTTTTTGTCGGACGAGGATGTGCATGAATGGGTGCGGTTATGGATCCGTCAGCGGCCGATTGGTTTCTGGGAAACAGAAACTCATAGTCTCGTCTCCCTGTGGAATAAATGTCTTAAAGCTTTTGGCAATAATTTTTGAATGGGACCATTCCATGGTCCCGTTGTGGCGGGTGTTGAGTTTTCATTTAACTGTCCTTTATATTTCCTAAGAGTCATCGTTTGAAGTTTATTCTTCAAACTTTGTTAGAAGGCTTTCTCGGGCCTCTCCTTAGGTATCTCCACAAGAAGACTTCGCAGTTTAAATCTGTTGACGATAAGGTCGTCTTTGACCAGTCAAGTTCTAATCTGAAAACCAGTCAGCATGGTTTGCGTTTTTATACACAGTCACTAACCTGGCAACAAAGCGTGGTCGCTCTTGCGGCGGCATTGGGGTTAGGCAGAATGTGTGCTCCAACCCGCCGATTGGTGGCCGCTCCATTGCCAGACCCAGCCACACGGGCTTCCGGAAGTCCAGGCAAGTGCCACCCACGTACCAGAGCTGCCCTGTGAACCATGTGCCACGTTCCACTTACCAACAATTGCTGCCTTCGCTTCGTGTAATCTACTGCGCTCATTTCTTAGATAAATAGTGAGTTTCACACTTCCAGAGGTTGTATAGGTGACTTCATAGATCAAGTTTTACGTAGGAACCCATGTCCAGAAATGATCTTTTTCCATGTTACAAGGAAAACAAGAGCTACTCAATCGCGCGCTAGTAGTTTTCGCCTGTTGTGGTAGACTACCCACATTCACGAATGGTATGATGATGCGATGTCACGTCCTCTGTTTCCATCTACCGTGTTTTCATGCTTCCTGGTGTTACGTCAGTTGACATTACGGTGACTAGTACTGCGGTAACAGGATGCCTGAGTGTACATTCACAGGGCACACCGATATGTTGGTCATTTACGGTGCAGGTCGCGTTAATGGAAGAGAAGCTCAACGTCTGTACTACGAGTACTTTCCAAATCGTGTGACCCAGTCTCATTCGATGTTTGCCAGGGTAGAACAACAGCTGCGAGAAAGTGTTGAATTCACAAGCAATAGAGTAAACTGCGGTGCTCCAAAAAGGCGGTGCACTGGTGCATTGGGAGAGGAAGTGCTTCATCAAGTTGAAGAGAACCCATCGACGAGAACTCGAGCCACTGCACCTGACTTGCATCTGTCTCATTCGTCTGTCTGGCGTGTTCTGCATGAACAGCAACTCCACCCATATCACCCTCAGAACGTACAGGCCATGCTCCCGCGGATTTTGTGCCACGTGTCAATTTCTGTACTTGACTCTTACACCGTTGTATACATTTTCCTCAATTTTAAAGACGAATTTTGTTCACTGACGAAGCGCATTTCGACAGGGAAGGTGTTTTGAACGCTTTAAATAAACACATTTGGTATCAAGAAAACCCCAAAGCCACGTGTACACGATGGTTTCCGCACACCTGCGGCATCAATATTTCGGGAGGTACCTGCGATGTTCATGTGATTGGGCCGTATAAACTTCCTCCCCACCTAACGGGTGCCAGTACCGTATATTCCTGCAACAAGTGCTGGCGGAGTTTTGGAGACGTGCCATTGGACGTTTGGCTTGAATGGTGGCATGGCGGTATATTTTGCAGTTGGCGCCCCCCCCCCCCCACACACATCTGAACGTGTTCTAGGGGGACAGAAGGATATGTCGAGGTGGACGACATGCTTGGCCGCCGCGCGGGATTAGCCGAGCGGTCTAGGGCGATGCAGTCATGGACTGTGCGGCTGGTCCCGGCGGAGGTTCGAGTCCTCCCTTGGGCATGGGTGTGTGTGTTTGTCCCTAGGATAATATAGGTTAAGTAGTGTGTAAGCTTTGGGACTGATGACCTTAGCATTTAAGTCCCATAAGATCTCACACACATTTGGACATGCTTGGCCACCAAACTCCTCAGATTTAACCCCTTTGGACTTTTTTCTTCTGGGGCCAATGAAGAGTCTTGTTGAATAGATCATGACTGCGGCAGATGTGTTTAATCATACACCAGAGTTGGACAGAGTTTATGCGAACTCACTGCTCAGATATACTGCGTGCACCAAATTCTGTTGTCGTCATACAGACCAGCTGTTGTAATATGACAGTGAACAGGAGAGAAATATGTACATCTTATTTTCCTTGTATCATGGAAACGAACCGTTCTGGACATGGATTCGTATGTAAAACTGGATCCACTTAATCCCCTCTACAACCTCTAGAGGTGTGTAACAGGAATTGTGAAACACCCTGTGCATCAGAGAGACAAATTAACTATAGTCTGTTCAAAATTACTGTGAGATTGATAGCTACGACCGAAGCAGTAGTGGGAGAGCTCACACGGAAAACGTGAACTGCATTCCGCCAATGCCACTCACCCGTAGCCGCAGCAATTACCACAACATTTCATGCTTGTTTGAGTTTCAGACAGCTTGCTGTCCTCTGTGATTGTTGCACCCCGTGATTTTCGTTGTCGATTTTAGTGCTGCAGGATTTGTTGTCATATGTGTTGTTACTGTTATGTGTCGTATGGTGCTGAACAATGTCAAAAAGATGTTAGTTGGAAGTTATGAGTGCAAAAGTTCTGTGCCGCTTACTCGATCAGTGAATTGCCGTACGAGGGCAGTCGAGAGAAATAATTTGCGAGTTACGTGTCTACTTTAAGACTGAAAAACTTAATGACGGCCCCTTTCTCTCCGTTGACAAGGTAATCGATAGCTCTGCTGTTGTTCTGAACATAAACAAAAACAATACCGTGAATATCAACAAAGAAAAGTTCGAGAAATAAAAAGAAGCTGGAAACACTTCGAGGGTTGAGTCTTCTGGGGAAAAAAACTTCATGTGGATAAGAGTATTGCCAATAAACACTGCTCAGCCAGATCATTTTGACCACCTACTTAATAGCGGTGGGTCCACCTTTGACACGATAACAGCGGCGGCGCGTCGTGGCATGGAAGCAATGAGGCCTTGGAAGGTCGCTGGAGAAAGTTTGCACCACATCTGCACACAGAAGTCACCAAATGTAAATTCCTGGCACGAGGGCGATGAGCTCTGACCCCAACGCGCAATCACATCCCAGATGTGTTCAATCGGGTTAAGATATTGTGAGTTAGTGAGTCAGTATATCAATTTGAATTCGCCACTGTGTTCCTAGAACCACTCCATCACACTCCTGGCCTTGTGACATGGCGCATTATCTTGTTGAAAAATGGTACTGCCGTAGGGAAACATGATTGTCTTGAAGGGTTGTACGTGGTCTACAACCAGTGGTCGATACTCCTTGGTCGTCATGGTGCCTTGCGCGAGCTCCACTGGACCCATGGAATGTTCCCCAGAAATGAATGGAGGCGCCGCTAGCTTGTCTCTGTCCCGCAGTCCAGGTGTGAAGGTGGTGTTCCCATGAAAGACGACGGATTCGCACCCTCCCATTGGCAGGATGAAAAAGGTATTGGGAATCATCAGACCATGTAACGCTCAGCCATGGCACCAACGTCGAATGCCGATGGCCAGTTGCCCATCTCAGTCGTAGTTGCCGATGTAAAAAAGAAAAAACAAAGTGGTGTTAACAGTTGTATACGCGCATCCTTAGAAGCGTTCGGTGCGCTGTGTGTTCAAACTTGTACTCTGCCCACCATTAAAGTCTGCTGTTAGTTCCGCATAGTTCGCCGTCTGTCCTGTTTTACCAGTCCGCCCAGCCTATGACGTCCGACATCTGTAATGAGGGGAGGCCGCCTAACCCCACGACGTCCGGACGTGGTTTCGCCTTGGTTTCGCCCCGTGTTGAGGAAGATCACCACAGCACTCCTCGAACAGCCGACAAGTCGTTCAGTTACCGAAATACTCGTGCTGAGCCTCCGGGCCATCACAATCTGCCTTCGGCCAAACTCAGATAGGCCGGCCGCTGTGGCCGAGGGGTTCTAGGCTCTTCAGTCTCGAGCCGTGCTGCTGATACGGTCGCAGGTTCGAATCCTGCTTTGGCCATGATTGTGTGTGATATCCTTAGGTTAGTTAGGTTTAATTAGTTCTAAGTCTAGGGGACAGATGACCTCAGATGTTAAGTCCCATAGTGCTCAGAGCCATTTTTTGAAACTCAGATAGATCGCACACCTTCCCCATTCCACACATGGACAACACGCTCATTGATACTACGTGCACCGTGCGTGTGTCTGAGTAGCAGTCATTCCTCGTCAGATGACGCTGCTATCGCCTGGATGGATTTATATCGAGGAGATCGGTGGTCAT
Organism: Schistocerca serialis cubense; assembly: GCF_023864345.2. Classification (NCBI taxonomy): domain Eukaryota; kingdom Metazoa; phylum Arthropoda; class Insecta; order Orthoptera; family Acrididae; genus Schistocerca; species Schistocerca serialis. The sequence continues at coordinate 575,899,866 of NC_064639.1, forward strand.
AATGTTCTGGCTGGTCAGTGTAGATCCATTTGCTGTGGATGCGATTCCTCATCATATTTACGGTTATTATCGCAGAAAGAAAAATCCGACAGTCGGCAAGGTCCCGATCATCCTTAACCAACAGGGTTTTTTTCTGGGCAGTTGCACAGTTTTTTCTTCATTTCATTAAATAACAACAGGGACGGTTCTAGTGACACTTGAAGGATCTGTCATAGCGAAGATGGTGATGTCAGTACATTTTTTCTGTTATCGCTACAGAAATGGAGTATAGTCGGATTCATCTGCATGTTTTAAGTGCACAATTTATAATGGCAAGTACCTACATAACAAATTATGTTGTCGTAACTTTTGACATTTTAATTAGAAGGTCTTATCAGCAGCTAAGTCCAAGTGAAGTTCGTCTCCAGAATTCAGTCAATGTCACACAAAATAAATGTTACTGTGTACAATATAATTGCTTCAGCATTGAAGCAATGATTTTTGTATCGTTTCTGTTCTTCCTCCAGATACTGTTTGGCGTATTTAAGGCACGTTTCCTCACCGCGATAAACACCTGTAAATTTTACAGTTTGTTTTGTTAGTAGTAAGTAGATGGTTCAGAAAAATTAATGACAGGTTAGTTATGATCATAACGATCCGTTTCTCGTAACAATACCATACAGGTGACTGCTTAGTACCTGACGCGCGAGCGGACCGTAGTGCGTCACATTTAACAATCTCTGAAAGAGTTCAGGTTTGGAGTAGATAAAATATGGTGTTCAAAAAAGGTCCAAATGGCTCTAAGCACAATGGGACTTGACATCTTAGGTCATCAGTCCCCTAGACTTAGAACTACTTAAACCTAACTAATCCAAGGACATCACACACATCCAAGGCAGGATTCGAACCTGCGACCGTAGCAGCAACGCGGTTCCGGACTGAAGCGCCTAGAACCGCTCGGCCAAAAATTTGGTGTATTCTTTAGATTTAATTCGAGTGTTCGCCCAACTTCAGTAACAAAAAATTTCCTGCATCTGGAAAATTCGGTAACGCGATGGAAAATGAATTTTCGTGTACCGTCTTAATAATCTACTGGCGCAAATAAAACTAAAATGGAAGCATTGTGCAGCTCTTCCAGAACACACTGGTGCCAGTTTCATATCTGTACAGCGAATAATTGTTTGTTTGAGTGAGTCGAATGAAACGTTAAATTACGTGACTCTTCTGTACCGGACGTGGCCTCCAAGCGCTACACCCGAACTGGCAATCCTGAGGTAATTTTGAACAGACTATACACGTGTTAACAATGGATCAATTAAATAACACGATACTCTGAACCGAACAACCCAATGTTTCATAATTTTGCTCGCAAATATTAAGGAGTCATCACAAAATCGTAAAATACTATGATTATCGGTAGTATATACTCTAGAAAAATAAAATAAAATAACAAAAGACGTTTTACGAAAGAATTATCCAAATGGGGCGGAAATCGATAGATGTGATGTACATATGCAGACAAACAAATGACTATAATATCCGAAAATATGGATGATTTATTGAAAAGAACGAGCTTCACAAATTGAGCAAGCCAGAAACGGGCTGGTCCACCTGTGGCCCTTATCTAAGCAGTAATTCGACGTTGCACCGATCGACAGAGTTGTCGGATGTCCTCCTGAGAGATATTGTGCCAAATTGTGTACAATCGGCGCATTAGATCGTCAATGCCCGAGGAGGGCCCAGCCCATAATGCTCCAAACGTTTTCATATGGTGAGAGATCCTGGGATCTTACTGGCCAAGGTAAGGTACAGCAAGCACGAAGACAAGCGGTAGAAACTCTCACCGGGTGCGGATGGTCATTATCTTGCTGAAATGTAAGCCTCAGATTAATTGCCAGGAAGGCCAACAAAACGGCGTAGAATATCGTCGACGTATCGCTGTGCTGTAAGGGTGCCGCGGATGACAACCAAAGAGGTCGTGATCTGAAAAGAAATGGCGCCCTAGACCTGGTTGTCGGGCCGCGTGACGGGCGACGCTATGTCTGGAATCCCACAGTTTTCCGGGGCATCTCCAGACATGTCTTCACTGGTCATCGAGGCTCAGTACGAAGCAGAATTCATTACTGAAGACAATTCTCCTTCAGTCAATGTAATGAGATTCCAGGCCAAAGACTGTCTGGAGACGCCACACACAGAGGCGGGATGCCAGCTTGACTGTCAGCTACCATATGGCCCAACCACCAGGAATGGAAAACTGGAAATGAGCGTTTGGCGTCATTGGCCAAGAGGCCCCTTGTGGGGCAGGTCCGGCCGCCTTGGTGCAGGTCTTCTTACATTCGACACCACATTGGGCGACCTGCGCGCCTGATGTGGATGAAATGATGATGAAGACAACACAACAACCAGTCCCTGAGTGGAGAGAATCTCCGACCCAGCCGGGAATCGAACCCGAGCCCGTAGGACGGCAATCCATCACGCTGACCACTCAGTTATCGGGGCGGACACCACCAGGAATGATGATGTGGCTGCCAACTGTTTTTTTCTTTTTTTTCCACAGCAGAACCCGTTTCGTTGTATTTCGGGGCACCCTTACACAATGATGTGTCGACAATATTCTACGCCCTGCTTTGTTGCCCTCATGTCAAGTCATCTTACGCTTACATATTAGCAAGATAATGCGCGTCCGCACGCGATGAGGCTTTCTACCGCTTGTCTTCGTGCTTGCCAAACCTTGCCTTGGCCAACCAGGTCCCAGATCTCTTCCCATTCGAGAATGTTTGGAGCGTTATGGGCAGGGCCCTCCGACCAGCTCGGGATTTTGTCGATCTAACGCTCCAGTTAGACAGAATTTGGCTCGATATCCCTCCAGAGGACACCCAGCAACTCGATCAATCAGTGCCAAGCCGAATAGCTGCCTGGATAAGGGTCAGATGTGGACCAACACGTTACTGTCTAGCGCAGCTTATGAAGCTCTTTCTCTTGAATAAATCATCCAATTTTTTAAAAAAAATTGCGATCATTTGTTTGTCTGTACATATACATCACTTCTACAGATTTCCATCCCATTCGGATAATTTCTTTGTGGTACGCCCTTTCTTCTGTCGAAGAGTGTAAAAGCATGTCCAAAGCAGCTCACAGGACAAAATATTAGTTACTTCCTTAAAGAGGATGCTGGTCGCTTTGCAGCGCTGTAGATAGTGTAGAACTGGTACCACTAGTACCGCGACCGTCATAGTCGGTTGCATGAAATCAGTGGGACAAGAATGGCCGGCATGAAAGTGCGACAGAATTTCGGAAGGGAGCTATCGTGTTTAGGCTTACCAACGAATGAAGTTGACGGCTTTAATGGTGAATGGACTGGGACTGTGCAGCGTACGTACAAGGAGTGGTGCACAACTCTCAGTCATGTTACATTGCGCAAGAACGCTGGTCGTAAAAAGATCCTTATCAACAGAGACTGGAGCCAACTGACACGCCTTGTCGATAACAATCGGTTTCCAACCCAACAAGAATTGCTGCTGTCAGTGAATGCAGTTTTACAACCCAACAAGTACTGCTGCTGTCAGTGAATGTAGGTCAATCTCAACGAGTTTGAGACCGAACAATGCACAGGGAACTGCATGCAGTAGACTTTTTAGACTTTTGAGTCGGGTTCCTTGCAAACGAACGTTTCTCATAATGGCAGAGAATCTGCGTGTCCTTAGTGAGCCAAACAACTCAGAAACTGGACAGTAACTGACTGGACGTGGTGTTTAGTGTGGTCCGGAAAGTCGCGATTTTGGGACTTTTTTGATGATGCAAGGTGCCGAGTACACCGAATTCTCAATAGATGTTTTATCCACAGTGTGTCCAGGGTTCTCGGCATGCCACAGGCTGTTCTGTACTTTTTTTTGTACCATGATCTGTTATTACTCATTTATGTTACTGTGAACATGAACCAGGATGTAATGGGTGGGTATAACTAAACTGATGGTGTTCCGACTGCTGTACTACAGGCTATAAACATCGCAGGACGCTGAACCATTATGTTCATAAATCAGTGCTCTAGCAGAGTATGCAGAAAAAAAAATAGTTTCCTTGACGTCTATATTTATGTGCTGCTCCATGACTCTGCTGTCAATATCTTTATTCTTGGATTGTGTGTAACATCTGTTTTTTTTCTTACAGTAAATGTGTTTTTTTCGTATCCAGGGTGTAATTACAAAGCTAATAAAATGTTTTCTTGCCTTTAAATAATATTTTTCATGAGGTTATGGGCCCAGTACACGTGTAAAGGCAAACAACACAGTTTAATTAAAACAATATTTGAAATGTAAAGAAACATGACTGCTAGCGGCGATTATAAGGTCAGCATTGATAAGCTAGAAGGACCTGACGACTGGGCCAAATAGAAATGGCATATTTCTATGGTGCTACGTTCATATGGACTAGAAGATATTATTAACGGTACGCATGAACGTGTAGAGTTGCCGCAAGATGCGACAAGTGAACAAAAAGAAGCGTATGTGGAATGGCTCAAGGACGACGCAAAGGCAGCAAGTCTTATAGCAAGTGCGCTAAGTAAACCTGTTGCAGAACTCGTCTTAACGTGCAAGAATGCTTAAGAAATCTGGGACAAATTACGCGCCCGATTTGAACGTAGCAGTACTCAGCGTTTGAATATGTTGATTGAAACATTTTTCCGTGTTAAACGTGATGAATCGGAAGATATTAGTGCACATGTGGCCAAACTGCAAAAGTTATTTGTGGACCTGAACGATGAATTATCAAAACATGAAGAAAATACGCTATCTGAAAGAATCTTAAATGGTCGAATTTTGTCTACACTGGGAAAAGACTACGACAATTTTAAGGATCACTGGGATACGATACCGACAGAAAAGCAAAGCTTGAATTTATTGATTGAAAAACTCTGTACTATTGAACTGCGTGCACAAGACGTTAATGGAAGTGCAGCTTTTGTCGTTTCTAAAACAAGAAAACGGCAAACAAGTAATCAGCAAGTAAAGATGACGGAGTCACAATTAAAACAGAAGTTTCCGTGTAATAAATGCAAACAATTAGGTCACTGGGCAGCAGTGTGTCCACAGAACACTCGTGACAGCAATAAAAGAAAAGAGAAGAAGCGAGACAGTGAACACGCTGCATTTACTTCATACGCTATGGGTGTGTGTACCAGTAATCACAGTGACCCAAATAAATGGTATTGCGACAGTGGCGCTACAAATCATATCACTCCCAACAAACAGTATTTTGTTTCGTATAGTGAATTTGATGTTCCTCAAGTAATTTCATTGGGAAAACAAGATGTGAAAATGTGTGCGTACGGTCAAGGAACAGTTTACATCCAAATCCGACGAAACAATAAATGGTACAATGCTAGAATGGACAATGTTTTATACGTACCTGATGCAAGTGCTAATCTGTTCTCTGTGAGAGCCATTGCCTGCAGAGGCTACAGTACTAATTTTTGTTATATTAATGTCTGTGTTCGAAAACAAGTCAGTGGCAATATTGTTATGACAGGTTATGTGAAAAATGGACTTTATGTGTTGAACATGCGTGTTGTTAGAAATGCAAAAATGAATCGTATGAGCTTGATGACTTCATCCGAAACATTGCAAGTGTACCATGAAAGGTTTGATCATCAGAATAAACAACATGTGAAGGATATTTTAAAAGGAATGAACATTAATGTGGAAGATACCAAGAGTGAATTTTGTGACGGCTGTGCGGTTGGAAAGATGCATAGGCTGCCATTCAAAACACGAACAATACGCGCTACCAGTACTGGTGAATTAATCCACGCGGATGTAAATGGACCAATGAGCACGAAATTTTTTGGAGGCAAGCATTATTATGTATGTTTCAAAGACGATTTTAGTAAATTTCGTCGAATTTTCTTTTTAAGACACAAAAGTGAAGTGTGTACTGTGCTTAAGCAATTTTTAAATGAAGCACGAACTAATGGACACGTTGTCAAACAATTTAGATGTGATGGTGGCAAAGATTTTAACAATAAGAATGTCAGTGAACTGCTTGCAGACAGGGGAAGAGAGCTACTTATTCCTCCTCCTTACACTCCTGAACAAAATGGTGTGGCTGAACGGGAAAATAGGACCATTGTTGAAGCTGCCCGGTCAATGCTAAATCCGAGTAAATTACCTAAAGGGTTGTGGGCAGAGGCATGTAACACAGCAGTCTACCTAATAAATCGTACTGGAAAATCTTCAGTTGAAAATAAAACCCCTTATGAACTATGGTTTAATCGACCAGTAGGACGACTTGATCATCTCAGAATTTTTGGTACAGGCTGCTATGTTCACATTAACAAACAATTCCGTTCCAAGTTTGATGATAAGGCAGTTTTTGGACGACTTGTTGGATATGTTAATGACAAAGATGGGTTCAGAGTTTGGATTCCATCTAAAAGAAAAGTGGTGTTGAGTCACGATGTAAAATTTAAGCCAGAAATTGTTTGTGGTTTACATAGTGATCATGTTGAATTTGAAGTCCCTCGGGAAGAATTTAATGATCCGAATTCATCTAAAGATGACCAATGTAAATCTCCTAGGCTGTACACTTCTGGAGGAAGCCAAACTCAAGAAAAAATTGGCACTCTCGATTCTAGAGAAAGTCAAGAGTCGAGTGAATCTGAAGAAAATAAAGAATTAACAGAATTTCTAAAAGCAGAAGCTGCTGAATCTTCTAATGAAGAGAAACAGAAGAATAAAAGACAACGAAGAAAACCAACCTGGATGGAAAGTGGTGAATTTTGTATGGCAACAAAAGTTGATGCACTTGGATACAAAGATCCAAACTGTTTTTCAGAAATATTGCAGTCAAACGAGAAGGAAGAATGGATGCAAGCTATTAGTGAAGAACTTCAATCACTTAAGGAAAACAATACCTGGGTGCTGGTTGTCCGTCCGAAGAATGCCAAAGTATTGCAAAACCACTGGGTTCTACGGCGAAAGGTCGCAGTCAATGGAGGTACTCGCTTTAAAGCTAGATTGGTTGCAAAAGGCTGTATTCAGAAAGCAGGAATTGATTATGACGACGCCTTTAGCCCTGTGGCACGTTATGACACCATACGAACTCTGTTGGCTGTAGCTGCTTCAAAGAAAATGCTGCTAGAACAATTCGATGTAAAGACAGCTTTTTTGAATGGAATACTTGAAGATGAAGTATATATGAAACAACCAGAAGGTTCCGAAGATGGTACAGGCCGAGTATGTTTCTTAAAAAAAGGTCTTTATGGGTTGAAGCAAGCGCCACGTTGCTGGAACAAACGTTTTGTTGAGTTCATGAAGAAAGCTGGTTTTTCAAACAGTGATGCAGAAAAATGGAAAAGGATTACGAGATGGTTTACGACTGGGCACCTTAAACGTAAGGACTCTAACTGGGAAGTTAGAAGAAATTGTAGAAATGATGTAAAGGAGGAAATTGGACATCTTGGGACTTGCTGAGACTAGGTGGAGAGGAGTTGGTGAAAAACCACTAAGTAAAGGATGTAAACTGTACTGGATAGGGAATGAGAGGGGAAGAAATGGAGTGGCAATAGTGGTCAGAGAGGGTCTGCAGGAGGAGGTGGAAGGTATCAATGATCGAATGATAAAAGCCAGGGTACGAGTGAAAGGAAAAAGCATTGAAATCATCCAAGCATATGCCCCACAGGTGGGGTGTACAAAAAAGGAGAAGGAGGAATTTGAAGATGACATGCAAAAGCAGCTAAATGGAGGTAATCAGATTACAATAGGGGACCTCAATGCACATGTTGGCACAGACAGGAAAGGATTCGAGGAGATAATGGGACCAGAGGGCTGGGGGAACCGAAATAGAGAAGGAAAATTGTTGCTGGAATTCTGCAAGAGGAATGGGCTGGCGATCGCAAATTCCTGGTACAAGAAGAGAAGTAGCCACAAAATAACTTGGTACAGTGGAGACTGGTCCCAAACTTCAGTAGTAGACTATGTACTAGTGGATAGGCAGATGATGAGCAGCCTCACAGATGTTAAGGTCATTCCATCTGAGGCCTTAGACAGTGACCATCGGCTGTTGGTAGCCACCCTGAGAGAGAAAAAAGATAGGAGGGCAACAGATATACAGGAGAAAAGGTTGAAGACATGGATGCTGAAAGAGGATGAACGGAGCACCCAGTGCCAGACACTGATCAGGAAGAAGCTGCCAAAGGAAGATCAGAGAACAATGGAAGAAGAATGGGGAGATTTTAAGAGGGCTCTAGTTGAGGCAGCTGAGACTGTGTGCGGAAGAACTAGCACAAAGAGGAGAAGTAAGGAAACCCCATGGTGGAACAATATATGTAAAGAGGCAGTACTTCGAAAGAACAAAGCCTTCAGAGAATGGTTCCAGACCCGAACAGAGGAAGCTAGGGTAAAATATAAGGAAAGCAAGAAAGCGGCACAGACCATAGTAAGGGCGGAGAAGAAGAAGTTGATGGAAAAATGGACAAGAATGTTAGAAGAGGACAGTGAAGGGAACAAAAAAGTACTTTACACCATGGTAAGAAATAAGAGGAACGACAGAAGCGAGTGCCTGAGGATCATGGATAATAATGGAAGAGTTGTGGAGGAAATGCATGAGCTCAAAAAGATTTGGAAGGAGTACTTTGAAGATCTGTTGAATGCCGCCAAGCGGGTAACTAACAGCGATGGAGAGCCTAAGGCAGCAGACGATTATAATAGTGGGGAAATTGATGATCTAACTTGGAATGAAGTGGAAGAAGCCATAAAGAGGATGAAAGGGGGCAAGGCACCAGGTTGGGACGAAGTAACAGTGGATATGATACGGGCAGCAGGAGAAGTAGGAACCCAGTGGCTATACAGAGTGCTGAGGGTGGTGTGGAAGGAGAACAGAATTCCTGAGGATTGGAAGAAAGGAATTATAGTCCCGATCTTCAAGAAAGGGGATAAAAGGATATGTGAGAACTACAGAGGAATCACCCTGCTATGCCACTGTGGAAAAATCTAGGAAAAGATCCTGAAGAAGAGAATAAGAAGCAGTATTGAAAGTAGACTGCAAGAGGAGCAGTACGGTTTCAGACCGGGAAGATCAACAACGGACCTCATATTTGCGGTAAGGCAACTGCAGAAAAGGCACTATGAGTACGGGAAGGACTTAATCATGGCCTTTTTAGATATTGAGAAGGCGTATGACAGTATCTGTAGGGACAAGCTCTGGGATGTGCTGAACGCAAAAGGGATAGATGAAGAGATAACACGAAAAGTCAGAAAAATGTATGAGGGAAGTGGGAGTTGTGTGAAAGTGGGGAGGGAACGTACTGCATGGTTCAAGCTGGAAAATGGGCTGCGACAGGGAAGTGCACTTTCGCCTTTATTGTTTATTATTGTTATGGATGAAATCCTACAGCAAGTATCAGATGCAATTGGAGATCATAAAATGAAAGCAGTGCTTTTTGCCGATGACCTGATGTTATGGGGAAATTGTGAGAAGGAGGTGCAAGAGCAGTTAGATGTATGGGAGGCAACGGCAGCACAATATGGAATGCATTTCTCTGCAAAGAAAAGTGAAATAATTGTCACAACAAAGAAGAAGAATAGGCCAAATGTGGATATAACTTGTGGAGGGAAAAAACTGAAAGTGGTAGAGAACTTCAAGTACCTGGAAGCACGATTGAAAGTAAGGGGGGAAACGCAATGGAAATAAATGAAAGGTGCAGAAAAGCAGGACAGTTCTACAAATGCATTAGGGGGATTATTTGGAGCAAGGAGGTGCCACAGAAATCCAAGGGAATTATATACCGAACCTACTTTGTCCCCATATTGGCATACGGAAGTGAGACATGGGTAATGCACAAAAACGACAAAAGTAGAATACAGGCTAGTGAAATGAAATTCCAGAGGAGCAGGTTGAGTGTAACAAGACGAGACAGATTGCGAAATGTGTATGTGAGGGAAAGATTAAAGGAGGAACCAGTACAGGACAGGATAGAAAAATCAAGACTGCAGTGGTATGGACACACGAAGAGAATGGATGAGGGAAGAATTCCAAAGAGGATGTTTGATCTGCAACTGGAGGGGAAGAGGCCCAGAGGAAGACCAAGAGATAGATGGGTGAAGGGAGTTAAGTAATGTGTGACGAGAAGAGGAGAGAACTGGACGAAGGTGGAAGAGGGGGAATGGTGGCAAGACAGAACACGATGGAGAGGCTTGTGTTCCCGACAGACCCAGCCAGTGGCTGGAAACTGTCCAAGATGATGATGATGGTGCAGACCCATGCCTATTTTATCGTAGACAAAATGGAAATAGCCTTTATGTGGCAATCTACGTTGATGATGGCCTGATTGTCGACAGTAACAAGAAAGAAATTGCTGTTTTTATGGATGTTTTACAACATGAATTCGAAATAACAACTGGCAGTCTTGACAATTTTCTTGGCGTAAAAATAAAGCAATATGAAGATGGAGCAATAATGATAAGTCAAGAGAAATACACAGAAGAAATTCTGCAAAGATTTCGAATGGCAGAATGCAATACAATCTCAACTCCTATTGGACGTGAGGACAATAATCAAAACGAAGAAGTTTCGTCATCTGTACCCTACCGTGAAGCAATTGGTTGTCTCATGTACCTTTCAACAGTAACTCGTCCAGACATCACTTTTGCAGTCAATAAAGCTGCTCGAGCTATGGAGAAACCAACCACTGAAGACTGGAATAGAGTAAAGCGCATTTTCCGGTATTTGAAAGAGACCTTAAATTTTGGAATTGTATATAATAAAAAATAAGAGTTAAAGATTTACGCTGATGCAGATTTCGCAGGTGATAACCGGACAAGGCGCTCAACAACTGGAATTCTTGCAAAGTGCTCAGGTGGTGCAGTGTCATGGACAAGTCAGTTGCAGAAAGTAGTGGCCACATCCACAACCGAGGCGGAAATAATTGCAGCTAGTGAAGGAGCAAAAGAGTTAGTTTGGTTACGTCGTCTGCTGTCAGAATTAGTGGAAATGTCGGGGCAGCTCCAGTTCTTTACATTGACAATGCTAGTGCATTGAAGTTGGCAAAAAATCCAGAATATCATCGACGTTCTAAACATATAGAGGTCCGACATTTCTATGTTCGTGAAAGATATCTGAACGGTGAGATTTTTTTGGAACACATTGATGGACACAACCAGTTGGCAGATATTTTGACGAAACCTCTTGAACGAGTTCGATTTAATTTTCTATGTTCAGAAATTGGCATGCAAGAGACAAAGCAATAATTTCATGATTTTTTCTTTTGGAGGAAGTGTTAAAAGAAAAGAAAAAAATTCCTTGACGTCTATATTTATGTGCTGCTCCATGACTCTGCTGTCAATATCTTTATTCTTGGCTTGTGTGTAACTACTGTTTTTTTCTTACAGTAAATGTGTTTTTTTTCGTATCCAGGGTGTAATTACAAAGCTTATAAAATGTTTTCTTGCCTTTAAATAATATTTTTCATCAGTTCATAAATCAGTGCTCTAGCAGAGTATGCAGAAAAAAAATAATAGTTTCACTTTCTACCAGCAGGTGAAAATATGGCGTTGTAAGCAGTCAGGACATGGTGTGGGTAAAGATCAGACATATAACCACCGTGGGTGTGACACGTTTATTAGGATATGGTTACAAGGTACAGCATGTGTTCGGGATGGTCTCCCGATTCAGCAACATGCTGCATCCATAACACGGCATGGTCTACAGTTGCTCGCAGAATATCCGGCGTAATCAGAGTGATATGCCATCATAAGCTATGCTTTAGATCAGCATACTCCGCGAGCGCTCCTATTAATGAACATAACGACGTTTCAGCATCCCGCGGTTTTTGGAGCCAGGATTGCAGCATTCGGAACACTGTTTAATTATAACCACCCTGTAGATCTGAACGTTATCGGTGACTGAAAGACAAGGTCTTTGAGATATCCACGCAACCAGATGTCACAAGGATTTTGATCGGGAGATCTGAAAGGCCACACATCTTGAAATTGCCTACAAATGATGCAGTCGTTGTCAAAGATTTCTCAAAGCAAATCCTTCAGCACGTAAGTCACATGTGGTGTCACCCCATCTTCCATAAAATAGTGTTGTGAAGCAAAGTTGGAATGTGTTGCACAAGGAGGTCCTTATAAATTGCAGATACGACTCTACATTTAACAGGCACGTGGGTTGGCATCTCAGAGTGAGGAAGCTTGTGAAACCACACTTCACATTTACCCAAGTTCAGTGCAGTGGATGTTCATCCACAACATGTGGTGGAGCAGAACCCCATAGGCGACAGTCCTGTGAATTCAACGGACCGTGGAGAGTAAAATGTGCCTGGTCCACACAAGGAATATTTTCTGGTCACATGTCACCCATTTTCAACAATGTCAAAAAGGAAGGGCAATGGTCAGGGCTTTGTGCCCAACTTGTGGGTCCATTTGGTGTACATTCTGAAACTTGTAGCGGTTACATTGTAAAATGCACCGCAAAATCTTTTGAAATGTCGACCAGAGATGAGGCAATTCCCGTGACATACTTCGAGTACTGGCTGTGCAATATAAGACGGATGCTGCACGGTCGGCTATAGCAGCAGCAACCTTATCAACAACTGCCACGGGAATGGGCCTGCTCACTTTCCCCACTGTACCACCTAATCCACCCATTTGTCAAAACTTCGCGATCATATTCTTCAACCTATTTATCGACATGGGGTCTCTTCGCAGCTGTTTCTGTCGGTGATATTCTCGGAATGCAGCACTGTTAGTGCTGTCGTTCTGATAAAACAACTTTACTAACAGTGCACTGTCTTTCTTCTCAATAGCCGCTGTGTTTCGTACGGAAAACTTCAACATTCTTAACACTTTACACCAACAGTCAAGTCACAAAAGAAATCACCACACCATACCAACGTCAAAACAGGAAGCATTTCATATTCTGACTGCTAACAGCGCCATATTTTCGCATGGTGACAGAAAGTGGAACTATTATTTTTTCAGTATACCCTGCTGAAGAGCGATATGCCGTCGTACGCTATACTGCAGATCAGCATACTCCGTGAACGCACCGATGAAAGAACATACTTACGACGTTTCACCATGCCTCAATGTTTGAAACCCGCACTGCAGCACTCAGTACACCGTCTGTTTGATTATAACCACCTGTTATATTTCTCGGTGACCAAGTGTTGGCCTATCTTTGACATCTTCATTAACGAGTGTGCTGTGGTTTCTCCCGGCTCTGGTGAGATAATGATGATGATGTGGGGCGCTCAACTTCATAGTTACCAGCGCCCGTCTAAATTCCGAATCTTTGCACTATCCAGTCTCTCCACTTCCCCGAATGATGACGAAATGACTAAGACAATAGAAACACCCAGTTCCTGGGTGGAGAAAATCCACGTCCAGCCCGGTAATCACCCCCTAGACCCCGTTATCCGAAGGTAGCAATGCTTCACTAGGCTCTGCGGATATGCTTCTGGATAGATAAAGACTCAGGCACCCTATCGCATCTCGACTGGCCTGTTACATCACCCGATTTCAGTTTAATAGAAAGTGTCTAGGACTGTTTGGAACAGGGGCTGAAACTTAGCCATCAGCATTATTGCAGTTTCATCTAATCAACAATAAATAGCTACAGCCGGATATGGCACACCTGAAGAGACTTGTGATCTCCCATCCTCGCCTAAATGAGGCCATTGTCACGGCTGGAGTCGGAGTTACATACAGTAGTCCTAGAGTGTTGTCTCTTGAGGGGGCTAACTTCTTGTCTGATGGTGCTTATAAATTCCACGAGTTGTGGATTTTTCTCGTTATTTCATGCCATTATTTATTTATTTTGGACTGATGCATTTCCTTCAGGTGTAACAAAGACAAGAGACAGCGTTGTAACCCCCCTCCTCCCCCCCCCCCCCCCCCGCCCCGGTGTTAAATCTTTAGAAAGAGGTCATTAAAGTATCGTTGGATGCAAAGGTGGGAAAACATGTTAAACTCCTGAAGATAAAAATGTGTAAATGTTGTTATGTCTTCAAACGCTTATAAACTACTGCATCAAGAAACAGTGCTAAGTGCTTTCTATGCAAATGTGCACAGGTTATTATGGTGCGGTGTACCATGCTGGTGAAATGGCATTTTTAGCGAACAATCGTTTGAAAACAAAAAAAGAATGAGGAAAACGGGTAATGGAATTAGTTAACCAATTGTGCACAGTGCAGCAACATTTTCAAACAATTTAAAATCTGACTCATCCGCACCTTCTCTCCTGCCCTCCGTCGTCCCTTAATCTTTGTAAATGAGCTGCAGTCAAGGCCTACTAGACCGTCTTTCCCGAGATGCTAGGTGTTCTCCAGCACCAATGAGAAAGAAATTTCTGTGAGTGCTGGAAGGAAACAGTACTTTACAGAATCATACCGTTAGTGTGAGCAGGTAACAGCCAATTGAAATGCGGAGTGGCCCTCAAGGATCAATAAAGTTTTTCACCCATTGTGTAAAGCTTTAAAAGAGCGCAAGAGTATGTTTCCCACTCACAGTCGTGGCACTGCTCGTAATCTTCCAGTTTTCTAAGCGAGTATTGTGTTTAATGATTGCATACAGTCAGTATGAAGAGACCTCAAACGATAGATGAGCGCTGAGACGACTGCATGAGTTGATCTGTGAACGGAGCGCACGTGGTGAATTGTAACTGAAGCCAGTAAAACATATTTTCTTCTGGTAAACCTTCCGGGATGTAAGGTCGTGGTCCATGAAACTCTTCAGCTCCTAACGTTTCGTCGAGAGCTGCGCTGGACATCTTCAGAGGGGTGTTTCTCCTCCGGTGAGTCTTGCCGACTGACGGGTCGGACGTCTAAGAGCGACTTATATATCGTAGAAAGTGGGCGTGGCCAGAGTTACACGTGATATGCAGAGATAATCTTTGTCAGAGATAAAACTTAACTTTATCTCTGACAAAGATTATCTCTGCATATCACGTGTAAGGTCCATGGCAAGGTCCATGGTTCATGGGGGGAGGCCGTAGTCACTATCGAACGTAATATGAAACACGAAACAATCAGCAAAACACAAAAGTCTGTCTGTTTGGAGCCACCATCTTTGCTACAGGCACTTTCAAGTGGCAGGCTGAGGTAAGTTAAGAGGAATACTACAAACACCTCACAACTAAGCTGACATCTTTGTTCTTTTCTCTAGTATTACATCATTACTGGGCGTCACATCAAAGAGGGTTAAGGGTAATAATAAAAATCCCAGTATTTCTCCTGAAAGCCTCAGCACATCATTGCTCTCTAACCCACGAAAATACCCAAATTTTATACCCAAGTAACAATCACAAATGTTTATGTACCCGTCCCGATAGCTGTGCGTATAAAGCGCCGCTTCTGGACGGGGGAGGTGCACCGGCTCCGGATCGCATCCGACCAGCGAATTAACGACGAGAACAGGTGTGTCGGCCAGCATGGTTGTGGTTTTTAGGTCGTTTCCTACATCCGAATAGGTGAATACTGGTCTGGTACCCAAGTCCTGCCTCAGTTACACGATTCGCAAATACTCCAGAAACTATCGCTCACTTCATGTCAATAACACTACACACAGACAGCTGGGGTACGCATATTCCATCCCGGGGGATTGGGGGGGGGGGGGGGGGCGTGGAGTGGTGGTGTAGTGGCGGTGGTGGCGGTGGTGGCGGGGGAGGGGGAGGAGGGGGTCTAACGGAGTGGCAGCAGGAAGGGCATCTGGCCATTTCTTAAAATTAACAATGATAAATCTGTTAATAACCAAGCTGATCCAGCACCGACGTGCGGCACAGGCACTAGAAAAAGATGAATGGCCAGTGTTTATGTGCTCATTCCATGAGATACGCCGCGAGTATTTGATATGTAACGGAGAGCATTGACACACACTCTGGAGAATCGAAGTTGTACGCTGTCATCTCTTCACTACATTTCAGTCATAGTTTCCCCGACAAAACTACCTTCACTGCCGGAGTTTTCGAACCGGCTGCTCCCGTATCAAGAGGTAGCCCTTGCGAGTGCTCACCTGTGGGTATGAAGTCACGAGTGGTTGCCAAGTACTGGTCTGCATCCAGCGTGAGCAAGTGGTCCTTCAGCGCAGGCTCTCCAGCATCCTGCAACAAGATGTTTTGCGGCTTTGACTCTGCAGTGCAATAGTCAGGTTAAACCAACGGAACGAACTCACGTGGAAGGGAAAGGGGGCTCACCTATGCTGCTCCAGTTTGTTATAATTTTTGGAAAGTGTAACACAGAAGCAGGGCAGTGAAAGTCGATGTGACCAAAGATGAATCGTTGTTGGTTTGCATAGTAAATAAAGAGACTGAGCATTACAGCAAAATATGTAATCAGAGTTCCGCTACTGCTAGATCGGTGTCCGAATACCAAAAACAGCCAGCCAAAGCTGAATGTCGTTCTAGTCTGTGTCTGTTTGCTGATTCGGCCTTATAAAGCCTCGCCTGAATAATTTTCGCCGTGCACCATTCGAATCGTTGCTGAACTGCCGACTGTTTTTTCTTTCTTTTTCTATTCTTGATTCCCTACGATAGGGCGCATGCCGGGAAAATTTTTACTATATTACTATGGTGGTAAAATACAGTACAATAAAAAATAATAAAAATGCATTTCAAACAAACATGGAGTAAGTGCTTTTATTCAAAAGCAGGTATTGCAACTAATGTTAAAACACTTAATATAGAGATTATTTGCACAATATAACGTTTTAATTAGGCGATAGCTATTAAATACGTGGAAAAATTCATGACGACCACCGTATGATTACATACTTTATTGTAACCAGTATCAGTTTTAAAGCTTAATGACGTTGGTTGTATGTTGTGCGCTCTCATAATTACAATATTTTCCAAGTTAATTCAATCCCAGTGATGACAAGCCAACAAGGGGACCACATGTCAATCGGGTTTTTGGGCATTTACAATTGTTTTCAGATAGCAGTCTAATTGTTAGCAGTCTCTCTCTACCTGAAAAAGGGGGCATCTGAGAACAACATGATCAGCGGAACCTTCCTCCCATATTCAGAAACTGGTGTGTTACTACCAGCCACTTGATGCAAATGCTTGGGATATGGACCGTGAGCATACCTCGAGTAACGATAATGTCGCGCAGATTGAGTCTGCTCCAAATGCTTGGGAATATGCTGTAAACACGCTTTGCAGGGCTCCTAGTGCCCAATCAGACTGCCATTCGTCTAACTTCCAGGCTCGTAAATGTCTTTTATCAGCAATATACGATCCTGATAGTTCGTAAACGCGGTCATATTGTTCATGCCCCAGCCAATACAGCGCTGCCCTGCAACGTATCTCGATATCTATCGGACATATCCCGACGATTACTAGTAAACCCTCTAAACATGTTGTGCGAGAGGCACCGGTGAGTCTCAGAGGTACGCTCCGCTGAATTTGTCACAGTATTGTTTTGTACCTGCTTAACCTAGGGCGATGCGCCCAGACTCTGGCAGCGAACCCACAATGGCGTTGTCAATAGCTTCGTGATGCGACGGCACCACATGCAACGGCAATTTATAATCAGCAGTGCCAGCACGGGCAGTCTTATGTATAATTTTCGCCGCTTTCTGAATAACAGATTTTACGTGTTCTAGAAAGCTTCTTTTCTCGTCTAAAAGAATGCCTAAATGTCTACAAACAGTGCTGCGTTTTACAGGTATTCCGTCAAGCGTCATTGAAGGATTAATGGTAGCAGAAAGTCTTCGTTTCAGAAGTATGTATGTGGTTTTATGAACGGCTATAATCCGTCTGTTGCTCTTGCACCAATTCTGCATTTGTGCAATCGCATGCTTTTCTTCAAGTCTCGCCATGGAGTCTGCAGACACAACTGTTGGGTTGTGATCTGCGTATGCAACTATACCTTCTGTAGCGTCTGCCCCATCTAACACATATAATAGGGGTTCAATACTAACAAGATCTCCAGAACAGTGGACCACTTATGGAACCTTGAGGACAGCCCTTAGTAACCTTTTTGATGATGATGATGTCTAGTTTGTGGGGCGCTTAACTGCGCGGTCATCAGCACCCGTTCAATGTCCCTGTCTTTACACAGTCCAATTTTAGCCACATTCACGAATGATAATGATGATGATGAAATTATAGGGACAACACAAACACCCAGTTCCCGGACAGAGAAAATTCCCAACCCGGCCGGGAATCTAATCCGGGACCCCGTGATCTAGAGGCAGCAACGCTAGCCACTATACCACTAGCTGAAGACTTAGTAACCTTTTTGATTACCTTGCCCCGCAAGCCACTAGACGCTACGTTAACTACAATAATCTGAAAAGCTCTTATACAGATATCTGGGGACCCTGAGATCTCGAAGGCGTGCGAACAGCGCATGCGCCTTCTACGTCAATCATGGGTGCGTCTGCATACTTCGTTGTTGAATTTTCTACAATCTTAAGAGATCTATTAACAGCATAATCCCTTTCCTGAATCCATTTTGTCACTGGTTTAGACCCAAGAGCTCCGGGTGCGTCTGCAACCGATCACAGAACACAAGGTCCTCGACTTTGGCCAGTCAACATGATAGCACATCGAATATCTGAAAGGCAAATGCTTAACTTTCAGTCTATAATATCAAGTGGATGCTCCGAATATCAGAATAGTGTCAATACGTCGCAACAAGCATTTCCTCAGTTATAGATAACGATAAGGTTTTATAAATTTAATTAAGATGAACTTCAAATAGACACGTATATAAATAAGATAAAAAAGAAAAAGAAAATAAAAAGAAAAGACAGAATGCAGTGGCCACCCCCCACGAGTATCTGGAGACGAGAGGATTGCGAAGGTAGGCACATATCAGTGTGGGTGATGTAGAATAGTGTAGCGAATTAGGTTTAGAAGTAGATACAGTTTTGTTTAGTCGGCAAACCTCGAGTTCTTCCGAGGCTGCCAGTAACATATTTATTAACTTGAGATGGAACTTATTCTCTTGAAACTTGAGTTAATTCTTTTTATTTTACTTTTTTTTCAAATGTTCCGTTTTATTTCGACATTAATATTACTAATGGTTGCTGTTATCATGAGTTGCTGCTACATGCATAATATAAAACATTGTATGTCACCATGATTATTGAACATGGACGACCTTTTCAGAGGTTCCAGATAACAGATCTAAAATTCATAGCAATAAATTGCACTGAATCGGATTTTTGTAATTTTTTTATATTTATGGTACGTGAAGTTCAGCACTCAGGTGATAATGTCACACAGCAGTTCAATGTGACTCTCAAAAATTCTCCAGCAAAGTGAATTTGAGTTTCTTCGAGTGACTAATTCACTCAACGTAACGCAGTGTTTGACGGTCGGTGTGTCTCTATCGGTTTGCGTAAGACTGTTAATCTCACGATCGCTGGTTCGAGTCTTGCTTTGGACATTATTATTATTTTTTTCTTTTTTTCCTTTCAGGTCGAATATGTACTTCATTTAAATATAAAATTTATCAAGTATACAATATTTAACACATATATATATCTAGCATTTGTACAAAATTTGCACGTGAGTTTAAGGGTAAGCATGACACCACAGAACATTACCATACAGTAATATAACATACACTACTGGCCATTAAAATTGCTACACCAAGAAGAAATGCAGATGATAAACGGGTATTCATTGGACGAATATATTATACTAGAACTGACATGTGATTACATTTTCACGCAATTTGGGTGCATAGATCCTGAGAAATCAGTGCCCAGAACAAGAACTTGTGGCATTAATAACGGCCTTGGTACGCTTGGGCATTGAGTCACACAGAGCTTGGATGGCGTGTACAGGTACAGCTGCCCAGGCAGCTTCAAAAAATGTTCAAATGTGTGTGAAATCTTATGGGACTTAACTGCTAAGGTCATCAGTCACTAAGCTTACACACTACTTAAGCTAAATTATCCTAAGGACAAACACATACACCCATGCCCGAAGGAGGACTCGAACCTCCGCCGGGATCAGCCGCACAATGCAGCTTCAACACGATACCACAATTCATCAGGAGTAGTGACTGGCGTATTGTGACGAGCCAGTTGCTCGCCCACCATTGACCAGACGTTTTCAATTGGTGAGAGATTTGGAGAATGTGCTGGCCAGGGCAGCAGTCGAACATTTTCTGTATCCAGAAAGGCCCGCAGAGGACCTGCAACATGCGGTCGTGCATTATCCTGCTGAAATGTAGGGTTTCGCAGGGATCGAATGAAGGGTAGAGCAACGGGTCGTAACACATCTGAAATGTAACGCCCACTGTTCAAAGAGCCGTCAATGCGAACAAGAGGTGACCGAGACGTGTAACCAATGGCACCCCATACCATCACGTCGGGTGATACTCCAGTATGGCGATGACGAATACACGCTTCCAATGTGCGTTCACCGCGATGTCGCCAAACACAGATGCGACCATCATGATGCTGTAAACAGAACCTGGATTCATCCGAAAAAATGACGTTTTGCCATTCGTGCACCCAGGTTAGTCGTTGAGAACACCATCGGAGGCCCTCCTGTCTGTGATGCAGCGTCAAGGGTTACCGCAGCCATGGTCTCCGAGCTGATAGTCCATGCTGTTGCAAACGTCGTCGAACTGTTCGTGCAGATGGTTGTTGTCTTACAAACGTCCCCATCTGTTGACTCAGGGACCGAGACGTGGCTGAACGATCCGTTACAGCCATGCGGATAATATGCCTGTCATCTCGACTGATAGTGATACGAGACCGTTGGGATCCAGGACGGCGTTCCGTATTACCCTCCTGAACGCACCAATTCCATATTCTGCTAACAGTCATTGGATCTCGATCAACGCGAGCAGCAATTTCGCGATACGATAAACCGCACTCGCGATAGACTACAATCCGACCTTTATGAAAGTCGGAAACGTGATGGTGCGCATTTCTCCTCCTTACACGAGGCATCACAACAACGTTTCATCAGGCAACGCCGGTCAACCGCTGTTTGTGTATGAGAAATCGGTTGGAAACTTTCCTCATGTCAGCACGTTGTAGGTGTCGCCACCGGCGCCAACCTTGTGTGAATGCTCTGAAAAGCTAATCATTTGCATATCACAGCATCTTCTTCCTGTCGGTTAAATTTCGCGTCTGTAGCACGTCATCTTCGTGGTGTAGCAATTTTAATGGCCAGTAGTGTATAATAAAATAAATACTAAAGTCCTCTCAATAAAACATATTGTAAGTAAGAACTTCACTTCGAAGTGTGTGAACACTTTTTACATAAAAAACAATTTAGTTTTCAAATGTTAAAGAACTGCTCTCAATGAAATTTGTAATTTTAAATAAAATGTAAAACACATGTACGATTGGTTTTCAGATACCTACGTAAGAGGCCTATAGTGCTGTAATTATTTGTACTCCTAATTTGTGGCTTAAAGTCAATCAGTTGAACTGTGTACTTTAAAGAATGTGAATCCCTGATGCATTTAACACGTCATGTGCACGTAAACATGTGGACAAAGGTGCACAGTTACGCATTTCAACATGTAACAAGCGTAAGTGGAATGTTAAGTGTGTGGACATCCCTAGTTGCACAGGTGGTTTTCAACTGTATTGTTTCTATGGGTGCTACACCTGTTACTATTTTTAACAAACTTGTGTGGAGTGTGGAATATACTATCCACTGTAATGTCAACATGACATACGCGTTACAGTCATAACGGAACAGGACGTACTACAACAAGTTTTATGAAGGTGTGAAAATGTAGAATTTCCATTTCTCCATTTGTAATGGCAGATATAAATAATGACTATACGTGTACTTTATGTAAATGCATCACTTTAGGCAGATCAGAAGATGAGACTAGTAACTGTTGAAATTGGTCATCCCGAATAAACAGTGTTGAATGCGACCTTGGCTATTAAAAGTTTCTTCAAAGCAACTACAGATCGCTGCAACTAGTCTCTAATTATGAGAAATTTCTGATAGCACCCACCCTAAACTTTCTATCGGGATAAGTCTCAATGCCTCGAGGAATCGATACTGTATATTCGATACCCTTATGGGTAAGACACTTTCCTTATGATACCACTCATGAGGGGGCTATCGCTACTTCTTGTTGGGCACCGTGTTCTATCGGCCTTAGTCTCGATATGTCGTGGAATCGATACTGTATATTCGATACCCTTCTGTGTACGATACTTTCCTTATAAATCCAGACATGATGGAACTGTCGATACTTCTGTTTGGGCACCATGTTCTCTCGTTTAAGTCACGATACATCGGGGAATCGATACTTTATATTCGATACCCTTCTGGGTACGATATTTTCTTATGATACCGTTCTTGTGGGAACTATCGATACATCTAGTCTGGCGCAATTTTCTGTTTGGGAAAGTCTCGATACATCAAGGAATCGATACTGTATACTCGATACAATTATGGGTACGATACTATCCTTATAACACCACTCATGAGGGAACTATCGATACTTCTAGTTTGGCAACATTTTCTATCGGCGTGAGTATCAATACCGCGAGGAATCGATACTGTATAATCGATACTGTTATGGGTACGATACTTTCCTTATGACACGACTCATGAGGGAACTATCGATACTTCTGTTTGGGCACCGTGACCGCAAGTGCGGCAGCGGGAGACTCACGTGGCCCGCCAGATTGAAGGGCAGCGCGAGGCTCATGTCTAGCGGCGTGGGCGCGGTGGCGACGGCCGTCATGTCGACCCACAGCTCCGGCAGCACCGAGTCGCGCGGCAGCCGGTAGGAGACCTCGGCCA
This sequence comes from Schistocerca serialis cubense, assembly GCF_023864345.2. Classification (NCBI taxonomy): domain Eukaryota; kingdom Metazoa; phylum Arthropoda; class Insecta; order Orthoptera; family Acrididae; genus Schistocerca; species Schistocerca serialis. The sequence goes on from NC_064639.1 coordinate 575,922,588, forward strand.
GCACGGCGCCGGGGAAACCGCCCGCGCCGTCCCCGCTCACGTGGCTCAGCAGCACGCCGTCCTCCAGCATCTTCGCCTCCCACAGCGCCTGCGCAAAACACGCCACGTGCACGAACTCATCAGCACACCTAAACGCCTCAAAACAGATTTTGCACCACTTACATGTCAGCGAACGTGTGTGAATTTACACCCACATCCGCACCCATACTCTCCAAAACTGCAAAATACTAACACGAATTACTTACAGACGAATGGAAAAACTGGTAGAAGCCGACCTTGGGGAAGATCAGTTTGGATTCCGTAGAAATGTTGCAACACGCGAGGCAATACTGACCCTACGACTTATCTTAGAAAATAGATTAAGGAAAGGCAAGCCTACGTTTCTAGCATTTGTAGACTTAGAGAAAGCTTTTGACAACGTTAACTGGAATACTCTCTTTCAAATTCTGGAGGTGGCAGGGGTAAAATAGAGGGTGCGAAAGGCTATTTACAAGTTGTACAGAAACCAGATGGCAGTTATAAGAGTCGAGGGACTTGAAAGGGAAGCAGTGGTTGGGAAGGGAGTGAGACAGGGTTGTAGCCTATCCTACATGTTATTCAATCTGTATATTGAGCAAGCAGTAAAGGAAACAAAAGAAAAATTCGGAGTAGGAATTAAAATCCGTTGAGAAGAAATTAAAACTTTCAGGTTCGACGATGACATTGTAATTCTGACAGAGACAGCAAAGGACTTGGAAGAGCAGTTGAATGGAATGGACAGTGTCTTGAAAGGAGGATATAAGATGAACATCAACAAAAGCAAAACGAAGATAATGGAATGTAGTCGACTTAAGTCGGGTGATTCAGAGGGAATTAGATTAGTAAATGAGACACTTAAAGTAGTAAAGGAGTTTTGCTATTTGGGGAGCAAAATAACTGATGATGGTCGAAGTAGAGAGGATATAAAATGTAAACTGGCAATGGCGAGGAAAGCGTTTCAGAAGAAGAGAAATTTGTTAACATCGAGTATAGATTTTAAGTGTCAGGAAGTCGTTTCTGAAAGTATTTATATGGAGTGTAGCCATGTATGGAAGTGAAACGTGGACGATAAATAGTTTGGACAAAAAGAGAATAGAAGCTTTCGAAATGTGGTGCTACAGAAGGATGCTGAAGATTAGATGGGTAGATCACATAACTAATGAGGAGGTATTGAATAGAATTGGGGAGAAGAGAAATTTGTGGCACAACTTGACTAGAAGAAGGGATCGGTTGATAGGACATGTTCTGAGGCATGAAGGGATCAGCAATTTAGTATTGGAGGGCAGCGTGGAGAGTAAAAATCCTAGAGGGAGACCAACAGATGAATACACTAAACAGAGCCGGCCTGTGTGGCCGAGCGGTTGTTGGCGCTTCAGTCTGGAACTGCGCGACCGCTACGGTCGTAGGTTCGAATCCTGCCTCGGGCATGGATGTGTGTGATGTCCTTAGGTTAGTTAGGTTTAAGTAGTTCTAAGTCCTAGGGGATTGATGACCTCAGATGTTAAGTCCCATAGTGCTTAGAGCCATTTGAACCATTTTTTGCCACTGCTGCCCTTACAATACTACGATCTTGGCGGGTGTCTGTGCTGTGTGGACGTCCAAAACCTCGTCTACTGGTGTGAGAATGTTCATGACCACTGATACCAGCTTCGTTGCACAACTAACGCAGCACATCCGACTTGTTTGGCAATTCTCCGAAAGGACCATTGCGCCACTCGGAAAGTCACAGTCTGACCCCTTTAAAACTCGTTCAGTTGGCTGTAAGGAAGCGCGAGTACGTCTCCGTGGCATGGTTGCCTCCTTACTTCACACTTCTACACCACACTTAACCTTCCGGCTGTGAGCATTCCATATTAAAGGGTAGAAACATATGACGCTCTGGGCGCTATGCCATTACGCTACTTGTTAGCGGACGACGTCGAAACCATTATCAGTACATTATCAGTACTAGCCAATTCCTTGTCACTAAACTTTGAAAAAAACACACTACATGCAGTTCAGAACTTGTAAGGGGTGTCCCACGAGTATATGCCTAACGTATGATGACAAGCAGCTAGAAGAAGGGGACAGTGTTAAATTATTGAGATTACAGCTTGATAATAAATTCAGCTGGGAAAAGCACATTACAGAACTGCTGAAGCGTCTTAACAAATCTATATGTGCAATGCGAATTGTGTCAAACACAGGGGATATAAAAATGAAAAAGCTGGCATACTATGCTTACTTTCATTTCATAATGTCATGTGGGATCATTTTTTGGGGTAATTCAACAAGCCAAGCTGAAGTTTTCCGGGTACAAAAACGAGCAGTAAGAGTTATATGTGGTGTGAACTCAAGAACATCCTGCAGAAGCCTGTTTAGAGAAATACGGATACGAACTACTGCTTCCCAATATATTTATTCTTTGATGAAATTTGTCATTGAAAATATATCACTTTCTCAAACCAACAGCTCAATTCATGGAATCAATACTAGAAATAAGAATAATCTTCACAAGGATTTAAAGTCATTTAGTCTTGTACAAAAAGATGTGAATTATTCAGGAACACACATTTTCAATAACTTGCCAGCAGCCATAAAAAGCTTAACAACCAATGAAATTCAGTTTAAGAGAAGCGTAAAGGATCTATTGGTGGCCAACTCCTTCTACTCCATTAATGAATTTCTCAGTAGTACCAACTGATTTGTGTGTGTGTATATATATATAAGTACAATATAACTTCTGCACAATTTCAGTGCAGTAATACGTTCATTGTAAATAAGTGTGTGTTTGTGTGTGTGTGTGTGTGTGTGTGTGTGTGTGTGTAAGTACAAACTAACTTCTGCACCATTTCAGGGCAGTAATGTGTTCATTGTAAATAAGTATTACAGTAGTTGTATTACACGTTTATTACCTTATAAATAAATAAATAAACTTTTTTATTTTAAATTCAGTGTATTAGTATTTGTAAAATGATTCTTTCCTATAGTGTACATTAAAAAATGACGATCTTTCCACTTGTTACCTGTGGGATGGTACATTAGCTTATTTGTTTGAGTTGTAAATATTTGTCATGTATTGTTATTTATCTGACATGTTCTACATCCTGGAGGACCTCCTCACTATGGATGAATTGGAATAAAAGTAAATACAATCTAATCTTCCCAGGTGGCATATGCGTCATCGGATCAAAATCGTATCTTTCCAGTTGTACCAACTTTTTGGCGGTCGTGTACGTTTAACATTCCCTGCTGGTCCTATTTGGTACATATACCACACACTTGAGCAATATTGCTGTATGAGTGGCAAGCAATCTCCTTTGTAGACTGACTGCAATTCCCTAATATTCTACCAATTAAACGAAGTCTGTCATCTGCTTTACCTACGACAGACCTTATGTGATCATCCCATTTCCTATTCCTACAAAGGTATTTCTACGAACTGGCCGATTCTGGTTCCGACTCATTAACAATGTAGTCATAGAATACTACGTTTTTTCATTTTATTAAATGCAAAATTTTACATTTTTGAGCATTTAAGAGCATTTAAAGCAAGTTCTCGATCTTTTCACCATTTCGAAATCCTATCAAGACCTGACTGAATATTTCTGCACTTTTTTTCAGACAGTGTCTTATGATATATAAGTGTATCATCTGTGAAAAGTCTGAGGTTACTATTAAAGTTGTGTGCAAGATCATTAATATACAACATGAGTAGCAAGGGTCTCGGCATACTTTCTTGGTGCACACCACAAGTTACATTTGCCGGTGACTACGTCCAAGATAACTTGCTGCATCCTACCTGTCAAAAAATCCTCAGTCCAATCACAAATTCTGCTTTATAACCTGTACGATCGTATATTTAATAATGAGCGTAAATTTGGACTGCCTTGATCCATGGCTTTCAGTATGTCGTGTGAGTGTGACATGAGTCACCCATGATCGCTATTTTCGGAATACTTGCTGATTGGTTTGGAGGAGGTCATTCTGTTCGAGATACATATTTACGTTTGAGCTCAGAATGAGTTCTAAGATTCTGCAACAAACCATGTCAATGAAATTTGACATTAGTTTTGTGGATCACTTCTGCCACCCTCCTTGTAGTCGGATGTGAGCTGTGCGTTCTCCCAACTACTAGAAACGATTTTTAGTTTAAGAGACGTATAGTAGATTGTACTTCAAAGACGAGCTAACACTGCTGCAAATTCGCTATAGAATTTGATAGTGATTCATCGCTCCCTGGAGCTTTGTTCGGTTGTAGCTGTTTCATCTCTTTCTGTACACCACTGACACTGTAGCGTCGCAAGTTTTTTCCGAGCGAACGTTTGTTTTAGGATAGCTAGCTTCATGTAACTTCGGGGCTGACTTCTGCCAGCCTAACCGGGAGACACACGCGCGTCTGTCACTACCTGCCGTAGGAAAGCTATCCAATGTCTCTTACTGGAGGCGTACATTCACAACCTATAAGAACCTAAATAAATGGTATTGAATATTATTTAATCTTTTTCAAAATCGGTAAACTACCTTTTGACATTCAGGAGAAGATTGTATCCAAATTTCAGCGTTACAACTATCATAGTTTCAAGATAGAAAAAATTGCTAAAAAAGTCAAAAACCGCCACTTACGAAGCAAAATTCAGTTAGGAAATATAATAGTTTATCTTTTGGTATAATTGGAAAACCTAAACGTAACTCTCAGTGTGCAGAATTAATTAACTAAGATTTTCGTATTGAAACTTCAATTATTTTTCGTTTTCGCAATATAAAAATCAGACAAAATTATTATTGGTGTCTAAGATTCTTGTGGGAGTAAATGTGAGCGAATGAGAGTGTGTACGTGGGACATTCGTCAAATTTTAATGTTGCATTATATACCGTCTTAAGTAACCTGCAAGAGTTACGCAAGCCTGTCGTGGGAAAATGTTCATCGGGAATTTACCCACTTTGCTGATGACGTATGTCTAGGTGTGGTTGCTATTGTAACAGAGCGGTCAGAAAGTCAACTGGAGACATATCTGTATCTAAAGAATATTATCAGATTTACTGCCTTTTCGTTTTCGTTTTTTAAACATTACTTTAATATTTGTATATCAGAATGACGTAGATGCGTCTTTATGCAAGGACTGGTGCAGGCCAGTTTTGGCGCGAGTGTGATGATGAGCGAGCATTCTGATTGGCAGCGAGTATGGTTAGCCAATCAGAATTGAGACGGTTCCCGCTCGTTACCTTATAGTTATACTGGGAGTGCGAGTCAAAGTAATGTGCTAAATGAAGGAATATTGAGTTCCTCGCGTGTGATACGTGGCGTGACTAACACTTATGTTGTTACGGACAGTTTTGTGAAATTAGGAAGTTCAAGAACTTTTAGTTGGACAGATATTCGCGTGTGGCCTTCATAGTATCCTCGTGGCAATGGTGGAGTATTCAACCACTGAGCATTTTTTGGCAAGTAGTTTCTTTTTCGAGAAATCCACAAGGAGGACCGAAAGTAATAACTCGTGTTAGTAGTGAAATTAATGACTGTGAGAACGTTGTTTAATTCAAGTCAGGTTTGTACAGATTTCTGGCTGCTGTGCATGTGAAACGAGTGTACGAATTGTGAATGTGAAAAAAATAGCCAATAGTTTAAATGTGGTCTGAATAGTACCGTTTCTTTGGCTAGATGGACAAAATTAACCTTTTTGTGTGGAAATTTCGGACATTATTTTCCAGAAGTTGATCCATGTTCTTACAGCCCCATAAATTTTTTTAATGACAGTTTTTCTACAGGACTTTATTTTATTACTAGAGTTGCGCGGTCTCAGTAATTGTAGGTATTACACGGCGTTTTTTTTTATTAACGCTGCTTTTACATCATTTTGTAAGTATCTACGTTGCCGAGTGGAGGAACATCGAGCAGACGCCGTTCTGAGGTAGGTGAATTCAAATTTGCAGCCTGCACACGGCAATACTCAAAAGCCCAGCCACGCCGCAGCACGAATATCCATACCGTTCATCTTTGCAGTGCTGCGGAATTAAATTGGGGCAGTACCTTTGCATTTTCATTTCTAAAGAAACATTTGAAAATTGCGACCACCGTTCTTGCTTTTTCTTTGCTAACCTCAGTTTCAGTCCCTGTCTCGTCCATGAGTGTCTTGATATTCAAATGGCTCTGAGCACTATGCGACTTAACTTCTAAGGTCATCAGTCGCCTAGAACTTAGAACTACTTACACCTGACTAACCTACGGACATCACACACATCCATGCCCGAGGCAGGATTCGAACCTGCGACCGTAGCGGTCACGCGGACCCAGACTGAAGCGCCTAGAACCGCACGGCCACACCGGCCGGCGAGTGTCTTGATAATAACTTGGGCAACATTTATAGTCTTTGTAATTATGTGACTAGAATTTCTTCATGTTTTATGAAAGGTCGTTCACGCGTTGCCGTATTGACAGCCAAACGTGTTCCACCCAGCATATTCCTGTCTCTATCCCTATGATTTATGCAGTAATCTCTGTTCCTTTAGAAATTTCTTTATATTGACTGTAGGCTTAGATTGAAGGTGTAGGGGGAATGCAGTAACAAACTTATGAAAAAACATTACTAACAAATAAAGAAAGACAATAACCAAAATAAGGTCATGCTTTCCCAAAGTGCACACCTGTAAAATCAAATACTCAAGTGAGTAGCACTGATTACCGTATTGGTCAACATAGTTGGATCCTCTTTGGAATGTCGTCCACTGAAATCATCCAGTGTGCCAGGAGCTTTCCTGCAACGAGGGACTGGATGCTTCAGTTAGCTCCAGACATGCTCGGTCGGGTTCATGTCAGTATATTGCGGTGAGTATGAATATAACGGATTTAAAAGGCTGCTCAAACGCAATCGATGCCTACCTATACCCCCACGTCTGTACCTGTAGCATAACGGATACGCCCAACACTCTGCCTACAGCATGTGGGACAACATCAGTAGGAACTAAGAGAAATGCCGAAGCCGCCGCCGGGTTCGCAACCCGAAATAAACAGAACTAAACCAGGATTATAGACCGTAAGACGAGTGATTGGTAGTGACAGTTCCGGCGGGCAGACGGCGCTGTTGCCGAACGTGGCTCACAGCACGCGGCGCCCTGTCTGCTACACGCATTCTCTAGCAGCAGAAATAAAAGCGAGACAAAATACAAGTCGTATTGGTACGCGTGAATTTATTTAAAGTTGATGCTTGAAATATATTAACTCGAAAACTGATAAGAGCTATTTAGTACAAGTATCTAAGATGCTGAAACCTAATAAAGTTATTTGTTAAACTTCACAACTGAAATGAAAACTATTTTCGCAAGTTGTTGAACATTAGCAGTTTTGGTTTCCATTGTTAAGTATTAGCATTATTAATTTGTTCTACTACAAGCTACAGAATAATTGGTCAGTGTATTAAGAGTTATAATCTGAAGAAAGTACTCACAATATGATGATCTGGTTGTAGATCGATAGCAAACTCCCTCCTTACATTCCTGAATACGTTGTAGTTACTGTAATGGAAAAACACCACTCACATCACTGTCAGAATCTGATTTGACATTGTCTTCCTCAGCACTACTCGAACTATCACTGCTCTCTCCCAGATGTATAATTAAATTTTCGATGCATTCTTCCACAACCCCTTCGGTTTTGGCCGCCTCTCTGATGGCACTTGCAGTGCTGTCTACAATTTGAGTCCACGTCTCGCTTGTTACTTTATTGATAGCTGCTGGAAGGAGAATTTCCACTTCAGAGATCATGAATTTTTTATTGTTTGCAGCAATGTAATTTTTTATCTGCGCCCACACTCCTTCAATTGCATTGAAGTGACAGTGGTATGGAGGAAGCCGAACGATTTCATGCCCGTGCCTTTGAGCAATCTCGTCAATTACATATGTTGGAAATTGGGGTTTCTTTTGTGCCACAATTTCGAGCAGTTCCGCCTTCCTTAAATCTTCTCTGAAATCTACTCTTCGCCGTTTCAACCACTGAATGATATCGTCTTTTTTTGTTGCCAAGGGTGGTGCCTTATCGTGAACAACGGAATGATAAGGCGCATTGTCCATAACAATCACTGATGGACTTGTCAGATTCGTCATAAGCGATGTCTCGAACCATTCTTGAAATATTACACTGTTTGTTTCTTCATGGTAATCTCCCGTCTTTTTTGACCGAAACATTTTCAAGCAGTTTGGCACAAAACCTTTCGATGTTCCTGCATGTAAGACAATAATACGCCCTCCTTTGCCAACAGGCACTGCCATTGTCCCCTCGGGCGTTCCATCATTCCAGCCTCTACGTAAAGAATGGCTGGCATTGACTCAAGTTTCATCTAACCACACTATACTTTCGAATTCCACATCCATGATCCTGCGCAGAAATCTGCAGCGCCATGCAACTACATCTGTCCTTTCCATTAATATTTTGTGTCCGTTAAACAGTGAATAGCTGAAGCCTATGTCTTTCAACACTGTACGCAATGAAAATTTGCTCCCTTTAAAAAGATCGTCTTTCTGAAGCGACACCTGTAATTTAGATAGAGTGGGATGTTCCCTTCTCTTATAATAGCTGTATATATGATGACGAATAACGTCTTTCTGAAAATCGTCCAAAGCTGTCACCTGCTTATTTCTCGGTCGCTTCTTTCCTGGTGTGTGCAGCTTTGTTGTGCCACTCTCGTCACAATCTACACTATACTGTTATTTCCCTATGTTTACAAGTGTTCTTACTTATTTTCAATGCTGCTGCAGTTCTCTTCACAACCTGAACAACAGGAATTAAGGGCCCACCTTTGTCCTTTTCTTTCTCAAAGTAATCCCTCACAGAGCACACGAATTCAAGGGCTTGGGTGTGTAGCACACTTTTCTTCCTCCGTTTCACTTCTTGTGTTGGGCTGGTACTACCCGCCGCGCTAGACATTGTTTACAACGAAACATAAACAAAGAAACACTAAAAACAACGAAAACGAAATAAACTGCGAATTCAACTTCAGACAAACGACGAACGACCGCACCGCCTGCACGCGAGACACTGGTAAGTTTCATTAGCGCGCGCGACCGGGTTTCAGAGCGGCAACGTGGCCCTTGCTACCCGCTCAAAGTCAGGCCGTCATTGGCTGCCTGCCTGCGGTCGCTAGGCAACGGAAAGACGCTACCGAGCTGTCAATACCAAAGACTCGTCTCCCAGACTATAGATTGTTACTTATTACAGTTCTAATGCACCCCAGATGATACGTTTTTATTGACGTTTCGGAAGCATTACTTATATCTTACGTTAATTGTTAGCACTAAATTGGCTAGGCCACGAACTGTTCCCGGAGAGAGAAAACGCAACGTCGGTGGAGCAAAGTAAACGATATACAACATGTCACCAATGTTGTGTACCACTGTAATGAAATATATCCACCATCCGCGAGTGTCGAGGCAGAAGTCTTGCGCGACCTCTGCCCCAGAATGCCCAAGACGATGTGCTTTCGTGTTCGGTATCGTCTTGTTACCAGCTCGTAAAACGAATATGCGTACAAGCTAATCAGGGGACAGTAAACTCTTCCACGCTACTTCAACTGCCAATGTTATTTTATATTAACTGTAACTCTGAAAGAGTGATTAATGCTTCCAGATGACTGTGGGAGACCGACTGTATATGTCTATGTTTCGTGAAATTAGGAAGCAGCTGTTTGTTAAATGTACATATATAGTTTAAATGAAGGGTTATGAGTCGTTGACTCAGTTTTTGGTGCATTCTGTAGATGTGCAAGACCGATTAAAACGATGGCTTCCACTCCAGTGCGATCAAAAGCTTTGCCTGGCATCAGTATGAGACCGGCTGGGTCACATACAAAGAGCTGTTCTCAACCTCCAAATCATTTCTCTGCGCTTACCTGCCGGCGAGCTACTTTCCACTTCTGCAAGTGGATCTGAGCACTATGGGACTTAACACCTGAGGTCATCAGTTCCCTAGAACTTAGAGCGACTTAAACCTAACTAACCCAAGGACATCACACATATCCATGCCCGAGGCAGGATTCGAACCTGCGACCATAGCGGTGGCGCGGTTCCAGACTGACGCGCCTAGAACCGCACGGCCACAACGGCCGGCTCTGAACCAGCACTCACACTGTAATTTCTGAGCGTAACCACAGCACCTAACATTAAAATTGTTGTCTCCTTCGATATGTGCCCCGTTCCATTACAATACACTGTGAGCCATTCCTTTCAGTTTATTCCAGAATCCTGGAGAATGGTGTTCATGAGGCGGGTGCATTCTTCTCTTACATTATCGTCTCGAATAACGAACCTATCACCGAAATGTTGGCTGCAGAGCTGAAAATAGGGCGGGGGATCCTGTCTCAACAACACACAGCCCTCAAATCACCCTCGAGTAGTGAAGAAAGGTGTCCGACATTCATACACGGTACAGGCATAAAACACATCTGACTCTCGTTCCATCTGAGCATGTGGTACTACGCACCTGATAACTGCATAATAACTGCACTGTCTCTGCGTTCTTCGACCACCATCAGCTGTCATATAATTTTTTCACTCGTCGGAGAAGAGGACCCATTGTCATATATTCAGGTTCCGTTCAAGGTGGTGCCTTACACACCTTCTCCTGAGGGGTTTGTACTGTTCTTCTTAACTGTGGATGCCAAATTCATCATACAAAGATTGTTGCACACTGTCTGTATCGACGTATTCCTCTCAACTGCCTCCAAAAAGACTGTGCGCATTTGTCTTGCATTCTCCCGGGGTAGCTAAGAGGTGTAATTTGTAGGCAGTGGTACGCATCAGTCCATTGCCAGACTGAGTGTCTCATGGGTTATTCATAATTGATTTAAAATCATTACTATATGAATTCCACTCCAACATTAATAAAATAATTAACACTTGTAATTAATAACATAAATGATTGCGAGGATCAAACCATCGGCTTAAACATTAATTCCTTCTCTTTCCTGGTGGCTCTTGTGCACGTAATTCTCTCTGTAGTTTAACTAGGTATGTGATGAGCCAGGCTGGGCGCAATGACACAGGTGAGTGACTTGGCGTTCGGGCCGACCCTCCGGGAGTTGCCGCCCACCTTTCAGAGGAAACCAAAAGGGGATGATACGAACTGGCCGCTCAGGGCAAGTAGAGGCCAGCATGCCAGCCACTGTCAGTGCTTGTGATGTGTCGACAGAAGTGCCGACACAGTGTGATTTGAGGGGATCGCAATGCACGCTATAAACACACGTAGGATGGCGTGAGGTCTGAAATAGGATACGTAATGAATGCTATAAAGAAAAGTATGTAGCTTTTGGAATACTTAACTTTAATCCATCCTTGTTGTACATCGCTATTGACGATACAAGTGAGACTCTGTAGATTCAGGCAATAAACTACTAATGGCGCCTTGCTAGGTCGTAGCCATTGACTTAGCTGAAGGCTATTCTAACTATCTGCTCTGCAAATGAGCGAGGCTTCGTCAGTGTGCATCGCTAGCTACGTCGTCCGTACAACTGGGGCGAGTGCTAGTCCGTCTCTCGAGACCTGCCGTGTGGTGGCGCTCGGTGTGCGATCACTAACAGTGGCGACACGCGGGTCCGACATGTACTAATGGACCGCGGCCGATTTAAAGCTACCACCTAGCAAGTGTGGTGGCTGGCGGTGACACCACAGCTTGTGTCTATGAGACGCATTTCTATGGTTTTTCACATAATGTGTTCTGTGCAATATAGGGTTCAAGGCTACATTCACAGAAGTCATATATCCTGAAATGATGAACGCCTGCACTCGCGAAGAGTCTTAGTTTTTGCAAGCAGAGGTCTGGCCAGAATACACTGAAAAGGGACCTTGTTTGTGCTGACGAGTCGCCTTCCGAGAATGGAGAACGAAGGGAAGTCGATGACAGATGAAAATCTCGGCATTCCGTGTGAGGTAACAGATCTGCATTGTGGTCAAGAATTCTTTTCTCGATTAGCTGATTTCCTGGGGCCGTTTTTTTCAGGCTGTCTATTTCCTGGCATAAAAAGTAGTGAGAAGGCTTCTCGTTGGCTAATCTAAAAAATATAGTAAGAGAAGTCACATTTCCAAGAATTTGGATGTATTCGCTGAAGTAGCAAATTTATCTGGGGAGTGGGAGCGTAACTGTGAATTGTTTAAGAACTGTATGCGGTTGTGTGTAATGATTGGGTAGTGTTTTGCTAGGAGCGAGAGAGTTGTCTCGTTAAAAAAATCACTAGCCAGCATTTTGCAGAACCTTTTTTATTGGCGAACAAGAACTGAGTAGATTTGCAGAAAGGAGAAAGAACTCTGTTTAGTGGAGAGTGCTCTTTGGCTCGGGACACGATGAAGGAGACTCCGTCTGAGGACTGTGATGAGAACACTTGTCTAGAGATTTCGTCTGGAGATTCGATGGAGAGTGATTCGTCGCAGTCTGTGGCAGATCACGCTTCTCTCCCTAGGTTTCACACAGTTGAGTGCTGAATGTGGTGAAAAACAATAGCGTGGGCGAGCAGGATATGACAATTACCATGCGTTTATAAGCACATTGTTAGGTTTGCCACGTTTATCAAATCCAGTACGTTTCTCGAGTGACTGAAGGCTCATTTATAACTCACAGGGGAACATCTCGAAGTGTCAATAAATGATTTTGGTAAAGTTTGGCGGGTGTGTAGAGGGGACAAAATAATGCAATACGTATTTTTTTGTTTGTGCCCAATTTCATTTTTAAGGAGCAAAACACACCCAAAAGGGTAATTTCGAATTTTAGGTTCAAAAATGGTTCAAATGGCTCTGAGCACTATGGGACTTAACATCTATGGTGATCAGTCCCCTATAACTTAGAACTACTTAAACCTAACTAACCTAAGGACATCACACAACACCCAGTCATCACTAGGTAGAGAAAATCCCTGACCCCGCCGGGAATCGAACCCGGGAACCCGGTCGTGGGAAGCGAGAACGCTACCGCACGTTTTAGGTTCGTAGGGAACATCTTCGAAACGATGATATATAAAAATGTTTGTAATATTAAAGTTGATATGTAATCTTGAAAACTGTATAATCGATTTTTTTAATAATCTGAAATATTTTCAAAATACCCTATAGCCATTAAGTAATTTTGAAAAGCGAAAGACAAATTAATGAAGCTTTCAAGCATCCATGTGTAATAAAGCTGATTTGTGAAATACCGTTTTTGGAAAAATAATCTGTACCCAATGCGCTGTTAGAGTATTTTCGGCATATATAATTAAAATATCCAAGCAATCATCATTAGTCTATTTATTTATTTTACTTATATGTTTTATTTTTAAATTGTTATTTTACGTTCGGCATTCCCTTTCTTTTTTGTTTTTTGTTAATTGAAAATAATTAGCAACTCAATATTACCATACAAAATCATTAAAATAATGATAATCTGTAAATAAATGTTTAAAACGTAACTTTTTCTCACACAATGCAGAAAGAATGAACGAAATTTTTTCAGGTGATATACATGACGGAGAACACAATGTACAACAGAGTTCAGCAGGATGTCAAATTGTCGTAGGTGATCTCTAAATACCCTGATTTGTACCAGGCATATATCAGTACATTGCTAAGTCCTGGCGAAAACGATTGATTATGTACTAGCGACTGCACCTCAATTATATTTTTTCTTGAGTGGAGATTGATATCAAAAGCATTCAACAGAACTATATCTCATAATCTTCTCATACAGTTCTCCTTCCAACATCGAAAGCCATATACATTTCACAACGGAATCTGTGCCGTTGAGCCCTGTGGGTCACAAGATGAAAAAGTTCCTTGCCTTCAGGTACGATGTTCTATACGGTTCTGTCGTTCTAACAGCCCTAAGAATCTGACTATAATACCGATTTTTCTCCCTCACTGGGAAAGAAAACATGTTTCAAATATCTTCTGACCCAGTCAGACATATGTTTGCCAGATTTCATTGCTGTCACAAGGACATTTGAGGCTTCGAATTCTCGGTTCAAGCTCACTATTCGTTTTTTTAAACTATGAATAGGCGGGTAGTCATAGTGAAAAAACCGCTTTGACCATTGTACCTGAGGACAAGAAATTTGTACATCTGGTGATCCCAAAGGACTCGATGTCACAGGTACATATGTAGTACATATACTGCTTCTGAACTTGGAAGAACTTTGTGAGAAGCTTTTCAGATCTAGTTTAGTTGAATGATTTTGATGTCAACCTCCATTTGAGAAAAAATATAATTAAGCTAAAGTCATTAGTAATCCTTTTCGCAAAGGCTTATCAATGTACTGATATATGCCTGATACAAATCACGATATTTAGAGGATCATCCGGGACAATTTGAAGTCCTGTTGAATATTGTTGTATACTTTGCTCTGTGTCATGTGTATAATGTGAAGAAATTTCGTCCACTTTATGTGCGTTGTGTAAGTAAACGTTATGTTTTAAGCATTTATTCACAGGTTATCATTATTGTAATGATTTTGTATCATAAGAATGACTTACTTATTATTTTCAATAAGCAAAATTCATAGATGTGAATAGTAAACAAAAAAACAAAATAAACGTAAAACGTAAAATAACTATTTAAAATACAAAACAAATATAAGTGAAATAAATAGCTAGACTAATCATAATTGTTTAGATATTTTAGTTTAGGCGTGTTGAAAATACTCTGATAGCACATTGTGTACAGATTGTTTTCCGAAATATGGTATTTCAGAAACCAAATTTATTACACATGGATGTATGTAGCTTGAAAGATATTTTAATTTATTTTGTAACAGAAGTTTTCGTTTTTCAATATTAATTAATGGTGGAGAGGGGATTTACAAAATTTCAAGTTATTATAAAATTTGATTATACAGTTTTCATGAGCGTTAATTACATATCAACATTTATGTAAGAAACATTTTTTATATATCATCGTTTCGAAGATATTCCTTCTAATCCCTATATGCCGAATTACCTTTTGGTGTACGTTTTATCCTTTAAAAGGGAAACTGAACACAAACAAACAAACAAAAATACATATTGAATACCTATTGCATTCTTGAGCCCGCTCTATACACCTGCCAAGCTTTATGAAGATCGTTTATTGACACTTGGGAATGTTCCATTGTCAGTCAATAACATTAGCTGCATTTGCATTTTTTCATTCCTTTGGCGGATTTAGGCAATCACTGACTGACCATCGCAGATTTCTCTTCTCATATTTCGCGTACAGATTATGATCTTGTCTTATTCGCCTTAACTATACAATATCTGCCAAGATATTCAAGTGATATATTTGTACTGTCCCTTGTCAACAATTCTTGGTTTCCTTATTCTCTGCTTTTCTTGTGATCGAACTTACCCTGTAATCATTTGTTGTTCACGCATGCCAGCAGGGAACTACCTGATAAACAGGGATTAATGTGGATCACTGTTTCATTTCATTGTTACATGATCAACTTGTTTCTAATATTTTGTGAGGTACAACAACCACGTCTCACGTTTGCTAGGTTTACCCCTGTCCTATTAGTTATTCGTTGCGGGGAACCTTTAATTAAATGCATATAAGCCCACGGGGAGTGATCTATCGGCCAGGCCAACGGATGCGGATAGTTTGGGTGTGTCGAAAGCTCAGCTGTACTCCCACAATAGCTGTCAACAGCTGGTGTCCTTGGCAACAGCCGAGCACTACAAAACAATCTTCAGTGTTTAATATTTCACAGCAGCGGACGAATATTCAAATGACGTCACTCTGATGTACGCCTAACTGGAGAGGAACTTCTTGTCCTGAAAATCCTTCTTGCCATATAGTATCAATGCGGGCACATTCAAAACTTGAGATAACCCTTCACAGGACGCTGTCAGAGTCTGTGGTGTACAAAAGCTGCCTTCTCACGTTTACGACTAGAGACGCCGCACCCTCCACTAAACCCATTGAGAGGGCAGCTTTGCTTTTATCAATGTTAAGCAGTTGTCTACAGATAACGATTTCCTGTGGTTATAGGGGTGCTAAAAAAGACTTCCGACAAAAAAAAAAAAAAAAAAAACTGTGTGAGTGATGAGCACGGTGTTATCTTTTTTCAATAGTTTATATTGTAAGTCAACAGGTTGTTTCAATTGATGAACGCGTAAAAACGAATGTCACCCTTGATTGCTATGAAACAATAATTTTTTCTCTTCTTTTTACATATGCAATTATGTTCATTACTCACTGTGACAGATAAAATCGAATACTGTGTGAATATTGTGAAATAATTATGGACTATGTATATATTGTAACCGCAATATTATGTTAAAAATGAGAACTAGTTTGTATAACAATCTAGTAGACACAAAGGCAATGTTGTGAACTTTGTGTTGTATAAATCATGAAACAGCCTGGGTGCCAGCATAAAGCAGAAACTTTGTCGTTATACAGGTCGTCGACATGAAACCTCCCTGATTTCCAAGATCAATTAAGATTAAAAAAAACTGTCAGACATAGATACTTGCGATTTGTGTATCGTGTAAAGCAACTCGAAAAGCTTTTATATAGATTTTTTTCTACATGATTCCTTTTGTTTTGTTTGAATTGCAAAAGATTTACCAGAAATCAGTACAACTCAAGAGAGAGCTGGTTATGTGGTTAAGTATGCGAAAACGGTATCACTCATTGCTGTCCAAAGAAATTTTTGACGTTAGTCTCAAATGGGGTCACCAGACGTTAAGACGATTAAGGCTTGAAGGCTTGATATGACAAATTCCTGACCTCTGGAAGTGTAAATACACAGTCAGGTTCTGGCAGAAATAGCACATCTAATGAAATGATAGAGGAGATCAGAGGGAACTTCCAAAAATGTCATAACCTGAACGAAACATCTTCGCACAACAGCTCATAAGGAGCAGCATAAACGACTTGGCACGCTCATAAACTCCAAATTGTGCAAACACTGAAATGTTTAAATGTTCAAATGTGTGTGAAATCTTATGGGACTTCACTGCTAAGGTCATCAGTCCCTAAACTTACATACTACTTAACCTAAATTATCCTAAGGACAAACACACACACCCATGCCCGAGGGAGGAGTCGAACCTCCGCTGGGACCAGCCGCACAGTCCATGCCTGCAGCGCCCAAGACCCCTTGGCTAATCCCGCGGGGCCGAACACTGAAATGAAACGACTTGCAGCTCCACCACGAATTTGCTATTGAGATGTTGTACTGGACTGGGAAAAACCTCAGCTATTTAGTAAATGTTTTTTTCTCTGACAAAGCAACCACCCACATATTTGTGGAACGTTAATCAAAAATGGCTGGTTCAAATGGCTCTGAGCACTATGGGACTTAACATCTATGGTCATCAGTCCCCTAGAACTACTTAAACCTAACTACCCTAAGGACATCACACAACACCCAGTCATCACGAGGCAGAGAAAATCCCTGACCCCGCTGGGAATCGAACCCGGGAACCTGGGCGTGTGAAGCGAGGACGCTACCGCACGACCACGAGCTGCAGACGAACGTTAATCGGCACAACTTTCGCACTCGAGCTTCAGACAACCCTCGCTGATTTTGGGAACATATCATATACAGTGAAAAGGTGAATGTGTGGTGTGCGATGATAAAAGAGAGCGCAGTTTGTCCATTTTTCTTCATCGAGCAAGCAGTAACAGGAATCCTTTATCTGGATGTTCTTGAGGAATTAGTAGTCCCTCAGCGTGTTCCCTTTCAGCCAAACGGTGTACCACCGCACTGGGGTTTATATGTTCGTGACTTCCTAGACCAAAGCCACGCGGGGTAGACGTGCGGTCTGGGGCCCCTTGCCACGGTTCGCGAGGCTACCTCCGTCGGAGGTTCGAGTCCTCCCTTGGGGATGGGTGTTTGTGCTATCCTTAGCATAAGTTAGTTTAAATTAGATTAAGTAGTGTGTAAGTGTAGTAGTGTCTGGCGTGAGGTCGGTCGCTTGACGGCGCGTTCTACATCTACATCTACATTTATACTCCGCAAGCCACCCAACGGTGTGTGGCGGAGGGCACTTTACGTGCCACTGTCATTACCTCCCTTTCCTGTTCCAATCGCGTATGGTTCGCGGGAAGAACGACTGTCTGAAAGCCTCCGTGCGCGCTCGAATCTCTCTAATTTTACATTCGTGATCTCCTCGGGAGGTATAAGTAGGGGGAATAAATATATTCGATACCTCATCCAGAAACCCACCCTCTCGAAACCTGGCGAGCAAGCCACACCGCGATGCAGAGCGCCTCTCTTGCAGAGTCTGCCACTTGAGTTTGTTAAACATCTCCGTAACGCTATCACGGTTACCAAATAACCCTGTGACGAAACGCGCCGCTCTTCTTTGGATCTTCTCTATCTCCTCCGTCAACCCGATCTGGTACGGATCCCACACTGATGAGCAATACTCAAGTATAGGTCGAACGAGTGTTTTGTAAGCCACCTCCTTTGTTGATGGACTACATTTTCTAAGGACTCTCCTAATGAATCTCAACCTGGTACCCGCCTTACCAACAATTAATTTTATATGATCGTTCCACTTCAAATCGTTCCGCACACATACTCCCAGATATTTTACAGAAGCAACTGCTACCAGTGTTTTATCCGCTGTCATATAATCATACAATAAAGGATCCTTCTTTCTATGTATTCGCAATACATTACATTTGTCTATGTTAAGGGTCAGTTGCCACTCCCTGCACCAAGTGCCTATCCGCTGCAGATCTTCCTGCATTTCGCTACAATTTTCTAATGCTGCAACTTCTCTGTATACTACAGCATCATCCGCGAAAAGCCGCATGGGACTTCCGACACTATCTACTAGGTTCGGCGCGGCCCTGCCCGTTGCCGGCGCGCCGTAAGGCACGGAGGCTCGCACTAGGGAGTATCGCTTCCAGTCGGACGTGCCGCGGCAGTCCCCACACAGGGAAGTGATGCGTCTCTTATAGCCTCTCCTTCCCAAGTGGCTCTTTCCGCCTTCCCGTGGTGCCAGATGTTAAGCTCGGCATTCTGCCTTGCGACAAAAGGGAAAGCTGCGACCCAACCCGATGCGAAAGCTAAGGGTGGGTGGCACAGGGGGAGCTGTGTCAAGGGACCGAACACCAGTCCCTCTCTGTTCGCAGGGCACAGACCAGCAGGTGCTCTGCATGCCGGAGACCTCGTTTGGCGGCGTGGGATCGCGGCGCGATTCGGCAAGGGTGCTTCGCCGCGGCCCTGAGTAACCGGGGCGTGTTCTGCCAAACCCAGGAGGTGGTGACATCGCCTGGGCTAGGTTAGATGAGTCCAGACCACTGAACGACTGGATGACCGACCCACCACCTGAGTAGGAGTGGGTTCTTGGCCCAGAGGAGGAAGCTCGGGCTAGTAAGTGGCGAAGGGCGAGAGGTGCATCCGCCTCTCCGGAGTGCGGGGTGCACTTGCCGAGGAGCGTCGGGTGAAATCGACGATGACGGAGCCACCAACGGGGACCAGTGCGCTGGCAACGGCGCGCTGAACCCTGTAGTTCGAAGAGTGCCCTTTGCCCTTGGCCTTGGGGCGAGGCCGGTGGGTGAGCTGCCTTTTTGTCCCCTCCCCCCCCCCCCCCCCCCATGCCAGAGGAGCCGGTCTGGGGTAAGAGACGGGCTCCCATCTTTTATCACTCATTTATTCATGATGGCGACAATTGAAACGGGTGATTCGTGTGCGTCGAAACGCGCTTCTACTGCACCTGATCCCTCTCCCCACGACGAGCTGGGACAGGCAGAGAGTGAGACAGTGACACAGAGGCACGGCAGAATTTCACTGCTCTTAGAGCAAAATGTGAAAAATGGTAAGATAAGCCAGGAGGCTCTGTCTATCATCAAAAATGAACTTACAGCATGGGCGATTGCTCATGCAAAACTTGAAGGACGGGTGGAAGAGTTAGAGAAGGAAAACAGCAGATTGCGGAACCAACCGGTCAAGACCTGGGCAGCAGTGGCTGCGCAAGCGCCAATCAAGCCAAACACAACTAAAGAGACAATAGACAAAGTAGCCAAGAGAACAGACACTGCGGTCTTTCTCAGGACTCTGCCTGGGCAAGACACCAGTGTGAAGAAAATTCAGGAGCTATTCACGAAAACAATCAACCCAGCAAAAGACAAAATCAGAATAAAGAGAATTAAACCAAGCAAAAATTCGGTAATTGTGGAGGTAGCTTCGGTGGAGGACAAAGACAAGTTACTAAACAACCAAAAACTAAATTCAGTAGTCAAGTGTGAACCTCCAAAGAAGAGAAATCCCCTAGTAATCCACTACAACGTGCCCACCATAATGACTGACGAAGAACTTACAGACACATTAAGAGAGCAAAACTTTGATAACATAAATGGGGAAGAATTTAAAAACAGTTTCAAATTAAGATTCAAGACGGGGCCTCGGGGCGTGATGTTATTCATCACGTTGCCAAGGTCACGGCACCAGTGTGGAGAAAGATCACGGCAATGGGCAGATTATACGTTGGCTTCCATTCGGTCGACGTCAGGGATTACATCGTGGTACCTCGCTGCCACAACTGTGGTGACCTGGACCACATTCTAAGGCTTTGTACCAGGGAGTCGGCTTGTACGAAGTGTGGAACAAACGGACATAACCGCAAAGACTGCAAAGCAGCAGTGCTCTGCATTCCCTGCAAAAGCCGCGGAAAAAAGTCATGTGGAGCAACGGGACGTAATTGCCCAACATATCGAATGCTAGAGCATCGATTGATCTCTAGAATCGATTATGGCTGATCACAGCCCACAAAACAGGATGCCAAAGCGCAAATCTCTGAGAAAGAGGAGGCGGGACGCTATGAGGGCAACCAGATTTAAGAACTTCTTGATGGCGCTCTCGGGCGCCACTAAGACAGAAGTAATAGACAAGGCCATCCAAACAGAGCCTTACATGATTGACAGCAGTATACAGACAGATCTCCCCGCAATGGGCATAGATCCCGCCCCTCAACGCCGGCGAACAAAGCCGACAGTCCGTCTGAAGCGGCAAGGGCATCCTATGACTGTAACAATCCCAACAGGAAATCAATCTAAAGAAACTCAACCTATTCAAGACAATGCAGTCACAAGTCTGAAGTCCACAACACAGAGCATTCCAGTGGTCAGATTGCCACCTGTGGACCCGGTAAGGGTGTACCCCAATATCGAGTACACGATGCAACTGGCTAGGCTGGAAGGGCCGATTACCCTGGCCACTGCCGTACGACATGTGGTCCGTGTAGGACATGAAGAGGGTAGGAAGGTAACCTTCTCGGTAATGGAGGCTGTGGACAGAATTCAGCTAAAGTCAGTGAATCTCCCCTCTGAATTCGGAGCCCTGTGGGACCTGCTAAAGAAAGTCTTTGAGAGACATGGTGAGAAGTTAGACCTCCAGGACATTTACGAACAGGCTGTACTGGCAAATGGACGAATTGCTTTCGACTGGAGTAAGACCTGGCCAGACGACCACATGCACACATACTTCCCATGACGATTGAAATAACAATTGGACAATTAAACACGCACAATAGCCGACTTGTGATGCAGGAGTTCCGTAAAGAGGTGGAGGAGAGGAGACTGGATGTGCTCTGCCTACAGGAGCCGTACTCCCAAGCTGGAAAAATAGCTTTCGCTGCCGCAACATGGCAAATTGTCAGCAGAGGGGAGGATCCAAGAGCGGCGATAGCAGTTACAAATAAACTTCTGAGGGTCACCATGCTCTCACAATTTACAACTAGTCACTGCAACGTCGTGGAGCTTCAGTCACCAGTGGGAGTAATTATTCTTATAAACACGTACTTCCAATACGGAGACGAGATTGAGCAGCATTTAGAACATCTGGCAAGAGTTACCACGGCGTTGCGGGGACGGAAGATAGTGATAACAGCTGACGTAAATGCAAAATCCCCCTTGTGGTACAGCGGCACCAGAGATGCAAACGGGGACAAAGTGGAAGAGTTTATCATGGCATCACAGCTCGTGGTGGCCAACAAGCCGGGCAATCCTCCCACCTACGCAGCAGGAGGAGGACAGGGCACGAACATAGACGTAACCCTACGCAGCAGGAGGAGGACAGGGCACGAACATAGACGTTACCCTAACATCTCCTAACGCAGCAAACCTTACACAAAGTTGGAAAGTCGTGAGCAATGCCATCACGACTGACCATAATTTAATAACTTTCACTTTAGGTGAAAGGGAGTGCCGCTGGACCATGGGATGAGAAGTACAATTCAATTATAACAAAGCGGATTGGGAACGCCTAGCAAGGGAGTGCGACATTCCTGCCTTACCAGAAGGTGACGTACATCAAGACATAGACGTGGACGAAAGAGTTGAGGAACTGGTAGGCACAGTACATAGAGCGGTGAGGGCCGCTGTACCAACCAGGAGGAAGGCCATGGCGGCCTCACCGTCACCATGGTCGGCCGAATTAGAGGAATTACGTCAGTCTGTCAGGAGGCTAAGGAGGAACTACCAGCGCAGTGTCGTCTGGCTGGAAAGGCAAATATGGCAGTTGCAATGTAGGGAGGCCAAGCAGAGATTTCAGAAGGAACCACGCGAAGTAAGACTGCATAGCTGGGAGAGCTATGCGTTGAACCAGTTGGTTTTAGACTCTTGGGGTCTCCCCTATAAATTAGTGAGGGAAAAAATCCGCTCTCCCCTGGAGCTATCAACAGTCAGGCAGGGGGACAGGATGACGGAATCTTGGCAGGAGACTGCCTCCTCCGGTCCTCCTCCGGTCCCTGCTGCCTGACGACAATGTGGATGGAGAAACTGTAAGCCAGCAGCAACTGCGAGATGCAGACCCAGAAGAATACAACAACGACACAGCAGTCTATCCCTTCTCGGAAGACGAGGTGGCTGCACAAATAAGATCCCTAAAAAGAGGGAAAGCTCCAGGACCAGACGGAATTGTGGCTGAGGTGGTGCAATTTCTGGTACCCCAGCTAATCGCGCCGCTAACTCACCTCTTTAACGAGTGCCTCAGACAAAGGAAGTTCCCCAAGAGGTGGAAAACCGCGAACGTGGTCATAATAAAAAAGGGACCAGAAAAAGACCAGGCCGAAGTCAAATCATACAGGCCGTATTTGCCTATTGGACCTGTTCGGGAAGCTTTTGGACAAACTGCTGGCTGACAGATTGACGGCTCACCGGGTGCTGTGCGGGATGAGCGACAGGCAGTTCGGCTTCAGGCCGGGGCGGTCGGCATCTGATGCTATCTCTCTGGCAGCTGAGGTCTGTGGCTCAACCACACACAAGTACGTCGTTGGCATCATGGTGGATATCAGTGGCACCTTCGACAACCTGTGGTGGCCTTCGCTCTTCTCCTGTCTGTGGGAGAAAGAGTGTCCAGGGCCGCTATATGGGTGTCTGCGGAGCTATTGTAAGGATCGGGAGGCATGGCTATCATCCCCTAGCGGGAGAATTGGGGAAGTAACTACCAAAGGGTGTCCCCAAGGCTCTGTTCTGGGACCCCTTTTCTGGGACATCCATTTGGAACCATTGCCAGACAGACTACAGCAAAGTGAAGAAGTGCTAGAGGTGATAGCCTACGCAGATGACCTCCTCCTGCTGGTCGGCAGTCGCAGCCGAGAAGACATCGAACCAAAGATCGAAAGGGCCATAGAGAAACTGCACCAATGGTGCCAAAATACAAAGATGAAAATATCTCCAAGTAAATCTACATACTTACTGCTAAAAGGTCAGCTAATCAGGAATCCCACTGTTAGAATAGATGGCTCACCAATTCTTCGGCGACAGGAGATGCGATACTTGGGGGTCATAATTGACAAGAGATGGAACTTCGGGAAACACATAAAAACCGTAACCCAGAGAGCTCTCCAACTACTAAACAATCTCATTTCCATTGGATATAAAAGATTTCATCTCCCTCCTCATCTCATAAAAATTTATCACAATAGCATTCTAACCTCAGTAGTGGGTTACGGCTCGGGTGTCTGGGCGCACAGGCTCACGCGGGTCGTGCCCGCCATGACCGTGAGAAGAGTCCAAAGAAGCATGATTTTAAGATCTGTGGGGGCCTACAGAACATCACCGGGGGGAGCTCTGTTAGTCATAATGGGGCTCTGCCCGCTAGATATCAAGATACGTCAGCAAGCGGCATGGTACTGGACCAAAAAGGGAAACAGGGAGAAAATAATTGAGATCATGGATGTGAGCGTGGAGGATAAGAGAGAAATACGAAATAGAGGGGAGGAACTTTGGCAGAGGGCTTGGGAGGAAGAAGAAACGGGGAGAAGAACCTTCCAGTTCCTACCTGACGTAAAAGAGCGTGGGGGCATGAAATATTTTGAACCTACACGAGGACTTATTCACTTTCTCACTGGTCATGAACCGTATCCGACATATCTATGTCGGTTTGGGAAAAGGGCAACCCCCGAGTGTGACTGTGGTGCGGCAGAGGGAACTCCCGACCATATGGTTTTCGAGTGCCCTCTCTTCAATGATGTCGCGACAACACTCCGAGACAGACTTCCGAACACTGACACATGCCATCTACTTAGACAAGAAGACACTTTTCATAATTTAAATGCTCTGGCAGATGAGGTATCACGGAAAGTGTTAACAGAATACCTGAGGGTAGGAAACTGCAGCGAATACCAACTTTGGCCAGCCCAGTCCCAGGGGCATGCTCCACGGGGTTAGCTCGTGGAGCCTGGCTATTTTAAGTAGTTTTGTACTTTACTGGCACACCTGTGACACTGCAGTTAGTAGTTATTCTAGGTTAGATACTTAACAAGTAGGTTAATTAAACTGCCCATTGTTGTAGAAATTTACCACACTGTAGTAGTTTAAACTGTAGTTCACTAACATACCTGTAACATTAAGCTGCATTATAACCCAATTTTATGTAGCAATTAATGGCCCACTAATCATGTTAGGAGGTGGGTTAATATGTATAACTAGTATTGTTGTGGAAATAAAGATTTAAAAAAAAAGTTGTGTGTAAGCCTAAGGACCGATGACCTCTGCAGTTTGGTCCCATAGAACTTACCACAAGTTTCTAAAATTTCCTAGAATAAACCTCTCAATGGGGTTTACATGTTCGCGATTTCCTAGACCAAACCTCTCCATAGCGATGGATAAGACATAAACGACCAATTAAGTGGCCACTGTGACCTCCGGACGTAGCTGCTCAGAATTTCTTGCCATGGGATTGTGCAAAAGACACTGTGTGTCTCTCCCCCGTACATGAACTTGGCGATCTCCACAGAAGAATCGTGGATGCAATAGCCATCATCACGCCAGGCACGTTTGTGCACACTTAGGTTGAGGAAGAGTACCGTCTATACGTTTTACGGGTTAAAAAAGGAGCCAATTGTGCCTTGACAGAGCAGGTCATGGTACATTTGTTTTTCCTCCACATCTAGTGTATCACCATGGCTCTTGTGTTCCTGACACCGCTGGGAGCATGCCTATCAGTTGGTTTGTAGCTACAGCACCGCGCCGAGGTGAGGTGTGACCATGTGGTACAATGGAAGGCAGTCTGGTCATCCGAACTGCAGTGACAACAACTTCTTGGAGCCGAAGGGCGGTGGACAACAGTGGAAAAGTCGTCAGTGTCGCACCAGCGCCATGCATGGCGCGCCGGCCGAGCTTTCTGTGTATCGGTGCCGCTCGCACATGTTGTTACTGGTGACCATGTAGACGGAGGAAGGGTCAGCTGCCGTCGCCATCAGATGGCTGCTGTGGCAGAGTAGAAGGCACTTCGAAATGGCCACAGAAGGAGAACACTACTAGCAATTTGGAGTACGAAAACAACCACCTGGAGAGACAAAGCAGGAAGCATGGGGCAGAGAAGCGAGGTAGCCTGGTGAATGGACAGCTAATGCTGGTGGTAGCTTGCTTTCAACACGAGGCTTCGTTCCAGCTGGAGCAGCGGATGATGCTTGGCCCCACAGAACCAGGGAATGCAGAATTCTGCGAGAGATGAGATGGGCGCTGTTGTGTGTTTTCGGATACGCCAGCCAGAGGATGTGTGTTTGGTGTGACTAGTGCTAGGTTGCATATGACTGATTCAGGGCTGACCTGCTTAAGTCGTCTTTAATTACGTTTGTGAAATACAGTGTATTCAGTGTGGGCCTAGTGTGTTCAGTTGAAAATGTTAGATCTGATCGAAGTATGTATAGTCAGATTTCATTTTACATTGCTGTTGGATTTAAATGTTTTAGTGTTCGTATCTTCTGTGGGTAGCAGAGTGTACGTGGGGTTACTTTCACTGTGGATTTTGTCTCTCTTGTATTGCCTGTCTAGTATTAAGTAAGGTGTCGGCTTTGGTTGGATGCATACTAGGATTTGGTTCTAAGGTCAAATCTTTAATAGGCTATTCTCGTATCCTCCTTTCACTGTCTGTTATTTGTGTAATTCCTGCTACTTTTATTGTAAGGTTGAATAAATTCAGAGGGGCTGATTTACTGATACTCTGTTCTGTTGTATTTTGTATTATGGTGTTGTTGGCTTGGTAAATTAATCTGTGTTCCCTTTATTGTAATGTCGATTTATTCCAGTGCGGTAAGTCACTTCAAGGTATATTACCTTGTATTAGGTCTTAAGTGATATTTTGTTAATTTGAGCTCTGAGTTCTATGGTTGCTTCTTATTCTGTATACGCTTTGGGCTGTTCATACTTGTTAATAAATTGAATTACGCGTGGTTTAGAATTTACTCTCGCACAACTTGCAGCCATTGTCATTCCCGCCGTTTGGTGCGCCACGCCATGTAGAAGTGTATTCTTTTTTTGTACAAACAGGAACAGGACTCATGTACTACTATCCTGTACGCGGGTCGTCATGCTATGAACGATGATTATTTTAAGATTATCAAAGTTATCAATGTTGCCAGAAAATAGAACTAAACTTTTACTCAGCTTTAAAGTTCAGATAGTTCCTATTAACTCATTCATCTAAATTTGAACATAGCAGTTATTGTTTTGAAGTTGATGTTTGCAAGAACTGTTGAAAAGAGGATAATCTGGCAAATAACAGTAATCTGTTTCTTATTTTATGATACCGATTGATTTTTGTGCGTAGGTTATTTGAATCGATGTTTTGGCTGCCGAATTCCAGTGACGAAACAGTGTTTTAATGCTTATTTGAAGGCATATTTCAATAAATGAATGTTAAGAATGATATTTAGGAATTTAGAAAGATTTATCTATTGGAGTTTGTCACAGTAAGACTTACGACGATGTGCACAGCATCATTATTGCCGTGTTGCATACAGTAGTTACAGATTCATTTATTACTCTGTTAATCACCATAGTAAGAAATTCAAAACTATATTTCAAAACTATATTCAAAACTAAATTTTACGACCCCTTAAATACAAAATTTGGTTGTGCACGAATAGTGTCTGAAGTCAGCAGTACGAGAATAAATGATTCTGGTGAGACCCCAGTTCTAATAACAACTAACTGTCTTAAAAGCAGTCTCTTCGCTTTAGGACGTACTCTTTAGTGCTCTTTAGTATTTCACTGAAATACGAATATTAATCAACCATGCTCCCAGCTAATCAATCAAAACTGAATTTAATCTGAGATTTCTTTTGTTAAATCTTTGTTAAGAAACTGTAATAAATTGTCGCTCTGGTGATTATTTCCGCACTTGAACTTATCATTTAGCTTAGAATTCCACGGAATTTGTGTCTTGTTGATTTATGAGGTACATGTATCACGAGAAAAATACACTCTAAGACAAGAAAAAGGTGGTTCATCACGGAGGAGTTATCCGAATGGAACGAAAATCGGTATATGTGATGTACATGTACAGACAAACAACTGATTACAATTTCAGAAATAAAACTGGATGGTTTATTCAAAAGAAAGAGCTTCACATACTGAGCAAGTCAACAATGCGTTAGTCCACCTCTGCCCTTAAGCAAGTAGTCATTTGGCTTGGCACTGATTGATAGAGGTTTTGGATGTCCTCCTGAGCGATATCGCACCACATTCTGTCCAATTGACGCGTTTAGGTCGTCAAAATGATGAGCTGGTTTCAAGACCCTACCCATAATGGCTGCTAACGTTCTCTTTTGGGTAGAGATCCGACGACTCTGTTCACCAATGAAGAGTTTGACAAGCACGAAAACAAGCAGAAGAAACTCTCGCGTGTGTGGGTGGCCGTTATCTTGCTGAAATGTAAGCCCAGGATGGCTTGCTTGAAAGGTCACTGCTGGATTCCTTTCATGTTAATTTCTTAAATCTGTTGTCATTTACGGCATAAATTCCTCTTCTAAATTTACTGTGGCGTTTCTGACTATCTTTGAGGAGACTGAGTAGTGGAACGTGTTACTTTTACACATAAACAAGAACGATCTGTCACACTACTACACTTCAAAACACAGTTTATATGTAATTCATGTCACACAGTCTCATACGGAACCTACATCCGCTTTCTTTTATATACTGTATTTGATAAGATACTGTCATCCCCCTTCCCTTCTGTGTGAGAGGATGAATGAGCAAATGTATTTCTAGTTGCATGCTTGAGGGTAGCAGACAAGCCTGTCTGCTAGAGAACAGTAGGACCAACGTCGGAACAGGTAGCTACGCTTTCTAAAAGCAGAGAGGTTTCTATCCTTAGTATGGTCCTGTCCATCCCTTGTAATGTTGGTATGGGAAGCTGCCTCTCCGGTCACTTCCGTTTTGTGTAGGGAAGCACCCTTGGTAGGAGCCCAGGTCAGTCTGTCCGCGGTGAGCGTCTGAAGTGGTAAGATCTCCGGCTAAGCCCGTGTCTGCTAATGGATTTCTTAAGTTCAGCTCTAAAATATCTAATGTTATCTTAAAATTGCAACGCAGTGTTCTCGCTTCCCACGCCCGGGCTCCCGGGTTCGATTCCCGGCGGGGTCAGGGATTTTCTCTGCCTCGTGATGGCTGGGTGTTGTGTGCTGTCCTTAGGTTAGTTAGGTTTAAGTAGTTCTAAGTTCTAGGGGACTGATGACCATAGATGTTAAGTCCCATAGCGCTCAGAGCCATTTGAGCAACGCAGTGTAAGTCGAGTGTGAAGTTCAGAGTATCTTCCGTTAGTTGCTTTGTCACTACTTTGTGAGTAAAATGGAACCATGTATTGATCAGTAACTCTAACTAAGATCATCAATCTTAAATGCGAATGTGCGTGAGATTATAACGTCTCGTCTTGACAATATTTTTCAATATAGCAACTTTTCTTTATGTTCAACCCACGTGCAGTGTACTTTGTGAGACCAGTACCACGTGCTTATACAATAGTTTGACCCATCAGGTTAATAGTAAGACGATAGTAACCAGTTCGTGGTTTTTCTTTTGTAAATTGCGTTTCGATGTAATTTATTTTAATTATCAAAATTATTGTGGAATTACACTCTTTGTGTAAACCAAGTTGACCAAGTGAAGCTTGTGGTGTAAGCATCAAAGTAGCCCTCAGCTATTCTTTTCGGGAAGATTTCACAGAGAGTTGATATGAATTTAGTATACCAGTGTGTGGTAATTTCATGACGGACAGGATTGCGCTACGAACGTAACTTCTTTGGGTGAAAATTGAATCGGTTGGTTGTTGTTAATTTCCTCTTGCATATGTTTCAACGTTCTTCATGTGTTATTTTATGAATGCAGTGTTGTATGTAGTCTCCCAATCTTGGCTCCCTATTTGATGTGTTCCGTAAGATTACAAACTCACATTTCCACAATCCTAAATAAGGCACCAGTTTAGTTATGAATCAAGTTTGATATGCTGAAATCTTAACAGAACAATGATCAATGTTAAAATAAATGTCCAAATATAAACTGATTTATTTCGTTTTATTTAAATTGTCTTTATATATATATCACCGGTTATTGTAAGATGAGTACTAAAAGATTATAATTAATGTTAGTCTGGTTGGGAATTTGGTAAGCTGGACTGGATACCTGGTGAAACAGTTGCGCAGTAATGCAAGCTTAACTTCCTCAGATAGCTCACAGCTTTTAACCCACTTTTATGGTCTTGAATATCAGCACCGCTTACACCTCAAATTAATGCAACAACATTACATGCTATCAAGGGCAACAAAGCGGAGCGTAGAATATCCTCGACGTATCGCTGTGATTTAAGGGGCCGCGGATGACTCCAAAGGGTTTCGGCTATGAAAAAAAATAACACCCCAGGCTATAATTCCTGTCTGTCAGGTCGTATGGTGGGACACAAGACAGGTTGTTATGCCACTGCTGTCTGGGGTATCCCCAGACACATCTTAGCTGGTCATCGGAGCTCAGTTCGAAGCGGGACTCATCACTGAAGACAGTTCTACCACACCCAATGAGATTCCAGGCCGAAAACGTGTCTGGAGACGCCGTGGGCAGTGGTAGAATGCCAACGTGACCTTCGCCCGCCATATGGCCAGATAACGAGGAGTGGTGGCCTGGAGTGCCGTTTCTTTTCGTAGCAGGTCGCCGGATCTTCACCCTATTGAGAAGGCTCGGTGTATTATGTATCATTGGCAGGACATTCCGACCAGCTTGGGATTTTAACATTCTAACGCGCCAGTTAGACAGAATTTGATGCGATATCACTCAGGAGGACATCCAACAACTCTGTCAATCAATGCGAAGTCGAATAACTGCTTGCCTAAGGGCCAGAGGAGGATTAATTGACTTGATAAGCATGCGAAGCTCTTTCTCTTGAATAAGTCATCCAATGTTTCTGAAATTGTAGTGATTTGTTTGTCTGCACATATGCATTACATTTACCGATTTCCGTGTAATTTGGATAATTCCTTCGTGATGCGTCGCTTGTTTCTTATCTTAGAGTGTATTTAAGCATAAAGTGGGAGAGTAGCACGTTCCGACTGTTTGTAAACGGGATGTAATTTATTAATGTGAAAGTTAATAACTTCAGTTTTAAAAATTTCACGTAAAATAGACAGATCGACTTCGAGAATGCAGGCAGAACTTTCACTCTAACGAGTTACGAGCAGACAGAGAACTGCTTAGCCACGAGAAAAATAGTAACAACAACAATGACGGTGCAATAGTAAATTGTGTCTCCATAAAACAGGAACACTGGACTCGCATTCGGAAGGACGACGGTTCAATCCCGCGTCCGCCCATCCTGATTTAGGTTTTCCGTGATTTCCCTAAATCACTCCAGGCAAATGCCGGGATGGTTCCTCTGAAAGGGCACGGCCGACTTCCTTCCCCGTCCTTCCCTAATCCGATGAGACCGATGACCACGCTGTCTGGTCTCCTTCCCCAAAACCAACCAACCAACCATAAAACAGGATATTGCATATTCTGTGCTAGAATTTTTGGAGGGGATAATCGTGTATCATATGGGTGCAGACGGAATCCATGAATGTGTCACTGGAACACAGTGATTAAAATGTTCCAGGCTTTAACTAGCCGAAAGTAAGCAAGAAGAATCAGAATAGAAAGGCCTGAATCCATACATATTACAAATTGGATACATTTACGTGCGTATGTATGTTCCACATCTCTTCCTAAACCTCCGGATCGATTTCAACGGCCGGCCGTGGTGGCCGAGCGGTTCTAGGCGCTTCAGTCTGGAACCGCGCGACTGCTACGGTCGCAGGTTCTAATCCTGCCTTGGGCATGGATGTGTGTGATGTCCTTAGGTTAGTTAGATTTAAGTAGTTGTAAGTTCTAGGGGGTGATGACCTCATATGTTAAGTACCATAGTGCTCAGAGCCATTTGAACCTTTTTTTTTCGATTCCGACGAAACTTGACACACATATCACTTACTGTATGCAGGAAACCACTGTGGTGGTAAGAACCACATATCTATGAAAGGGGTGAGGGCGAAGACGAAGCGTAGCTCACGATGCGCAAATAGCGCCCCCCCCCCCCCACCCACCCACAAAATTTTGAAAGGGAAAAGGTTATCGCTTAGTATATTTTCGCTGTTCAAGCGGTGAAACTGCCGAATCAGGCATGACTTTTAAATTATTACTTATTTACTGCCACTCTGTTTGCAACACATTTAACAGATAATATTTACATATACCATTGAATGTAGTTACTGAAATATATCATTGTACGACACATAGTTCAGGTGATATGATGTTATAAACATCGGGCTGCGTGAAAACGAAACAGTAGGCCGAAATTCGCTACAGATCATGTGAAATATGTATACAAATATGTCTGAAATATGTTAAATATGTGTCAAGTAGATGAAGTTAAGGAAATCTGCTACCTAGGCAGCAAAATAACCCATGACGGACGGGGCGAGGAGCACATAAAAAGCGGATTAGCACTGTCAAAAAGCGCATTCCTGGCCAAGAGAAATCTACTGATGCCAAATATGGGCCTCGACTTGAGGAAGATATTTCAGAGAATGTTCGTTTAGAGCACAGCATTGTATGGTAGTGAAGCCCGCCCGATTGGCCGTGCGGTCTAACGCACGGCTTTCCGGGCGGGAAGGAGCGCCTGGTCCCCGGCACGAATCCGCCCGGCGGATTAGTGTCGAGGTCTGGTGAACCAACCAGTCTGTGGATGGTTTTAGGCGGTTTCCCATCTGCCTCGGCGAATGCCGGCTGGTTCCCCTTATTCCGCCTCAGTTACACTATGTCGGAGATTGCTGCACAAACAAGTTCTCCACGTACGCGTACACCACCATTACTCTACCACACAAACAGAGGGGTTACACTCGTCTGGTGTGAGATGTTCCCTGGGGGGGCGGGGGGGGGGGGGGGGTCCACCGGGGGCCGAATTGCACAATAACCCTGGGTTCGGTGTGGGGTGGCGGAGGGGTGAAGTGGACTGCGGTAGTCGTCATGGGGTTGTGGACCAGTGCGGCTGCGGCGGGGACGGAGCCTCTCCGTCGTTTCTAGGTCCCCGGTTAACATACAATGGTAGTGAAGCATGGACTGTGGGAAAACCGGAGCAGAAGAGAATCAGAGCATTTGAGATGTGATGCTACAGACGAATGTTGAAAATTTGGTGGTTTGATGCGGTATGCAATGAGGATTTCTCCGTAGAATCGGCGAGGGAAGCAATATGTGGAAAACATTGACAAGAAGAAGGGACAGGTCGATAGGGCATCTGTTAAGGCATCACGGAACAACTTCGATAGTATTAGAGGAGGCTGTAGAGGTAAAAACTGTTGAAGAAGAGAGATATTGGAATACATCCAACAAACAACTGAGGACGTAGGTTGCAAGTGCCATTCTGAGATGAAGATATTGGCACAGAAGAGCGATTTGTAGCATCAAGCAGATCGGAAGACTGATGATAAAAAAAATTTCGTCCGAAATTCCACTAAATGCTTTTACCGAATTTTATTTCAAGGAATTGGTTCAGGAGCCAACGCTTGCGAAACCATTTAGTGACCATTTGTGACAACTAATTCTGAGCAAATTGGGAGCATCATGACGATTACAAGGATTTTTGTAGCGAGATTGAATAACCTAACACCCAAATTCACTGCGAATCATAGAAAAAAATGCCTGTTTTAAAAAAGGAGACAACAGTTCGCTTCACGACTTCATAATACATAATCTTTCCAAACTATGTAAGCTTAGACCAGATGTCAATTCAATTAAAAAAATTAGTATCGACAGCAATCGAGCGATTCATAACAACAGATGAGTAACACACAGAACTGCTATCCGATGGCGCACAAAACAGGTCACTGTTGAAAAAGAAACGAAAGAAAGCCACGTGAAATTTAAAACAATACAATATCTCCAAGACTGGTGATGTTTTGTAAAAATTCAAAATTTATCGTACGTGGACAAACCCATGAATAAGAAGCTCCTCTTAAACCACCAAACTTGGTGCACATTTCACTTCCTATCTGGAAAGAAATATTGTGGAGGTAAGGACCAGCTAACTCTTATTCGGTTGGATGTGATAACGTTGAGACAGAAGGAGCAGATTAAGATGGACAGACAGAGTGGGTGAAAGATGAGATGGATACCGATAGGGAGGACTAGGAGATGCTTAGAGAGAGGGGGAGAGGAAAATGGATAGAAAAGGAAGAAAAGGGTATTAGAGGAGACAGGAAAGAGGAGTACATGGTTAGAGAGAAGGTGGAGAAACGGATGGAGAGGGAGAGGGGGAGGAAGAAATGGGCAGAGAAAAGAGAGATGGACAGAGAGGGGAGAGGAGGAGATAGAGACAGAAAGAGAAGAGGAGGAGACGGATAGAGACAGGGAGGAGGAAGAGATGGAAAGCGAGAGGGGACAGGACGAGGTAGACAGAGAGAGGTGTAAGGAGGAGATGCACTGATAGAAGACTAAAATAAATGCCTACCCGAGCAACGTCGAGTACTCAGCTAGAGTTAAACAATACAGTGGAGTGGTTTGGAACGCGCAAAATCTAGGAGTCCGTCGGCAGCCCTCGTCGGGTTGAGGAGCCAAGTCGTGGCCATGTGGGACGGAGGTGCTGTTTTAAAACTGTTACCATTTCGGCAGTCTGAAGTTACTGATCCTTCGTGATTAACCATGTGTCTTATCCGGTAAGCACAACCTACATACCATTCGGAAGTGCGATCTCTTGCGCGGGCGTTGAACTCTGCTAAGACATTTCCCTGTTTTTCTGATTGGGTATTGCGGATTAGTGAGGGAGCTATTGTTCGGTGAAAAGAGGCTCCAGAGAATAGATGCGAATCCTTAGTTAGCTGGAGGTGGTTTTAAATAAAAGAAATGGAACTGAAAGGGTAAACACCAATTTATTTCATTTGTTGCCTTGCAATTTTGAGAGTGAAATTTTTGTGTGACTTTTTCCCTATTGATTTAACATGTATTCCTGTTTTGTTGTGGTGGTGATTATCGGCGAGAGATGCTAGTAACCAGTTAGAAGCGGTGTATAGAACTGTTAACAGTGAACACATTCCAATCCAGTGGTTAGCTCTTGGAATCTTGCTAGAAAGTAAGCACCTACATAGCTGTTATTTATTGACTTTGGAGTGTTGAGAGGTGTTTTTTGTGTCTCGTAGGCCATTTTCAGACTGGCGATCATTAATTAGACTAACTTACACGCGTAACAGAGCAGGGAATTAATCCGGGACCGCCAATAAACGTTTCGTATTAAATCTGCGGAGGCGTAAGTCTCGTAATTTGCCTCTGACGCCGCTCATCACAGATAGGGCATGGAGTCAGTATGGCTTCGCACGGGGGCACGGAAGCTGCGAGCCACGGACGAAAGAAACGTTTCAATCTGTATAGTCTCTAATCACGCCTAAAACCTGTTCTTAGTTTTAATAGGGTTACGATTTTGCTTGAAACAGGCGAAACTTTTGTGTCCGGTAAAATTTCCGACCTCAGCACTGTCATGTGCAGTGCTTTGCGAAACAGAAGTGCCAACGCAGTGGGTGCTGACATTGCCGGGTTCCCACTGGCGTATTGCCGCTAGAAGCAGCCCAGTCCGTCTGCTGTCAAACGGCAATTAATGTAAGGCTTTCTGAAGGTACAAGACGCTCTGGTGTGGTTGTAAGCGGTGTGCTGTCTTAAGCAAACAGTTTAACTTAACCCAAATAAAACTATCTTGCCCTGTGTAAAGAAACTATGCCTTATAACATAGTAATAACTCAAATAACACACCTATTAATGCAGTCTGATTTCGATAAGAGAAAAGATATTTACATGAGAGTTAAATTCGTTATGGAAAGGTATCAGATGCGATAGTTACAACAGTCAGATATGAAACACAGAATAACACTGGCAGTATGAATTAAAATCCGTTGAAAGACGACATAGCTCCAAAGACTTGAATAAGCATTGTTTGTCGGGTCGTACTAAACACCTCAAGATATAGAGGGTGGACAAAAATATGGAAACACCAAAAACACAGAACATCACCATGACTAATACTGTGTAGCAAAAATCGTCGGCATTCAAAACGGCTACCAGTCGTCTTAGGACGGATACATGCAGGTCCTGTATTGTTTTTAAGGGAATCTTATACGATTCTTACTGCAAAATAAGGGTAAATTCGTGTAATGATGATTGAAGTGGATATTGGTCATACACCCATCTCTCCAAAGTGTACCACCAAGGCTCAATAATATTGTGATCTTGTGACGGTGATCGTCAGGCGAGACGTGACAATTTAGCCTCGTACTCACAAAGCCACAGCTGTACGATGCCAGCTGTGTGAACAGGAACCCCATCCTCCTGGAACACAGCCTCACCATTTAACATTGTACCATGAGATGGACCTGATCAGCCACATTGGCCACATTCCTTTGGCAGTAGTGCGACCTTGCTGGGTACCCATGGGGTGCATGGAACACTGCGATATGGCTGCGCAAAGCACCACCGAACCCCAGCCATGTTTCACTATTGGGACGCAAGCTCGGCCATAAGTTGGAAACAGTGTGCAACAAGGCTCACCAACCAAATGACTTTCTTCCATTGCTCCATTGTCCAGGTTTTCTAGCTTTGCACAGCGTTTTCCTGTTACGGGCGGTTGTATCACTGATGAATGGTTTTGGAACTTCAGCTGGCCCTGCAATTCTCTGTTTATGTGGCACCCATGGTGTTATTTTGGTGCTGAGTACCTCTCGCGAGGGCGATATTCAATTCTGCAGTGACTTTTGCATCTGTCATCCTCTTATTTATAGTCACAATTCTCGTCAATGGCCGTCGCCCACGATCACTCAAAATACATATTCGTCCTCATTGTGAGTTAGCGGATGATGTTTTCCGCTTTCACTTTATGCGATATGAGTCTTCGGTACGCTACAGCTTGATACGCAAACACCTCGGCTAACTTGGTTACGGAAGCATTCACCATACAAGTGCCAACCACTTACCCACGTTCGAATTCACATAGCTCTGAGTTAATGGACTCACAAATATATGTAACATGGTGCTGATCAAGACTGACACTTGCGATATATTGAGGACATTGCAGAGGTGCCGTTCGCTGTCAAATACACTGAAGCGCCAAAGGAACTGGTATAGGCATGCGTATTGAAATACTGAGATGCGTAACAGACAGAATAGGGCGCTGCGATCGGCAACGCCTATATAAGACATGTCTCAGGTGCAGTTATTAGATCGGCTACTGCTGCTACAATGGCAGGTTATCAAAATTTAAGTGAGTTTGAACGTGGTGCTATAGTCGGCGCACGAGCGATGGAATAAAGCTTTTCCGAGGTAAGGATATAGTTGGGATTTTCCCGTACGACCATTTCACGAGTGTACCGTGAATATCAGGAAGCCAGTAAAAAAACAAATCTCGGACATCGCTGCCGCCGGAAAAAGATCCTGCAAGAACGGGACCAACGACGACTGAAGACAACCGTTCAACGTGACGGAAGTGCAGCCCTTCCCCAGAACTGCTGCAGATTTCAATGCTGGGTCATCAACAAGTGTCAGCGTGCGAACCATTCAACGAAACATCATCGATATGGGCTTCCGAAGCCGAAAGCCCTCACGTGCACTCTTGATGACTGCACGACACAAAGCTTTACGCTTCGCCTGGGCGCATCAACATTGACATTGGACTGTTGATGGATGGAAACATGTTGCCTGGTCGCACGAGTCTCGTTTCAAATTCTATCGAGGGGATGGTCGTCTACGGGTATGGAGACAACCTCACTAATCCATGGAACGTGCGTGACAGCAGGGGACAGTTCATGCTGTTGGAGGCTCTGTAATGGTGTGGGGCGCGTGCAGTAGGAATGGTATGGGACTCCTTATACGTCTCGATACGACTCTGATAGGTGACACTTACATAAGTATCCTGTCTGATCACCTGGGTCCATTGATGTCTATTGTGAATTGTGCATTCCGATTGACATTCCAGCAGGACAATGGAACACCTCACACGTCCAGAATTGCTGCACAGTGGCTCCAGGAACACTCTTCCGAGTTTAAACACTTCCGCTGGCCACCAAATTCCCGAGATATGAACATTATTGAGCATATTTTGGATGCCTTACAACGTGCTGCTCAGAAGAGATGTTCAACCCCTCGTACTCGTAGGGATTTCTGGTCAGCCCTGTAGGATTCATGGTGTCAGTTCCCTCTAACACTACTTCGGACGTTAGTCGAGTCCATGCCATATTGTGTTGCGGCACTTCAGCATGCTCCCGGGGGCCCTGCAGGATATTAGGCAGGTGTACCAGTTTCTTTGGCTCTTCACTTCCGCTGTATAACAGTTCAAACTGCAGACTTGGCTAGCTTCTGCATGCATTTTCGAAGAGCCATTTCTCGCAATGTTTTCATATTTTTGTCCAACCCCTGTACTCTACTTGAAGTAGTTTGTGAGACACGAACAAAAACACTTTTGTGGAACCAGCCTCAGATTCACTCCAACCAGCATTCGTCGTCAGAACCTACATTTGTATCTGAAACTGCGTGCATGAGAACGGAATATTTATCGGTGAAAGTATGAGGTACCATTTGAGAAGTGAAATATTTACTGGGATTCATCTAATGCGATAGTGACTTGTGTGGAAGGTTGCGTCTCATAACTCGCGATCACGAAATGGTGCAGGTCAAAAGTTTGTCCCGATTCACACTTAAATACTGAATAAATGAGGCGGGAAAGTAGAAACGACA
Source organism: Schistocerca serialis cubense (assembly GCF_023864345.2). Classification (NCBI taxonomy): domain Eukaryota; kingdom Metazoa; phylum Arthropoda; class Insecta; order Orthoptera; family Acrididae; genus Schistocerca; species Schistocerca serialis. The sequence continues at coordinate 575,961,043 of NC_064639.1, forward strand.
AATAGTAGTTAAACTGAAACTGTACTGTTGACCTAAAACGATCATAATATTGAAACACATGTCCCCTTGGCGTCACAAAGACACGTGATCAGCTGCATCGAACGTGACACCTTCACATGAAATCAATACCATAGACTACTCACAGTAAATCATTCAGCGAACTAAACTGATGAAAAGAACGTTTGAAATTCTTGTACAATTTTTAGGATTTAGTGACAGAAGTCCATTTCTGTAACCAGGTTCGAATCTAGTGACGTCACACATCGTTAGCTGCATCGCGCGATGAATACATATTCGCTTCGCGATTCGTATCGAGTTTAGCAGGACGAAACCAATGTAAATCTAGCCGTAGCATGAAGCACCTCACGAATAATTTAACAGTGCGTCTTTGCACACGAACAGTCTCTTCATAAACCGTAATAAGTCGAACAACCTCATGAAGAAACTGCAAGTTCGCGGCAACTGCAATTAACACCAACTAGCTGTCTCTACGAAACTAGGGCGTCGATGACCTCACTGTTTAACGTCCTATTTCAAAAACCACCATCACCATCATCACCACCACTATCATCATCATCATCACCATCATCCAGGAAGCTCCTGGAACAAGATTATTTGAATGCAATTAGGCAGCGTTCGTTCCAATTGCCCGAGTGCCGATTGGTCGGCTCCCCCCAAAACACGTGACCAACGGTTCCCCTACTAACACTAAGAGACACACCACTAAGATCATGATTGCCTGTTGTCGATGATGGCTATAGAAAAATATCTGGAAAGCATTTGCAAATACTTCTCCCCGATATAAAAAAAAAATTGAAAGTACCAGTTTTAACAGGCATCCTTAAAGAGTTCATCCTAAGAAGAAGCGGTTACGGGGCACCTTGTGGAAGGCGGCGACCCCGCCGTTGCGGTGGTGGTGGCCGTCGTTCTCGGTGACGAAGTGGATGTTCTCCCCGAGGCGGAAGCTGGCGCAGCCCACGCGCCCCGACACGCGGCCCATCACGCCGCTCAGCGACAGCGCCGAGTGCTCCACATAGTCTGCGTCACCACAACAACACCTCCACCACCCGCGTCTCATAGCGATTGGGACTGCAAGGCAAATCACTGGGAAGTTCATTGGCGTTAATCTGCTACCACTTCATATCCTTGCAGCTCTGAGAGAGAAACGAATAAATAAATTATGTGCTATATGGCCAAGAACTCTGTGGTCATGCCTCTTAGCGTGCCCTAAAGGATCTCCCAAAACTTTGGCATCATAAATTATGCATCAGAGCCAATTGACAAATACTGAAGTATGAAGCTAACTTTCGCATGACGTGTCACGGCCAAGTAGAAATCTGTAATACGCAGAAAGAGCAGCTACAGTATAATACAGGAGGTAACTGAAATATACAACGAGACGAACGAAAATGCCACTTTCATTCTAAGACAATAATAGTAAGTGGCGCCCAAAAAGTTTCGCCGGCCGGTGTGGTCGAGCGGTTCTAGGCGCTACTGTCTGGAACCGCGCGACCGCTACGGTCGCAGGTTCGAATCCTGCCTCGGTAGTGGATGTGTGTGATGTCCTTAGGTTAGTTAGGTTTAAGTAGTTCTAAGTTCTAGGGGACTGATGACCTCAGATGTTAGGTCCCATAGTGCTTAGAGCCGCTTGAACCATTTTGATGAGTGTTCAAAGAGGAGGACCACTAAAACGATCACGTTCGACAGTACTGGGCGTGCTCCCACATGACGGGAGGCCGAAACATGCAATGCACCCTGGAACATTGTCCAGCACGACTGTCGGCAGTGATCACGCTTCCTTTTACGAACAATTTCCCACCTCTCGTAATGTCCAGGGTACCACCACGAACCGTGGTCACTTCAGCTGTAGAATGTTTCAGAACAAATGACAATATGTGCTGGAGTGGGATTCGAAACCGGATTTCCCAATTCTACATCTACATCTACATCCATACTCTGCAAGCCACCTGACGGTGTGTGGTGGAGGGTACCCTGAGTACCTCTATCGGTTCTCCCTTCTATTCCAGTCTCGTATTGTTCGTGGAAAGAAAGATTGTCGGTATGCCTCTGTGTGGGCTCTAATCCCTCTGATTTTATCCTCATGGTCTCTTCGCGAGATATACGTAGGAGGGAGCAATATACTGCTTGACTCTTCGGTGAAGGTATGTTCTCGAAACTTCAAAAAAAGCCCGTACCGAGCTACTGAGCGTCTCTCCTGCAGAGTCTTCCACTGGAATTTATCTGTCATCTCCATAACGCTTTCGCGATTACTAAATGATACTGTACCGAAGCGATGGATCTTCTCTATCTCTTCTATCAACCGTATCTGGTACGGATCCCACACCGGTGAGCAGAATTCAGGCAGTGGGCGAACAAGTGTACCGTAACCTACTTCCTTTGTTTTCGGACTGCATTTCCTTAGGATTCTTCCAGTGAATCTCAGTCGGGCATCTGCTTTACCGATTATCAACTTCATATGATTATCCCATTTTAATCACTCCTAATACCTACTCCCATATAATTTATGGAATTAAATGCTTCCAGTTGCTGACCTGATATATTGTAGCTAAATGATAAGGGATCTTTCTTTCTACGTATTCTCAGCACATTACACTTGTCTACATTGACATTCGATTGTCATTCCCTGCACCATGCGTCAATTCGTTGCAGATCCTCCTGCATTTCAGTGCAATTTTCCATCGTTACAACCTCTCTATATACTACAGCATCATCCGCAAGAAGCCTCAGTGAACTTCCGATGTTATCCACAAGGTCATTTATGTATATTGTGAATAGCAACGGTCCTACGATACTCCCCTGCGGCACACCTGAAAACACTCTCACTTCGGAAGCCTTCTCTCCATTGAGAATGACATGCTGCGTTCTGTTATCTAAGAACTCTTCAATCCAATCACACAACTGGTCTGATAGTCCAGATGCTCTAACTTTGCTCATTAAACGACTGTGGGGAACTGTATCAAACGCCTTGCGGAATTCAAGAACCACGGCATCTACCTGGGAACCCGTGTCGTGGGCGAATAGCGCGAGCTGGGTTTCACACGATCCTCTTTTTCGAAACCCATACTGATTCCTACAGAGTATATTTCAGTCTCCAGAAAAGTAATTATATTCGAACATAAAACGTGTTCCATAGTTCTACAACTGGTCGACGTTAGAGATATAGTTCTATAACTCTGCACATCTGTTCGACGACCCTTCTCGAAAACGGGGATGACCTGTGCCCTTTTCCAATCTTTTGGAACGCTACGCTCTTCTAGAGACTTACGGTACACCGCTGCAAGAAGGGGGCAAGTTCCTTCGCGTACTCTGTGTAAAATCGAAGTGGTGTCTCATCAGGTCCAGCGGCCTTTCCTCTTTTGAGTGCTTTTAATTGTTTTTCTATCCCTCTGTCATCTATTTCGATATCTACCATTTTGTCATAACGACACTACAGATAGTTAACTCAGATTCCACCCCGCGAGCGAGGCTTTCCGTCTTCACCAACTCCGCTAACAACCTGTAATCACAGTGGTTAAGACGAAAAAAAAATGGCTCTGAGCACTATGGGACTTAACATCTGTGGTCATCAGTCCCCTAGAACTTAGACCTATTTAAACCTAACTAACCTAAGGACATCACACACATCCATGCCCGAGGCAGGATTCGAACCTGCGACCGTAGCAGTCACGCGGTTCCGGACTGAGTGCCTAGAACCGCTAGACCACCGCGGCCGGCGGGTTAAGACGACCACTCGCGACAAGTGGGAAATCCGTTTTCGAGTCTCACTCCAGCACAAAGTGTCATTGGTTCTGAAATATTCTACAGCTGCGGAACCATAATCGCAGTTTGCGAGTTCGTTCATAACTGAATGCTGCTGGAGTGTCAACTCACTGTCTCGGACACTGTACTGCAGTAAATTACTGCGTTTGTATGAAACGTAAACAGTCGAGATGTGGGAAAAACGTATTGAAGATTTAGGAAGGAACAATTAAAGTTCATTAAAATATCAGTCTTGGTTGGCGACACACTTGGAAGGCGCCCTGGAGGTCCTTTTCCGGAATGTCTTCCGTCATATCTTGGATGCTGCTTTGACCTCTGCTTCTGGCTCATGAAGTTCTACACTCGGGCAACGGGAAATCGTACGCTGCGCCACACAGGTACTGTAGGGAGACAGAGAAAGCTGCTCCAGCTCGGTGCGTCACCATGATGCAACTTCCAATTGGGCATAACGCCCTGCGTGAATCTCTTGATTGTCCCCTTCAATTATTTTATCATTTGAATACTTCCAGAATGAAATTTTCACTCTGTAGCGGAGTGTACACTAATATGAAACTTCCTGGCAGATTAAAACTGTGTGCCGGACCGAGACTCGAACTCGGGACTTTTGCCTTTCGCGGGCAAGTGCTTCTGTTAAGTTTGGAAGGTAGGAGACGAGGTACTGGCGGAAGTAAAGCTGTGAGGACGGATCGTGAGTCGTGCTTTGGTATCTCAATGGTAGAGCACTTGCCCGCGAAATGCAAAGGTCCCGAGTTCGAGTCTCGGTCTGGCACACAGTTTTAATCTGCCAGGAAGTTTCATGTGAATGCTTAACTGCCAGTGTGAGTTCAACACTTCACGTACACACTGCACATTGCCCTGTGCGGGGTTCGTCTTCCATACGCTCTCAACCGCATTTGAAGCAGTTGTGCCCTCTCAAAACAGCAGTTTTCTATGGGCTTTCACTTTCAAGCACATGCTGGATCATGGCCAGTGTCGCCATAGACGATTATCGGAGATTTCACACAGAATATGATAGCGCATCACTGTTGGATGGGACAATGCATCTGGAGCTTTGACTGAGCATACAGACAAAAAATGGTTCAAATGGCTCTGAGCACTATGGGACTTAACTTCTGAGGTCATCAGTCCCCTAGAACTTAGAACTACTTAAACTTAACTAACCTAAGGACATGACACACACCCATGCCCGAGGCAGGATTCGAACCTGCGACCGTAGCGGTCGCGCGGTTCCAGACTGTAGCGCCTAGAACCATGCGGCCACCCCGGCCGGCGAGCCTAGCGACAGGGATAAATTAAAACGACGATATGAACCACACCGAAGGTCGAAGCTTGTAAGCGAATGATGCCAAGTGTTTTTTGAAAGTGACTTCCCCCTCCATTGCCTGAGTTCTTGCCACATAAAGCTGGAGCAGAAGACAGCAGGAGTCATTACGTTTTAGACAAATTGTGAAGTTACATAATTTTACTTTTCCAGTGCTTTATTGCACAGCAGAATAGTAATAAAATTTAATTTTGTTAGAGCCGACTGGAATGACGATATGTGGAACACGTCCGCCGGGTATGCAACGGCGGCGTAACTAATGTCAACACTAGCAAGAATTAAAGTACAAACAGGCAGAAGGCTTATTATCTCGTAGTTTGCGCGAGAGAAGATCAGGAACACATGATTCAGCACTTAGATGACAGTGCAGAGCGGACACAATGCTCTTCTGTAATGAGGGTGCATGTAGTAACTTCACCAAGGGTTGACACAAGAATGTCTTTCAGGCTGCAAACCTTGGCCCTGAAGTTCAACATTAGGTCAGCCAAGAACGCTGATGGGTTTAGAAAACGGGGGCACATTCGGTCACCATTACAGGGGGAATCACGTCATTGAGTGCTGTAAAACCCTCGCTTTCCTTACACTCACACTCAGATTTAGGTCATTCCATCTGCATCACTCATACCGATGGTAGGTGAGCTCTATTAGTTGCAGATTTCCCTGGTGAATACAACCGAGAGTCTACAGCCAACACCGTCTTGGAATCCACTGCTATGAATCCTCAGCCGTCTGACTGTGGAAGGAACTTCAACTCTATGAGTTGCACTCCTGCTGATCATAACGGGATATAAATGACGATGTGGGATTTGACCAATTTTCCGTGAATGAAGAACCGATCTGTCCATCTGCGAGCTGTTCACCTTGGGAGCAGGGCGCCTTTGCTGCCATATTTCGGCAGTACAAGGACCCCCTTACCTGCTGTATGCTAGAACCGCCTCTCGGGCTGTCCTTCATATGACTGATAGGTTTTCCGTTGCCACGCCATCTTGACATCTCGCAATGATTTGCTGATTTTTGGGGCTGAGCTTAAGTGCACCCTCATTCAACGTCAGCACTGAGGCCCCAGAAGACGTCTACAGCCACGTCAGGCTGTAACAACGCGCTTGTTCCCGGATCTCCAACGACGAGGCGTGGTACTGACTCAGACAATGCCAGAGTCAATGCCTGCAAATTCCTTGTCGGATGCTGATGTGCTGCCTTGCGCCTTCGTGGACCAGTGGCTCAACACGGGCTGCTGCTAGGCAGTACTGGGAAGAAGACATAGTTATTGTAAAACTCAGGAAAATATATGCCTGTTAAGTGAATGATGTCTCATTGGCGCCCTGGTGCTCCACAGGACCTCACCACCGCACCTCCACTTGTCTACACTCCACTCTTGTTGGAGGCCACCTATGGTAGGCTCTGCAGCATCACGATTATATACGTAATATAGGGGTCAAGAAGAATTTGCGATTCTAGCTGTCGGCTTTGACCAGTGATGTAATGGTCACGGATGCTGTGACACGACTTCTTGGTCCTCATTTTGAATTGGATTTCTTCATATATCATTGTTTGTTGTTATATTTTAGTTGGTTGCGAAATTGTATTTCTAAAGTCTGCTGTGCATGGGAAACAAAAACTGTCTCTTGTATTTCGGCGCGAATTGCAATATTTAGTCGATTTATCAGTCTTCCTTTCATTGTGATATGTTACAAATTCATATTGTTTACCGTGGTCTCCTTCCTACTAGAACTGTAGTCACTTTTTCAGATATCTACTCTGTTTATTTCTTTTTCGATAAGTAGTTTATTTCTCATGAGTACATATATTCGGAACTGAGTATCACAATCGCCACTTGAGATGTATGGCTAAGGTCTATTTTTCTGTATTAACTTCGACAAATACGTAGTTAAAGCTCTTCCCGTCAAACTCTTTTCGACATGCTACTGAAAATTCTGTATCTTCGACCTGCGTATAGAATTCTCCATTTGCCTTAAATAAGTGAAGAGTAATTCCCGATACTAGCCACGATTTATGTAGAGGAAATATTTTTTTGTGCGCGCTCCGTCCCTTTAGTCCAAAAAGTTTCGAGAATGGATTAATAAAAAATATATGAAAGTTAAGATGGTCGTTTTAATGCTTCAAGTGTTCTATATTGCACCCGCCCCCCACTTGAATACGACATACAGAAAGTTCATACAACCATGTCAGATGATACTTTCTTTGGGATCTTGTTCAGCTCACGTGTCACATTGTCTTGAACGTCGGTTGTGACTTCAAACTATTGATCCTTCATGTGAATTCCGGCACTTTACCGTTCTGTGGTAGTTTCGTTTTGATGACAACAAGTGTCGTCACCAGCGATGATCTTTTATCGGAAAAGTGTCTTCCGCGTTTTGCAATCAAGTCGCGCTAGGCGTCTACATATCAGTGTTTTTGTTCAGGAGTCAAGGTGTGTGGAACAAACTTGGCACACACTTTTCTTCTCCTAAAAAGTTTCTAGAGAACGTCTTGTAAATTTAATTTAGAGACGATTCCCCACTGCGATTTGTGATACAAAAACGTTGACACACTATGGTCACGCGACCACCACTTAACAGTGTCTCCACACAACTGATTGGTCAAATTTGTATCTCCGATCATAGTTACTGTGTAAAGTGGCTGTAATTTCGCACCTTAAAAGCACTCTTCCACATACTCTGCCGCGATCTACAACAACATTAGGTATTATTTGACAGGTAGTACATCGTATATATGAATATTTAAGGGAGACTGACATTGTCACGTACACCTTGTAAATAACTGTTAACGCCTATTGCATGAAAGGTGACAGAGTGTCTTTACTACCATACTAGTAGAGGTTGGAACACCAGTGGAAATGAAATACCGAGCGAGGTGGCGCAGTGGTTAGCACACTGGACTCGCATTCGGGAGGACGACGGTTCAATCCCGCGTCCGGCCATCCTGATTTAGGTTTTCCGTGATTTCCCTAGATCACTTCAGGCAAATGCCGGGATGGTTCCTTCGAAAGGGCACGGCCGATTTCCTTCCCCATCCTTCCCTAATCCGAGCTTGTGCTCCGTCTCTAATGACCTCGTTGTCGACGGGACGTTAAACACTAATTTCCTCCCTCCTCCTCCTGGAAATGAAATGGCAGGCGGAACTCAAGCCCTGGGTGGAAGGCCCACACAGGTGTGTTGGTCCTGCTTAAACACAAGAAACAGCAAGACGGATGTCGTAGCACCTAAGCGCTGGAGCACAATAGAGTCGCGACCGGCCGGTTTTGTAGCCGAACCAGAAGGATTATACTTCGGAAACTACGGAAATCTTGGACGCAGGTGAGAGGAACGAAGAAGCGGCACCTCGGAAACCACGCAGGCTGGATTATTTCCAAGGATTTCTACTCAGAAGCGTACCATTGTACGAGTATAGGTTTTTCCTCGCAAACTTTCCGTGCTGGATGTCAAAAGACTAGAGTCTGGTTGGTCGGCGTTCGGAAGAATCTGAAGAGAGGGAGAATATTCCGTGATTTCGGAAATATGATTCGTTTTCGGAATGACGATGGTGGGGAGCCAAGCCTTGCTGGGAAGCCAGCGCTGGAGAGACGTTGTCTTCCATTTTTGAGCTCCCGGATGTGACGGTCGCTCAGTATCAGCTTCTTGTTGGTACGGAGGAACTTGATGTCTCTGTTCTCACGAGATTATTTTGTTAGAACTTTTAGGCACTGTACTGTGAGCTTACACGATTCTGGACTTCGCCTCCGGGTTGGAAGTCGTCGTTGAGTACGCAGCGTTCAGCGATTGAGAGCACGTCTTCTGCCTATACTTACGTTGAGACGTTATCCGAACTCCGTCCTTGTGGCTGGGAGTTCGCGTTTCTCGTCTGTAGAACACAAGAGGAGAAGACAGTATTAGAGTATAATAGTCAGAGGACCGCCTTCAGCCGTCCTACTCTTTGAAAGAGTTTATTTTGTCGCTAGAGTTCTTCCACCATCGCAGACGTGTACGAGAACCATCACTCCGACGCACCAGACGCAGTACATACGGTGATATTGCTAATTGCTTTGGCTTATTAGGGGCTATATGGCTAAACAGCTGTGATCACGTAGGATTTATTTCCACTAACGTTGCACTCCATTTTAGATCATCTTTAAAAGTAGTGTCTTCTTGTGTTTGGTACATAGATGATGTCAGTCATTTAGCGTTATTTATATTAGATCGCGCAGTCATAATAAAAGAGCAGATTTGTTCAATGGATCAGTAATTTTAGTTAGGAAATATAAATATTTATAATAAAGATTGTTTTTAATATAAAATAAGTGTATAAGCAGCAACAACGTTTATCATTTAGTATAATTAGTTCCCTTAATCATTAATTTCTGTTTAGGTTGGAATTTATATGTTAAAGAGCATTAAGAGATCCTAAGATCAGCTTCCGGGGGTAGACAGACAGGGTCAAATCTTCATTTTAGCGTTTATTATTTTCCGTTGCCCACAGTCATTTAACACCCACCTGCAGTACATTCTTGGAGCTGCACTCACGTCGCATACTCCCCAGGAATAAAATCATTCTCGTATCTTTCTGTACGGATGCTTGCAAGATACCAGGTCACAATGTCGCCTAATATGACAGTTTTGACAGTGACGGCGCTATGTCGTCTGCTGTTGAGTCGTAAACATAGGAGGTAAGTTGCGAGGTGATTGTCGGGCCACACAGATAAGCGCGAACAGAGTGAATGCTGCCTGTAATTCCCAACGAGGGGAGAGGAGAGGAACTGAGAAACCGCCAGCCAAAGTACGCCAAAATAGTGAGTTTGTGGTTCTATTTGAGAGTAAAATATAGACCCACCAAAAATACTAAAATCGCGTCCACAGGAACTACAATAAATCTGAGAACGGTTTTAAAATTGCTAGACACGGACAGTTCCTTGAAAATTATTACCGTCTTTGTACCACTTCTACAAAATAAATTATTAACAATTGTACGTAAATCGTTCAGTTATAACAATAGATACCAATATGTTGCCTGTGCATGAAACCCGTTAACAAATGAATATGTTCGCCATAAGGGTAAGTTAAACTACCTGTTTATTATAAACAGAATTCTTCGATTACTACTGCTGTGCGCCCAAAACAAAGTTCTCCACATATACACCAAATAGTCAGCCTCCGCAGGGAGGGTTTATACCAATATTTGTCCGTGTTTATTTAATGCTAAATCTGCGTGTTAGTATTTGTAAGAAAGCATTTGATTAACGTAGAGCGGAACCGGCGAGAAAGAATAAAGGAGCACTTTTGACTGGTGATGGCGGTTCTGATTTCTGCAACGTTAAAAGTGTAATTAGAAAATGAGTCATATGACAATGTGTAAATTTAAATACATGTGTACAAAATTATATGCTATATATACATGAAATATTTAGAACTCTCGAAATGACTGTGTAAACGAATGATGGTCAGGCATATAGATATTCATTTGAGCAATGTGGTATGTCGTGTGACAGCGTGTAGGGCTGGTATCTTCGTCAATTGGTCTTTTGCTGTTGATAGTTGCTGGGTTAAGATCGACTGAGTAGCGAATGCGGAGCTCGTGTTCGATGGTGGTCTGAGTCATGCATGATCCTATAAACGTTTAGTTAGTCATTTTCCTTACATCGGTTGGTGATTTTGAGACTTAGAAACTGCGAACGTTAAGAAAGTTAAATGACCAACATTCAAGTGATGAATCGTTTATTGCAAGGAGCTTTGATTGAATTGGTAAAGTGCTAGGAAATTTGTGGTTTTAACTGAATTTAACAACGCTTTTGGTTTATGGTAGGCATTGCCTTCAAGTGCTCTACTCGCTCTACTAGAACAATTATTTCTGATTTCATCTATACTACTGTGAATAGTATTACCCTGTGCGGAGGCATCATTCAAAGAAAATTTGTCTTTTGTGAATAAATCGGCACTAAAATTCAAGCATGTTGTCATCGTACGTTATTATCCTGAGGGATTATTACCTTAATTCCCTGTTATTTAATCACTTATATTTTATTTTTGTTATTTACTTATATCTCCCCCCATGAACCATGGACCCTGCCGTTGGTGGGGAGTCTTGCGTGCCTCATCGATACAGATAGCCGTACCGTAGGTGCAACCACAACGGAGGGGTATCTGTTGAGAGGCCAGACAAACTTGTGGTTCCTGAAGAGGGGCCTTTTCAGTAGTTGCAGGGGTAACAGTCTGGATGATTGACTAATCTGGCCTTGTAACACTAAGCATAACGGCCTTGCTGTGCTGGTACTGCGAACAGCTGAAAGCAAGGGGAAACTACAGCCGTAATTTTTCCCGAGGGCATGCAGCTTTAATGTATGATTAAATGATGATGGCGTCCTCTTGGGTAAAATATTCCGGAGGTAAAATAGTCCCCCATTCGGATTTCCGGGCGGGGACTACTCAGGAGGACGTCGTTATCAGGAGAAAGAAAACGGGTGTTTACGGATCGGAGCGTGGAATGTCAGATCCCTTAATCGGGCTGGTACGTCAGAAAATTTAAAAATGGAAATGGATAGGTTAAAGTTAGATATAGTGGGAATTAGTGAAGTTCGGTGGCAGGAGGAACAAGACTTTTGGTCAGGTGTTATAGAACTATAAATACAAAATCAAATACGCGTAATGCTGGAGTAGGTTTAATAGTTAATAAAAAATAGGAGTGCGGGTAAGTTACTACAAACAGCATAGTGAATGCATTATTGTGGCCAAGATAGACGCGAAGCCCACGCCTACCACAGTAGTTCAAGTTTATATGCCAACTAGCTCTGCAGATGACGAACAATTTGATGAAATGTATGATGAGATAAAAGAAAGTATTCAGGTAGTGAAGGGAGACGAAAATTTAATAGTCATGGGTGACTGTAATTCGATAGTAGGAAAACGAAGAGAAGGAAACGTAGTAGGTGGACATGGAATGGGGGGGGGGGGGGGGTAAGGGATGAAAGAGGAAGCCGCCTGGTAGAATTCTGCCAAGAGCATAACTTAATCATAGCTAACACTTGGTTCAAAAATCATGAAAGCAGGTTGTATACCTGGAAGAGGCCTGGAGGTACTCGAAGGTTTGCCGGCCGAAGTGGCCGTGCGGTTCTAGGCGCTACTATCTGGAACCGAGCGACCGCTACGGTCGCGGGTTCGAATCCTGCCTCGGGCATGGATGTGTGTGATGTCCTTAGGTTAGTTAGGTTTAATTAGTTCTAAGTTCTAGGTGACTGGTGACCTCAGAAGTTAAGTCGCATAGTGCTCAGAGCCATTTGAACCATTTTTGAACTGGAAGGTTTCAGATAGATTATATAATGGTAAGACAGAGATTTAGGAACCAGGTTTTAAATTGTAAGACATTTCCAGGGGCAGATGTGGACTCTGACCACAATATATTAGTTATGAACTGTAGATTAAAACTGAAGAAACTGCAAAAAGGCAGGAATTTAGGGACATGGGAGCTGGATAAACTGACAGAACAAGGAGCTGTAGAGAGTTTCAGGGAGAACATAAGGGAACGATTGACAGGAGTGGGGGAAAGAAATACAGTAGAAGAAGAATTGGTAGCTTTGAGGGATGAAGTAGTGAAGGCAGCAGAGGATCAAGTAGGTAAAAAGACGAGAGCTAGTAGAAATCCTTGAGTAACAGAAGGGATATTGAATTTAATTGATGAAAGGAGAAAATATAAAAATGCAGTAAATGAAGCAGGCAAAAAGGAATACAAACGTCTCAAAAATGAGATCGACAGGAAGTGCAAAATGGCTAAGCAGGGATGGCTAGAGGACAAATGTAAGGATGGAGAGCTATGTATCACCAGGTGCAAGATAGATACTGCCTACAGGACCTTTGGAGAAAAGAGAGCCACTTGTATAAATATCAAGAGCTCTGATGGAAACCCATTTCTAAGCAAAGAAGGGAAAGCAGAAAGGTGGAAGGAGTGTATAGAGGGTCTGTACAAGGGTGGTGTACTTGAGGACAATATTATGGAAGTGGAAGAGGGTGTAGATGAAGATGAAATGGGAGATATGATACTGCGTGAAAAGTTTGACAGAGCCCCGGGAGTAGACCACATTCCATCAGAACTACTGACAGCCTTGGGAGAGCCAGCACTGACAAAACTCTACCATATGGTGAGCAAGATGTATGAGACAGGCGGAATAACCTCAGACTTCAAGAAGAATATAATAATTCCAATCCCAAAGAAAGCAGGTGTTGACAGATGTGAAAATTACCGAACTATCAATTTAATAAGTCACGGCTGCAAAATACTAACGCGAATTCTTTACAGACGAATGGAAAAACTGGTAGAAGCCGACCTCGGGGAAGACCAGTTTGGATTGGATCACGTGAGGCAATACTGACCCTACGACTTATCTTAGAAGATAGATTAAGGAATGGCAAACGTACGTTTATAGCATCAGTAGACTTGAAGAAAGCTTTTGACAATGTTGACTGGAATACTCTCTTCCAAATTCCGAAGGTGGCAGGGGTAAAATACAGGGAGCGATAGGCTATTTACAGTTTGTACAGAAACCAGATGGCAGTTATAAGAGTCGAGGGGTATGAAAGGGAGTATCGTTTTGGCATTAGCGACTCTCAAAGTTCATGAAGACCTTCGGAGTTTGATGAAGATTGTTGGAACCAGAGCAAGCCACGGCGTACCAAACTTCACGAGTGCAGCGTGTGCTGACCGTGTGGGGGCGAAGGCACGGCCTGCCACTCGGAAGTACTCGGAACAGTGCGACATTTCATTTAGCATTGCAGAGCGGAATTTTTCGGTCGCCAAAACTCTCTGAGAATCGTAGTTTCAGCGCTGTTTGCAGTTCGCTATTTGTTCGTGATATGAACGACGTCCACAGGTCCAGCAGCTGCTTGCAGAAAAAGAGACAGTCTGGAAATCTATCTTCACAATCAATTGAAATGAATGGGAATGGCAGAACAGGGAGGAGAATTCTAAAATAGCATAAGCGACAGGTACTATATATTTTCTACGAAACAACTTTACAGTACCATGCAGAAAGAAATTAAAGATTTAGTTGACAATGAAAGAGCAAAAAATTGCCAGGTTCCATTATTCTGTACATCAAGAAGCACCACGTGCCAAATTCAGAGGCATTGAACACGTGATGAAATTCGTGTTACGAATAGTAAAATTTCTGAAATCGCACACATTATCCCATTGCATTTGCAACAGTTTCCAAAGGAACTGAGTGAGGGTACGCAGACTTTATATATCACTGCATAGTACGGCAAAGTACGTTGGTTAAGTCAGGGAGCATGCCTCGAACGATTTTTAGACTTAAAAGTAGCTATTGTTGAATTTATGAAGGAAAAAGGAGTGCAGAAAAGAAAATTAGAACATCCGGAATGGATTGCAGACTTCAGTGCACACTGCCCACAGCATGACATTGCAAAGTAAGTATTTTCTGAATTGATGGGAATGCATTTAAAAAGAAAATCGCATTGTAGGAGGGACACATTTAGACAAAGGCAGTCGTGTTCCCTAAGCTTACTGGCACTAAAGAAAGCGCGAGGTCTGAAGAATTAATTGTGGTCTTGATAGAATTACAAGGGTAGTTGTACGTATGAAGGTTTTGAGGACACTGTCAGTCTTACATCTATTTTCCAGCTGTTTTCGAGACAGTTCGCCGTTTCAGCTGAAAGCACCCCTGTGCATGTGAAGATGTAACTGACTGACCTGCAAGGTAATTCCAGTTTTAATGACAAATATTTTTGCGTTCAAACTGTTCAGGACGTCTACATTACTTTCTTTAGGTAGAGTTTCCAAGTCTCCATAACGAGGTTGCAAAAGAGCTACTATATTTTGATGGACATATTTATGTGAAAGACCTTTTTTCGAGTATGAAACTAAGTAAGGCACTATTACATGGCAACTTGAGTGCGAAACTCTGTGAAATCGTCTGCGTCTGTCAGTACTCCGACAGTCTGTGGCAGATAAAAATTATATTATGTTTGCATAGCGCCAAAAATAATTAAATAACACTGAAAGTTTCCTTCATGAGCCGGACGGAGTGGCTGTGCGGTTCTAGGTGCGTCAGTCTGGAACCGCGCGACCGCTACGGTCGCAGGTTCGAATCCTGCCTCGGGCATGGATGTGTGTGATGTCCTTAGGTTAGTTAGGTTTAATTATTTCTAAGTTCTAGGCGACTGATGACCTCAGAAGTTAAGTCGCATAGTGCTCAGAGCCATTTGAACCATTTTTTTCCCTTCATGATCCATATTGTTGAGAAATGTGAAATATAAAACAAGGTCTTATACAGTGCAATTCCAAGGAAATTTAAATGCGCCGAGTTCGCAGCTTTCCCCTCTTATCTCTCGTCACGCTGAGACAGCGTGGCGTGGTGGTGGAGGAAACGTGAAGCGAGACTGATCGTATAGCACTGGTGCCCGGGCACAGCCTGTGAGCCGAAATTTTGACTCGCCCCTGGTTTAAATGCTTTAATCCACAATGATCCATGTCAGTATATTTGAGAACTGGGAAAAGTGACGAACTGTGATCATTCCACTATCATGGGCCATTTGCATGCAATGTGGAAGGTCAAAAATTGGGTATACGGGTGCCGCACGCCCTAAGCCAAAATGACGAAGATCAGCGAGTGGCCATATGGACATCTCTGTTTTATAGTCATCAGTTGGCTTGTGAACAACACCGACCATTCCTATCCTGTTTTGTTATTGATGACAAGAAATGGTGTGTTCATACTGACATAAGGGAAACAGGTTGAGCCTAAGCAAAGCAGAAATTTCCCATACAAAGATGTGCGCACGTGCACAAAAGATCATGTTATGCACCGAGTGGAACAGCGACGGTGTGATGTTGTACTGCCGGCCGGTGTGGCCGAGCGGTTCTAGGCGCCACAGTCTGGGACTGCGTGACCGCTACGGTCGCAGGTTCGAATCCTGCCTCGGGCACGGATGTGTGTGATGTCCTTAGGTTAGTTAGGTTTAAGTAGTTCTAAGTTCTAGGGGACTGATGACCACAGATGTTAAGTCCCATAGTACTCAGAGCCATTTGATGTTGTACTGACTGCTTGCCCGAACTGTACCCATCACTGCTGTCACTGACTGTCAACAACTGAGACGTCTTGCAGACGCAGTCCAAACACAATGACCAGGAGGACTGCGTGAAGAGATGCTACTCCACGGCCGGCCGCTGTGGCTGAGCGGTTCTAGGCGTTTCAGTCCGGAACCGCGCTGCTTCTGCGGTCGCAGGTTCGAATCCTGCCTCGGGCATGGTTGTGTGTGATGTCCTTAAGTTAGTTAGGTTTAAGTAGTTCTAAGTCTAGGGCACTGATGACCTTAGATGTTAAGTCCCATAGTGCTTAGAGCCATTTGAACCATTTGAGCTACTCCACACACTTCTGCTAGACTGACAAAAAGCACTATGGCGGAGTTCGGTTAGGAGGTCGTTCCACATCGACCTTATTCACCTGACTTTACGCCCTCAGATTTTTACCCTTCCCGCTCTCTATCGAACAATCTTAAAATAACTTCGTTTTCGGAATAAAATGCTCTCCGAACATGGCTCGACGTGTTTTTCTCTTCAAAGCCACGTGATTTCTACAGTAGCGGAATATAAAAATTATCGAAGGGTTGGCAGACTGCTGTAAACAGTGAAGGAGAATATATAATTGATGACTAAAGTCTGTGTTATGCGTACCTGTGGTGTTTATTAAACTTACAGAAAAACGCTACGAACTTATGCACCAGCTTTCCAAGCAATATTTCTCTTTTTCATAAATGACTGATCGTAATAGCTGTAATTCGAACTATCTGTTTTCCCAGTGCAGTAAATCCTCGTACGAAAACTTTCTCTGTTGCGTTTCAGAATATCGGCAGTGGTTTGACTTAATAGCAGCCAAGTTGTTTACCTCGTTTGTCACACGTTCAGTCTGTCACTTGTTCAATGCCGACGGGTAGTATCGCATTTTGCTGTTTATCGTAATATGGTAGACAGTGTTGTTTGCTCTATAACAAACCGCTGTTGTAATTGTGTAGGATAGAAATTACCGGCGGTAATTTAATAGAATGATTGCCCATCGAAGTCGCGGAATCTAATCGATACGTGTCGAACGTGCGATTGTAAAACGATCATGCGACTCTGGTGGCGGGCGTTTATGATCGTCATTGTTATCTTTTTTCCGTCGTCCCCTTAGTTGCTCTAAGTTACATACCTCCGCGAATTATTTGTGAGTCGCTAGGGAAACCCAGACGATTTATGTCGGTAGTGAGTGGGATGTCTGGTGTTCTTGACGTTTCTTCGGCGGATTCTCTCACATGGAAAAATCTAATTCAATTCGTATCCAGCGTAGAAAATTGTTTCACTTTTTGTCGGAAATATGGAGTACTACTGGACGAGGAAAGAAGGTACTGTGAAGACTGTGGTGGTGCGAAGTGTGTAAAACTTCATTAAGAAGCGTTTCGTTGCTGAAATACCGTTAAAATTTCATTGCGGACAGTGCGGAAAACTGAGTACCAGCAAGAATACATGGTTAGAATCTTCCAAATTATTGATGCAGACCAGCGTAATTCTTCTATCTTGCTGGATTCGAGATTACACCTTGCAAGGAACAGTATCGGAAACTGAGTTACCTGCTACTGCCGTGTGCGACTATTCCGGGTTTTGCAGAGAAGTGTGTTATGTGGTAGTGGCGAACGACAGTGTACCTATTGGTGGACCGAGTAAAGTTCTTGAAGTGGACGAATCTCACATAGCAAGAAGGAAGAACCATAGAGGACGACCTTCAGTGAGTGAATTCGAACATATTACGCTATTCCGTGTAATAGAACGACAGTGCCGGAAGTGTTTCGTTGTCACAGTATCGTGCAGAGACAAGATCACTTTAGGGCGTCTGGTGAAGGACTTCATACTGCCTGGTAGTAAAGTCATTAGAGACGGGTTTTAGTCCTGCAAGACACACAAAGCAGAAGGATTCGACCACGAGTTCGTCAACCACTCTGTAGAGTTCGTGTCTTCGGATGACGCCAGTGTGCACGCGCAGAACATCGAGCGGCTATGGAAATCCGTGAAGTCTTCCATTAAAAGAGAAGGGCGTTCAGGACAAAGAGACGGACTACACTTGTTTCAGTACCTCTATTTCCACAAATTGCGTTTGCATGATATTGGCAGACTTTACCCAGGCTATGGCAAACGGGGAATTGTTCCCGTAGCGTACACATCACATGGACTTCCACATGACGACAACACCGACGACGAGTAAGGTAAGTCGTCTCCTTTGTAATTACAAGTATTTTTGTAACGTTCTTCTTTTGTCGTTGCTGTAGTGACCACCGTAAACATACTCATACCGCCCGCCACAAGAGCCGCAGGATCGATTTACAATCGCACTTTCGATATATATCGTTTGAACTCCACGACTTCGATAGGCAATCATTCTTGGAAATTACCGAGGCAGTGGAGTAAAAACGGAGGAGAGCAGTGGCGGTGAGACCTTGCAGGCTGTCAAAGCCGAGCACGATGTCCTCGACGGCGCCTCGGCGGTCGGGCAGCGAGAGCGCGGTCACGGCGGCGCCGAGCGTGACCACCTGGAAGGAGAGGCCGCGGCCGCTGTCCAGCGCGAAGCGGCGCACGGCGTGCCGCTCGCCGGTCCTCTCGTCCTCCAGCACGCCGAACCGGTCCTCCGTCACCGTCAGGCTCGTCGCCCCCGGGCACCGCCTCGACGTCATCATGCCTGCCCCACGCCCGCCGCTGCCAACGAGCTCTGCTGTTGCCGGGCGACTTCACTTCCAGTGCACACTCATTATTACGCGAATACAGCGAAGCAGCGCCACTGACCCTATGTCTTAATCCTCGAAGATATGAAGGACAGTCAACTGAAAAAGGGACAGACGGAAAAAAGTAACTAATCTGTTTCAAAACGCATCGCCATAATTGTTAATACATTTATCCCACTGTGAGACAAGGCGGTCAATGTCTTCACGGAAAAATGATTGCGGTTACCTGAGGAATCATGATAGAACCCAGGCTTGCACCTCATCGTGCGAATCAAATCGACGTCCGCGAACGTCTTTCATGAAAGCTCCAAAAACATGGAAATCGCATGAGGAGACATCGTGACTGTAAGGAGGATGTGTAAGGGCTTCCCAGCGAACTTGTGCAGCGTAGTCGACATATGTGGACGTGGCCACACGTTGCCAAAGTTATTTCGACTACGCTGCGGAAGTTCATTGTGAAGCCCTTACACATCCTCCTTACAGTCCCGATGTCTCCTCATTCGATTTCCATGTTTTTGGAGCTCTGATGAAAAACGTTCGCGGACGTCGATTTGATTTGGACGATGAGTTGCACACGTAGGTAGATCATGATTCCTCAGGCAACTGCAAACTTTTTCCATGAAGGCACTGACCGTCTTGTCTCACTGCGGAATAAATATACACTACTGGCCATTAAAATTGCTACATCAAGCAGAAATTCAGATGATAAACGGGTATTCATTGGACAAATATATTATACTAGAACTGACATGTGATTACATTTTCACGCAATTTTGGTGCATAGATCCTGAGAAATCAGTACCCAGAACAACCACCTCTGGCCGTAATAACGGCCTTCATACGCCTGGGCATTGAGTCAAACAGAACTTGAGTGGCGTGTACAGGTACAGCTGCCCATGCAGCTTCAACACGATACCACAGTTCATCAAGATTAGTGACTGGCGTCTTGTGACGAGCCAGTTGCTCGGCTACCATTGACCGGAATTTTTCAATTGGTGAGAGATCTGGAGAATGTGCTGGCCAGGGCAGCAGTCGAACATTTTCTGTATCCAGAAAGGACCGTACAGGACCTGCAACATGCGGTCGTGCATTATCCTGCTGAAACGTAGGGTTTCGCAGAGATCGAATGAAGGGTAGAGCCACGGGTCGTAACACATCTGAAATGTAACTGCCACTGTTCAAAGTGCCGTCAATGCGAACAAGTGGTGACAGAGACGTGTAACCAATGGCACCCCATACCATCACGCCAGGTGATACGCCAGTATGGCGATGACGAATACACGCTTCCAATGTGCGTTCACCGCGATGTCGCCAAACACGGATGCGACCATCATGATGCTGTAAACAGAACCTGGATTCATCCGAAAAAATGACATGTTGCTATCCGTGCACCCAGGTTCGTCGTTGAGCACACCATCGCAGGCGCTCCTGTCTGTGATGCAGCGTCAAGGGTAACCGCAGCCATGGTCTCCGAGCTGATAGTCCACGCTGTTGCAAACGTTGTCGAACTGTTCGTGCAGATGGTTGTGGTCTTGCACGCGTCCCCATCTGTTGACTCAGGAAAGACGTGGCTGAACGATCCGTTACAGCCATGCGGATAAGATGATTGTCATCTCGACTGCTAGTGATACTAGACCGTTGGGATCCAGCACGGCGTTCCGTATTACCCTCCTGAACCCACCGATTCCGTATTCTGCTAACAGTCATTTGAGCCAACGCGAGCAGCAATGTCGCGATACGATAAACCGCAATCGCGATAGGCTACAATCCGACCTTTATCAAAGTCGGAAACGTGATGGTACGCATTTCTCCTCCTTACACGCGGCATCACAACAACGTTTCACCGGGCAACGCCCGTCAACTGTTGTTTTTGTATGAGAATTCGGTTGGAAACTTTCCTCATGTCAGCACGTTGTAGGTGTCACCACCGGCCCCAACCTTGTGTGAATGCTCTGAAAAGCTAATCATTTGCATATCACAGCATCTTCTTCCTGCCGGTTAAATTTCGCGTCTGTAGCACTTCATCTTCGTGGTGTAGCAATTTTAATGACGAGTAGTGTATTACAGTTACGACGGTATGTTTTGAAATAATAAACAATTTACTTAACTTTTTCCGTCTGTCTCATTTTCATTCATGAGAAGTTCTTTGACGAAGAAGGATAGTATCGTACAGTTTAGGGACATGAGTTCTCGGAGCACCGTAACCCAAGGGGCCACCATGATGTCACGGAAGATCCGACAAAACTCGACTGGTAGTCCATCGGGCCCTGGAGACTTATTGTCAGTATCCTTGTCCAATGAGTTCCCCAACTCCTCAGACAAGACTTCCTTCATTAGTGCCATCAACGTTACCCTGTCGATAGTGTGTGTCACCTATCGTCTACGGTTCTTTCTTGGTAAAGAGGACGAAAGTGATCTTCCGTGGCTTTCACTACAGTTGCTTGGTTCGTACGGGAGCGACCTTCTTGTGTCGTAAGGAATGTAATAAACTATCGGCGGTGTCGGTGCATGTCCGCCAAATTGTGGTACATGGTGGGGACCTCTGCAGCTGTTCGATCGTGTCGTCGCAAGTGGATTATGGCGCCTTCCAAGCGGCGCTCCATCAACGATAATATGTGAGTTTGATTCAGTGTCGTTCTCATACTCTGTCCAACGATGGAGGTGGAGCGTCGAGGTCTCTGAGCGCTGCATAGTTGAGGTCCAGGGTCTGCCGGTGCCTGGCAGCTGTGTTCTTGCTGAACTGCGTAAGTGTCTTGCAGATTGTCTATTTGGCACAGTGGAGCCACCGTGTCAAAGTCGAGTGGTATCGGGAGTGACGTCATTCACAGTTAGCCCAAATTGCGGCGACTTGCCGACGGCGTCCTGGATGTGTGCTACATTCATCTTCCAGAGGCTGTTACTATGCCAAATTTGCTGAGGGTGCACATGTATCGTTCGTATGCGGCCACTGTGGTCAGGAAAGGGCAGAGGCCATTGTTCGGCGGCCACCACTACCTGTGTAAGACCTTGTGGTACCTGTATGTGATATAGTCGGCTCACCGAATGGGGACACAAGAAATTTGTGGCACAACTTGACCGAAAGAAGGGATCAGTTGATAGGGCACATTCTGAAACATCAAGGTTCAAATGGCTCTGAGCACTATGGGACTCAACTGCTGAGGTCATTAGTCCCCTAGAACTTAGAACTAGTTAAACCTAACTAACCTAAGGACATCACAAACATCCATGCCCGAGGCAGGATTCGAACCTGCGACCGTAGCGGTCTTGCGGTTCCAGACTGCAGCGCCTTTAACCGCACGGCCACTTCAGCCGGCAAACATCAAGGGATCGTTAATTTAGTACTGGAGGGAAGTGTGGGGGATAAAAATCGTACAGGGAGACCAAGAGATGAATGCAGTAAGCAGATTCAGAAGGTTGTCGGTTCCAGTAGTTGTTCAGAGATGACGTGACTCGCACAGGATAGAGTACCATCGAGAGCTGCATCGAACCAGTCCTCGGACTGAAGACCACAACAACAACAACAACAACGGTAGCAGACGACTTTCTGTCTGGGCAGCAAAATAAGTACTGTGGACAAAGTAGAGAAGACATAAAATGTAGGCTGGCAATAGTAAGGACAATCTTTCTGAAAAGAGAAGTTTGTTAACAGAATACGAATTTAAGCGTATTTGGCTGGTGTGTAGCCCGGAACTCTTCAGACAAGAGTAGAACAGTCAATAGAAGATTAGTTGTGTAGATCGAGTAACAAACGAGAAGCTACTGAAACGATTTGAAAAAAAAAAAAAAAAAAAAAAACCGGCACAAGGTGAGTAAAAGAAGTGACTGGTTGACAGGACACATCCTGAAGCAACAAGTAAGGGTCAAATCTCTAATAGAGGGAAGACTGCGAAGTAAAAGTTGTACATTAAGACCACGGTTTGACGCCGTAAGCAGATTCAAAAGGATATAGGTCGGAATAGCTATGCAGAGATGGAGACGCTGGTACAGGATAGACTAGCGAGGAGACGGGAATGTAGCCACATTCGGGGTGAATACAAACTAAAAGCTACGCGAAGTTCCTGCAATAATCAACAGACGCTATATTTAAATGGAACAGACTTCTAAAAGATATCATGGAAAACAATGAAAATGTGATCAGTATTCTTGGCGGCGCGTCTGGGTTGAAACGAGGAGTCTGCTGAGTATCACTTATCATGCTATACAGAGGAATAGTCAGACCAGCCTTTGACTGTAGATGTGCATACTGCTGACCGACGGGTCAGCACAAACTGATGTTGTTGTTGTTGTGGTCTTCAGTCCTGAGACTGGTTTGATGCAGCTCTTGGCGGTAACTCACGGCGTTCCTCAGATATTTACAGGCTGTGGGGCACTACCTTCTGAGAATATGATGTTCTTGTCCTGTATAGTTTCGATAGAAGATACGTTTCCTATGTGCGATAAACCGTAATGTTGCAATAGTGTACTAATGCTGAATCTGCATGTTAACTGCATAATCATTTGAAAGTAGCTGCAAATCTGAGCGCTTGCCTAGAAGGATATAAAATAACAAGAAAATTACGAAATCATTATCATGTAGACAAAGCCTCACACCAGTTAAGCATTGTGGCTGTTCAACCAGTAAGCGGCGTGGCTGCTGAGTGATTGGCATGTTTCTCGCTAACGAGCATGCTCATTAGTTCGTTCCGTCTCTGGCTAACAGCCACGCTCTTGTTGGTGCTGCCGCCTGAGAGAATCGGTCTCTTGCCAAAAGTATTTGACCACAAAAGTTTCCGTGACGTGACCTGAAACCCTCGGATTACTAATGAAATTAAAGCTTTCCCGAGTGCCATACTACACTCACATTTGAAAAAAATACCCCTGATCATTGCGACATAGGGAGCATCCAAGCTTCCATGGACTTCTGAAGGTCTCTGGAAAATCCAAACAGATGCTTGACCATGTCTCCACGACGGTCTCTGGCACCGTGCTTTTAGTATACACAGTAACACTTCGGAGTGAAATTTCACATGCCTCACAGCCAAGAGAATGTCACCAGGGCGCGGTGATCTGTCAGGTCCGGCTCGAAAGGACTAAAATAGTTGCCCCAATTAAAATACGAATCACATAAAAATTCCTCTGAACTCTCGTATGAACAGGCCCTAGAATGATATGTTACACATTAGCTTCCGACGACTGCAACATCAGAACGAAGCCCGGTGAATCCAGGTTAACGTGGATGACAGAGGAACCAGATGTCTAAAGTTATATTATGTGCTCACACGAGTCAGTATTGAGCTCCTTAATGACATGATCAGCAGTTTACATTTAATAAAGTGCCTCCTTCTTTTATTCAAGATGTAGAGGAACTCGGGCTGTAACAAGATATTTATTTTTTGACAGTTTATGTGAAATAGAGGAGCAGAAGATAACACTACTTAAATGTATAAAGAAACACCTTGTGGTATAGGCTAACATACATTACTTGAAAATAACTCAAAACCGTATGTTATACACTCCTGGAAATGGAAAAAAGAACACATTGACACCGGTGTGTCAGACCCACCATACTTGCTCCGGACACTGCGAGAGGGCTGTACAAGCAATGATCACACGCACGGCACAGCGGACACACCAGGAACCGCGGTGTTGGCCGTCGAATGGCGCTAGCTGCGCAGCATTTGTGCACCGCCGCCGTCAGTGTCAGCCAGTTTGCCGTGGCATACGGAGCTCCATCGCAGTCTTTAACACTGGTAGCATGCCGCGACAGCGTGGACGTGAACCGTATGTGCAGTTGACGGACTTTGAGCGAGGGCGTATAGTGGGCATGCGGGAGGCCGGGTGGACGTACCGCCGAATTGCTCAACACGTGGGGCGTGAGGTCTCCACAGTACATCGATGTTGTCACCAGTGGTCGGCGGAAGGTGCACGTGCCCGTCGACCTGGGACCGGACCGCAGCGACGCACGGATGCACGCCAAGACCGTAGGATCCTACGCAGTGCCGTAGGGGACCGCACCGCCACTTCCCAGCAAATTAGGGACACTGTTGCTCCTGGGGTATCGGCGAGGACCATTCGCAACCGTCTCCATGAAGCTGGGCTACGGTCCCGCACACCGTTAGGCCGTCTTCCGCTCACGCCCCAACATCGTGCAGCCCGCCTCCAGTGGTGTCGCGACAGGCGTGAATGGAGGGACGAATGGAGACGTGTCGTCTTCAGCGATGAGAGTCGCTTCTGCCTTGGTGCCAATGATGGTCGTATGCGTGTTTGGCGCCGTGCAGGTGAGCGCCACAATCAGGACTGCATACGACCGAGGCACACAGGGCCAACACCCGGCATCATGGTGTGGGGAGCGATCTCCTACACTGGCCGTACACCACTGGTGATCGTCGAGGGGACACTGAATAGTGCACGGTACATCCAAACCGTCATCGAACCCATCGTTCTACCATTCCTAGACCGGCAAGGGAACTTGCTGTTCCAACAGGACAATGCACGTCCGCATGTATCCCGTGCCACCCAACGTGCTCTAGAAGGTGTAAGTCAACTACCCTGGCCAGCAAGATCTCCGGATCTGTCCCCCATTGAGCATGTTTGGGACTGGATGAAGCGTCGTCTCACGCGGTCTGCACGTCCAGCACGAACGCTGGTCCAACTGAGGCGCCAGGTGGAAATGGCATGACAAGCCGTTCCACAGGACTACATCCAGCACCTCTACGATCGTCTCCATGGGAGAATAGCAGCCTGCATTGCTGCGAAAGGTGGATATACACTGTACTAGTGCCGACATTGTGCATGCTCTGTTGCCTGTGTCTATGTGCCTGTGGTTCTGTCAGTGTGATCATGTGATGTATCTGACCCCAGGAATGTGTCAATAAAGTTTCCCCTTCCTGGGACAATGAATTCACGGTGTTCTTATTTCAATTTCCAGGAGTGTATATCTTTTACATTTTTCAAAGAAATACTTGCTTAATTCCTGTGCCATCCTACCCAGGAGGCAAAATGGAACAAGGCATTTTTTGTGAAAGTATTGCATAAACGTTGAAATTCTTAGGGCTATCAACTAGGACTCAAAAAGGATGATTATCAACAATTTAAACAAGGAATATGGGATCCTTAAAGTAATCGTTAATAACACAATAATATTTTACTGCCGTTGTAGCTTTACGCGAACATAGGCGAGCTAATCGGGGGCCTAGAATTGGTACGACGGAAGATGAATCTGTTGCACGGCTTAATGCTGGTGGGTTCAGGGCACAGCGCGCGCCGCGGGCGGCTTGGGTAGTTCCTCCTTCCGGTCATCCTGGTGCAGGGGCAATGAGCGCGTCGCCGGAAACAGGTAAAACCCAGAGCTGGAAATTGGGACGGCTGATGCTCGCTTTGCCTTTATGCAGAATATGCTCCAGAAAATGGCGGAGCGTCGGATAATCTTTAAGATGACCAAGTTACAGCTCTTTGAGATTTGACAATAACTCACATCAAATATTAATGCAAACATGAATAAATCTATGATCTCAGAAAAATGAGACACATTTAATGATACAACAATATTTCAGTACCTTTAAAAATTTTAAGCGCTTTATGCGATTTCAACACACGTTACCACAGATGATAGCATTGCGCTATAGCTATCATGCCTGAATGCTACGATCTGTATGTATTTTACTTATATGATTGCGATGTCTTTTATATCTGTTTATTTTCAAATATTTGTCACAACTTCGTATTCCCCACAGTTACACAGCAAATGAATGCAGCATGAATACTTCAGCCGACCGTGGTGGCCGTGTGGTTCTAGGCGCTGCAGTCTGGAACCGCGGGACTGCTACGGTCGCAGGTTCGAATCCTGCCTCGGGCATGGATGTGTGTGATGTCCTTAGGTTAGTTAGGTTTAAGTAGTTCTAAGTTCTAGGGGACTGATGACCTAAGATGTTAAGTCCCGTAGTGCTCAGAGCCATTTGAACCATGAATACTTCACATTTTGTCATACTTGTGTTTTTATTTAATGAATAGTTTTCTATTGTGCCAGCAACTTTATTTAAATGTTGGTTGCAAGAGCTATTAAAAAACTTTGCTAATTTAAACATGGTCAATCGTGTGTGTTAGCGGACACAATAACTGAAAAGAGTGCAAGAACACACTTCTGTCAAGAAGGCATGAATAACTGTTTAAGCAATTTTAGCGACAGTCTGTTGTCATTTAACGTAAGCGCACTTGCGCAAGGATGCTGGCTTATTTGTCAATAAACAAACCTTTATTTATATGTGCTTAAACTCTCTGAGTGCGACAAAATGGTTATGACATTTCTTTATTTAAATGTTGTTGAAATATGTTACTTTAGTCTGGGCAGTATTCACGTCGAATCAAATCATGTCTGTCGAGTTTTAGAACGATGTATTTTTGGTGAGGATGGCCTTCAGAGTTGGACAGAGGCGGAACAATACTGGCGTCCAGCGGAGATTCTGGAGGACTTCATGTCGAGCTATTGAATATGGCAGACCTGCCTGAGGTAAAGTGCGTAATTCGGTCGTCTAGGTGATTGATTCTGGGCGGTGAACGGTCGCTACCATACTTTAACTTTTGAAGGGATTTTATATTTCAAGAGGTCTGAATGTGCTCCAGAGTAGAACTAACTTTTGCCGCTTGATTTACGGAACTAAGGATACACAGTATGAGTTACTATTCTTTGTATCGCGTGCGTCACTTAGCTAACCATCATGTTGAACTCTGAACTGTTTCGAGTTGGTGAATATTTCGTGTACTGTGATGTTTTCGAGAGTCTTTGATGACAGTTTGGTTTGGGGATTTTGCTATCATTCTCGTATCGTCCTCAGCGTAATTTCACTGCATTTGATAAGGGTATTTTCTCTCTGCATTTTAACTGAATATCGCAGGGTCACTTACTGTTTATTTGAGATGTTCTTTCTTGAATAAACATCATTCAAACTAATTCTCTGTCTTCTAAATTAACTGCAGTGTTAGAATAAAACCCTTATAATTAAATTAATCAATTAGCTTTTACTTTATATTTCTGTGTAATATATTAATTCGCAATTCTAGCCAATGGATAGTCAATGCATAGTCTATTTGACTGCAGGATCACAGCTAGAAGTTATTATTTGCAGCGAATTAGATGCGGGGCATGAAAGTCGAAATGCGCGGCTCGACGCTATGGCTACATCGAGTTACTCTTTTTAAACAGAGCCTTGCATAGCCCCAGTACCTAAGGTACATGTAGCCATAGGTAAAGAACAAACTGGTTTGCTCGTATGGACTGTTGTTTGGAAGAGCAGCTGTACTCAGCAGCAGTAACCGTTAGGTACGATCACACTATTTTTAGAAATATACAGTTATTTTCAGTGCTAACACCAAATTACTGTTTATGTTACTTACTGAATCCCATCGTTCGTGTACCAAAGTAATTTCTATCCTGCAAATGGACAGAATAAGACGCCTAGTAATAAATCCGATACTCAGTCCTGCCTAGCAAGACAAGTTTCTTTGTCAAATTCTGCTAATTATCTGACAATGATACGTTTCATCGTTGGACTAAAATGCGTCGGGCATCAGTAGCCGGCCGCGACACAAGCAGCAACATGGAAGTAACCGACTTAGTGACTTTTACAAGTTTCGAACCAGGAGGAGCGAATTTTATAACATCATCTGTGTGCATTAATAGTTTAGTTTCTTGTGTTTCTGCGTGTTTATTTAACATCTAACAGCCACAGTTCTCGCGTTTTCGGTTGCGTCGGTAAGTAAATCGATTTTGTGACGTATTACAAGTTCCTAATCAGGGGCGAATTATATAGTTTCACCTGAGTGCTTCGGTAGTTAGGTATTATTAGACACAGTTCCTGCGTTATCGTCAGGGTCTACAGCAGAGTTGCGCAGCACGTGCCTATAGTCCGTTTATCTGCATTGTTTAGTTTTCCGCGGTCTTTAATATGGACAGGGACTGCGACTTTTGTGTGCGGATGAGAGCCGAGTTGGTGACACTTCGCTCTCAGCTTCAGGCTGTGATGGCATCGGTTACACAGCTTCAGGCTGCAGTGGATGGGCGCCACTCTTGTGGGCCGGCCATGGGGGATCCAACGGACGTCCAGCACGTCAGAGTCCTCCGATCGGTCCTCACCGGTGGCCAGCCCAGTTACTGGTCGCTCTGAGGGTAACCCCTCACCTGTGGTCGAGTGGGAAGAGGATAGAAGAAGACGCTACAAAGTCCCAAGAAAACGCAGGTGGTGGATGACCACAGTTTTCAGAAGCAGAAAAAGATAATGTGGGAGTGAGTTGATGGATGACTTGGATGTTGAAAACATACATTTCAAGACATTTTGCCATATGCCCACATCAGATTTTGAATATCTGATAAATTTGGTAGGACCGAAAATATCAAAGGCTGACAGCAAATTTCGGAAAGCTATACCAGTTGCTCAGCAGTTGGCACTTACGTTCAGATACCTAGCAACTGGCGATCCCTACACCAGCTTTAGTTTTTTATTTAAAGTCTCCAAGCAAGTGATATCTAACATTGTTCCTGAAGTACGTGCAGCTCTTACTGGTAGCTTGAAGGAGTTTGTAAAGGTAAGTTAATAAACTATACAAATTTTGTTGTTAATGCATTTTTATTCGTCAGGTAATAAGCAAAACAAATAAAAACGTTTAGATTTAAAGAATGAGAAACAATTAAACGCAAAGATTATTACTTTTAATTATTATAAATCAAGTAGATCCAGAAAATGTGGAGAGCCTTGTCCAATGTTGTCAGAAGTAGAAGTAGATGTCTGCTGGAAGTTGCATTGCATCTGCTCATGGGCATGAACTTGTTGAGTTGAAGGAATCGGTAAATGTGACGAGCAACTGTAGTCGCTGTTGGTTGAACTTGGTCTAGAATGTTCGAAACAGCCGCTTTCTGCTCTGAAAATCGCGTCGGAAAATTCTTTTTTAACAAAAGCACGTGTTGTGTTGAACATGGACCGTAGAACGTTCGCTATGTACTCTCCATAGGCGTCAAACTCGTCTCTGGTTTTAGATAAAGCAGTTTGTAGTGCATTATATGCCTCTCCTATACGAGGATCTTCGGCCCCTTTTCTCTGATTTTTATAGGCGAAGCATATACCTTCGTGCGTTTGTTTGGCGTGGGTGGTAGTTTTTTGCCTCTCTTTGTTTGATGATCTACACCTTGATTACTAATTGCTTCGCAAGTGCTCGCTGTACCTTCCTTTGTATCCATGCCCGCAACCCTCTGTTCTTCCAAATCCTCCTTAAATTCCACCTAAAACAAAGCGACGAAAAAGAATGGTGCAAACAATAGCAAAGCAAGTAAAATAAAAAATAAAAGAATGGTTGTAGGAATAGGGAGATACACGATAATAATCGTAAAAAAATTAGGAACAATGTCAAGTTGATAAGTGAAATTCAGAATATTTGTTATGATGATTACTACCTATTATTACGCAAGGATTTTAATTTTCATTATTATTAGAATGTACATTATTGTCTATGCATTTAATAATTATTTATATTATTAGGAGATATTAGTTTCTATTTACTTTTTTGCAGATGCCACAGACACAAGAAGAGTGGTTACTTTGTGGCAGAGGAATATGAGAGAAAATGGAACTTTCCTCATTGTCTCGGTGCGATGAATGGCAAACATTGCGCAATCCAAAGCCCAGTTAATTCTGGAAGCGATTTTTTCAATTATAAGCCTTTTTTCCGTATTGTTCTTTTTGGTCTAGTGGATGCTGACTACTGTTTTTTGTATGCTGATGTCTGCTGCCAAGGTCGAATTTTAGACGGTTGTGTTTTTCAAAATACATCTTTCTTTTAAGAATATGAGTAATGGTACCATCGTTTTTCCAGACGATCGAACCCTCCCAGGTAGACAAAAAAAAGTACCCTATGTTATTGTCGCAGACGACGCGTTTCCCCTCATCACATCATGAAGCTGTGTAGTGGACAACAACCACAGAGGTCAATGAAAAGAATTTTTAACTACAGACTTTCAAGAGCACGGGGTATTGTGGAAAATGCGTTCGGAATACTTTCTTCCGTATTCCGGATGCTAAGAAAGTCTATATTACTACAGCCTGAGAAAGCCCAAAGTGTTATGACTTGTATATACCTTCATAATTTCTTGCGAAAAAGTTATGCTTTCAGACAAATTTGTAGCCCCGTAGGAGCAGTGGATCATGAGGAGAACGGGCATGTAAAGCCAGGAACTTGGAGAAATGAGCTCACTCCTGCTACAACGTTTACACGATTAGCGAACATTCCACGACGTTCAACGCAGACTGCCCAAGACATTAGCGATGAATTCGCTGCTTATTTCATTTCCGAAGAGGGAATATTGCCATGGCAAGATGATTACCAATAATTTATTAAAGAATTTGCAGCTGCTAGCTACGTACGTACTAGTGACTGCCTGACTGCACACATTTCAACTACCTATATATGTGAAGTTTTACCTTTATTAATTCCTATTTTATTATTTTTATTTCCTCAAATAATATAATATACAAATAAAATACGTATAAATGTACATGTTCTTCAGTATACTGTGTTAGAAAAATAAATGTTATTCATTATTATTTATTCATTTGTTTCTAGCTGAGTACCCAGCGTTGCCCCAGTATGTATTGCAATCCTGTCACTCCATTTCCTCCTTTCCCCTCTGTGACGTTCAGAACTCATTTTGCCATAAACCTTATAATTTTATCATAATTAGAGCTTCATTTAATTTTTAAATTTGAAAACTATAAGCAATTACCAGGTATATTCCTAATAGAAATTGTAGTAAGCTAAAATAAATATGAAGAAATATCTTAAGAAATGATATGATTAATGGTATATAAGGGAACAACACCAAAAAATTTAAAATCAACAAATGAGCAAGGACCGACATGTAAACTAAGAAAGATAAAAAGTTAGGTAGCCGTGGAGACAGAACCAAAAAGGGATTGAACCCCATTAAGTTTCTTAATAGTCTGTTTATACATTTCCAAAAATAAATATATTTTACTTACATCTGTGTTGATTGTCTCCCGCGGCTGATATTTGCAGTTCAGAAATTCAAACGCTTTGAAAGCGAACCACTTTGGAGCGTTCACTCCCTCAACCCCAGCGTCAGACTTCCCAGGCTCAGTCTTCTTCTGGCGGACTTTCCTGTAAGTGGCTAATAAGCTGGTCATTTTTTTTTAATTCGGCCACATCCATGCCGAGTTCTGTCGCGATGGAATCCTACGCTTCACTTTTTTTTAATTTTATCTTATATTGGGAGTTTGTTGCATCTCGCAGCACAGGGTATTTGTGAATTTAATGACAAAATCGTCGGTCTACTCCATTTCAAAAGAAAAACCGATGTCCACAACACAGAAAAAGAAAAATACCGAGACCAAACTGTACGAGTGCAGCGAGCCAACTGGTTAGTGCTTTGTTGCCGTCCACACCACTCGCACAGCTCGCCGCGCATCCCTTTGATGTACCGACAACAGCCTTAGCCAGACAAGCCATAGCTCGGGCGGCTCACAGGCCTGTTTCGCGGCGAGCCCTCGGAGCCTACCTCCGTCCACATCACTCGTAAGGCTCGCAAGTCTCACAAGTACACGAGCCACACGAGTAGTGTGGACGCACCTTAAGGTCAAACAGGTTCCAGGCGTTGTCTGTGGCTGACGCTCTCGCTGAGTCAGATGCTGTCGCCTATCCCGTTTCAGAGGAAATCTCTCAGCCTGCAAGATCCGGGCAATCAGAGGGTGGGATCATTGATGGTTGGGAGGTCCAACGTTAGGCGCGTTATGGGACCCTTTAGGGACATAGCTGCCAAGAAGGGAAAGAAAACCAATGTGCACTCCGTGTGCATACCAGGTGGAGTCATTCCACATGTGGAACGGGTTCTCCCGGATGCCATGAAGAGCACAGAGTGCAGCCAACTGCAGGTGGTTGCTCACGTCGATACCAATGATGTGTGTCACTTTGGATCAGAAGAGATTCTCTCTGGTTTCGAGCGGCTAACAGAAGTGGTAAAGGCTGCCAGTCTTGCTTGCAAGATGAAAGCAGAGCTGACCAATTGCAGCACAGTCGACAGGACCTACTGCGGACCTCTGGTACGGAGACGAGTGGAGGGTCTGAATCAGAGGCTCAGACGGTTCTGCGACCGTGTAGGCTGCAGATTCCTCGACTTGCGCCAAAGGGTGGTTGGGTTTCGGGTTCCGCTGAATAGATCAGTTGTCCGCTATTCGCAGGAGGCGGTTACACGGGTAGCAGGGGCTGTGTGGTGTGGAACTGGCGGTTTTTTAGGTTAGAGTGTCCCGAGAAAACACAAGAAATGCTTCAGCCACAAGGGGTGCAAGCCGAACGCAGGAAGAACATACATACAGGAACCATCGGTATAACAGTTGTAAATTGTCGTAGCTGTGTTGGGAAAGAACCACAGCTCCAAGTGCTAATAGAAAGCACTGATGCTCAAATAGTTATACGCACTGAAAGCTGGCTAAAGCCGGAGATAAGCTCAGCCGAAATTTTTGCGAAGAACTTAACGGTGTTGCGAAAGGATAGGCTGAACACGGTTGGCGGTGGCGTGTTTGTTGCTGATAGAGTAGTTTATTTTGTCACGAAATTGAAGTAGACAGTTCCTGTGAGTTTGTATGGGCAGAGGTCATTGTTGGCAACTGGAATAAAATAATAATTGGATCCGTTTACCGACCTCCCAATTCAAATGATACAGTTGCTGAAAGGTTCAAAGAAAACTTGAGTTTGATTTCAAACACATACCCTACTCATACGATTATAGTTAGTGGTGACTTTAATTTACCCTCGGTATGTTGGCGAAAATGCATGTTATATTCCAGAGGTACGTATAAAACATCATCCGAAATTATGCTAAACGCGTTCTCTGAAAATTATTTCGAGCAGTTAGTTCATGAGCCCATGTGAATAGTAAACGGTTGTGAAAACACACTTAACAAATAATCCTGAGATAATAACGAGCAGGGATTAGTGAACACAGGGTTGTCGCAGCGAGACTGAATATTGTAACCCCAAATCATCCAAAAATGAACGAACGTATACCTATTCAAAAAAACAGATAGAAATTCACTTGATGTCTTCCTGAGAGACAATCTCCCCATTCTTCCATATTAATGATATAAGGATAGTCCAGATGTGGCTTGAATTCAGAGAAATAGTATCGGCAGCAATTGAGAGATGTATACCAAATAAATAAACAAATGACGGAACTGATCCTCCTTGGTACACAAAACGGGTCAGAACAATGTTGCAGAAACAACGAAAAAACATGCCGAATTTAAAAAGAAGCAGATTCCCCAAGATTGGCGATCTTTTACAGAAGCTCGAAATTTAGGGCGGACTTCAATGCGAGATGCTTATAACAGTTTCCACAACGAAACTGTCTCGAAACCTGGTAGAAAATCCAAAGAGATTCTGGTCGTATGTGAAGTATGTTACTGGCAAGAAACAATCGATGCCATCTCTGCGCGATAACAATGGAGATACTATCGAAGACAGTGCTGCCAAAGCAGAGTTACTAAACACAGCCTTCCGAAATGCCTTCACAAAAGAAGACGAAGTAAATATTCCAGAATTCGAATCAAGAACAGCTGCCAACATGAGTAACGTTGAAGTAAATATCCTCGAACTAGTGAAGCAACTTAAATCACTTAATAAAAGCAAGTCTTCTGGTCCAGACTGTATACCATTTAGGTTCCTTTCAGAGTGTGCTGATGCATGAGCTACATAGTTGACAGTCATATACAACCGTTCGCTCGACGAAAGATCCGTTCCCAAAGACTGGAAAGTTGCACAGGTCACACCAATTATAGTAGGGGTAACCAACTTAATTACAGGCCCATATCATTAACGTCGATATGCTGCAGGATTCTGGAACATATATTGTGTTTGAACATTATGAATTACCTCGAGGAATACGGTCTATTGACACACGCTCAATATGGGTTTAGAAAACATCGTTCTTGTGAAATACAAATATCTCTTTATTCGCATGAAATGTTGAGTGCTATTGACAAGGGATTTCAGATCGATTCCGTATTTCTGGATGTCTAGAAGGGTTGTGACACTGTACTACAGCCGGCCGGTGTGGCCGTGCGGTTAAAGGCGCTTCAGTCTGGAACCGCGTGACCGCTGCGGTCGCAGGTTCGAATCCTGCCTCGGGCATGGATGTGTGTGATGTCCTTAGGTTAGTTAGGTTTAATTAGTTCTAAGTTCTAGGCGACTGATGACCTCAGAAGTTAAGTCGCATAGTGCTCAGAGCTATTTGAACCATTTTGAACTGTACTACACAAGCGGCTCGTAGTGAAATTGCGTGCTTGTGGAATATCGTTTCAGTTATGTGACTGGATTCTTGATTTTCTGTCAGAGGTAACTGACGGGAAGTCACAGAGTAAAACGAACGTAATTTCTGGCGTTCGTCAACGTAATGATATAGGCCGTTGGCTGTTCCTTATCTATATAAACGATTTAGGAGACAATCTGAGCAGCTTTCTTTGTCTGTTTGCGGATGATGCTGTCGTTTATCGTCTAGTAAAGCCATCAGAAGATCAAAACAAATTGCAAAATGATTTAGAAAAGATATCTGTATGGCCCGAAAATGGGCAATTGACCCAAAATAATGAAAAGTGTGAGATCAACCAAGTGAGTACTAAAAGGAATCCGTTAAACTTCGGGTGCATGATAAATCAATCAAATCTAAAGACCGTAAATTTAACTAACTACCTCGGAATAACAGTTACGAGCAACTTAAATTCGAAAGAACACATAGCAAAATGTTGTGGGGAAGGCAAACCAAAGACTGCATTTTATTGGCAGAACACTTAGAAAATGCAACAAATCTACTGAAGAGAATGCCTACACTAGGTTTGTCCGTCGTCTTTTGGAGTACTGCTACACCGTTTGGGTTCCTCCCCAGATAGGATTAACAGAGTTCATCGAGGAAGTTCAAAGAAGAGCACCACCTTCTGTATTATCGCGAAATAGGGGAGAGAGTGTCACTGAAATGATACGGGATTTGGAGTAGACATCATAGAAACAAAGGCGTTTTTCGTTGCGGCGGAACCTTCTCACGAAATTCCAATCACCAACTGTCTCCACCGAATGCGAAAATATTTGATTGACGCCGACCTACTTTGGTTAAAGCGTTCATCATAATAAAATAAGGGAAATCAGAGCTCGAACGGAAAGATATAGGTGTTCGTTCTTTCCATGCGCTATACGAGATTGGAATAATAGAGAATTGCGAAGGTGGTTCGATGAACCCTCTGCCAGGCACTTAAATGTGATTTGCTGAGTATCCGTCTGCCGGCCGGTGTGGCCAAGCGGTTCTAGGTGCTTCAGTCTGGAACCGGGCGACCGCTACGGTCGCAGGTTCGAATCCTGCTTCGGGCATGGATGTGTGTGATGTCCTTACGTTAGTTAGGTTTAAGTAGTTCTAAATTCTAGGGGACTGATGACCTCAGATGTTAAGCCCCATAGTGCTCAGAGCCATTTGAATCATTTGAGGTATCCACCTAGATGCAGATGTAGATATGTGATCCCCACTGACTACAGGTATGCTACTAAGGCCTCTTCCGCAAACTTAGCGACCTTGATTTCCCCGAGAGATTCGTACGTCTCATACACTCGTCATCACCAACAGATGTTTTAGAACTGGCAAACAACACGACACGTTATTCAAACTGGAGTACCCCAAGGCATCATGAAGGGGCCCCTCTTGTTTTATCTGTATATTAACGATATTCCAACTACAGGAAACACGATGGTTGCCTTTTACGCAACATTGCCATCCCAGCACAAGATCGGGAACTATCGAACATAAATTTGCGTGTGCAGACAGCACTAAGAACAGTTGAGTCTTGGCTGGAGAAATGGTGTATGAAAGTAAACGCCAACAAGTGAAAAGCTGTTTTGTTTACGAGACAAAGACAGCTGCATAAACACCATCTCTGCAGACAAGTAACACCCCACACACGCACAGTACGTTTGAGTGAAAAAGTCAGATACCTCGGTGTCTGGATGGATCGGAAACTCACATGGGGGGACCATATACAACACGTCGCCAACAAAGCATACACGAGGCTCAAACAACTATACCCTCCGCTTAACAGGCAAAGCACACTGAACAGGAGTGTGTCGAGGTCCATGTACATTACGCTGGTTAGACTACTGATGACACACACTGCTCCTGTCTGGGGATACGCAGGTCCAAAACATCTGCGCCACCTGCAAGCCATACAGAACAAATTGCTACGTCAATGCTCCACGACAAATACGCACCACGGACCTTCACAATGAGTACCGCCTTGAAACCCTC
The DNA here is from genome assembly GCF_023864345.2 of Schistocerca serialis cubense. Taxonomy (NCBI): domain Eukaryota; kingdom Metazoa; phylum Arthropoda; class Insecta; order Orthoptera; family Acrididae; genus Schistocerca; species Schistocerca serialis. The sequence goes on from NC_064639.1 coordinate 575,998,208, forward strand.
TCGGTAGTATTCAAAAACCTCGCCACACGACTGTAGAGGAACTAGAGATACTCGAACAATCCCTTCATCCTTATCCTGAGCAAGTACTATCACAGCCACAGCTGGAGGCATAATCGCCCAGACACATTTCTTCTTAGGGGTAATTAACCACCTATGCTAAGTTCAATTTAAACACACACAGACAACGCAATGTCGGCGAGCTCCTGCAATACAGCAATTCTAAACGGCACTGCCAGCTGAGTACACACAGCCGACAAACCGGTACAGAAGGGAAGCCGAACACCCATGAAACGCGAACAAACCCCACTCAACGTTTAAACAGAGAGGCCAATTTTCTTGACCAAATCGACCATTCAGATGATACTTAGCTTATCACAGGTAAACTGAAGCTGGCCCAGAAGAAGTCGTCGGTTCCCACTTACATCGCTACATTTCATGGACCGGATTGACAATCATATGACGAACATTGACTGTGACACTGATATCGAGCATTGCACGATACTCGCTACAAACATAACCACACCCTTGCGTGATCTGTTGCAGACATAAAGAAAAACGCTACTGCTCTTATTGCCCACCCACACTAGCGCAGTGGTTTTTTCCCACGGCTGCTCGCCATGGCATGTTTTCCTTTCTGCCCTTAAAACCACTACTCTCTTCTTCAGTAAAACGCCGAAGAAAATCGTATAGGCATACGTATTCAAATACAGAGATATGCAAACAGGAAGCATACGGCACTGCTGTCGGTAACGCCTATATAAGACAACAAGTGTCTGGCGCAGCTGTTACAATGGCAGGTTATCAAGATTTAAGTGTATTTGAACGTGCTGTTATACTCGGCGCACGAGCTATGGGACGCAGCATCTTAAAGGTAGCGACGAAGTGGGGATTTTCCGGTACAATCATATCACGAGTGTACCGTGAATATCAGGAATCCGGTAGAAAAAGATCCTGCAAGAACGAGACCAACGACGACTGAATAGAATCATTCAACTTGACAGGCGTCGAACCCTTCCAAAATTGCTGCATACTTCAATGCTGGGCCATCAACAAGTGTCATCGTGCAACCATTCAACGAGACATCATCGATATGAGCCGAAGGCCCCTTGTGTACCTTTGATGACTGCACGATACAAAGCTTTACGCCTTACCTGGGCTCCTCAACACCGGCATTGGACTGTTTATGACAGGAAACATGTTGCCTGGTCGGACGAGTCTCGTTTCAAATTGTGTCGAGCAGATGGACGTGTACGGATCTGGAGACAACATCTTGGATCCATGGACCCTGCATATCAGCAGAGGACTGTTCAAGCTGGTGAAGGATCTGCAGTGGTGTGAGGCGTGTGTAGTTGGAGTGATATGGGACCCCTTTTACGTCTAGGTACGACTCTGACAGGTGACGCGTTCGTAAGCATCCTCTCTGATCACCTGCACCCATTCCTGTCCATTCTGCATTCCGACGGACTTGGGTGATCCCAGTAGGGCAATGCGACACCCCACACGCCCAGAATTGCTGCAGAGTGGCTCCAGGAACACTCTTCTGAGTTTTAACACTTCCGCTGATCATCAGACTCCCAGGCATGAACATTACTGAGGGTATTTGGGATGCCATGCAACGTGCTGTGCTCCACCTCCTCGTATTCTTACGGATTTATGGACAGCCCTGCAGGATTTATGGTGTCAGTTCGAGTATATTTTTGTCCATTCTGAGATACAGAGTCCTAAAGTTAAAAGATATGAAGGGCTTATTTCAATAGTGGTACAAGTCAATTTTTGTTCATTCTGAGATACAGAGTCCTAAAGTCAAAAGAGCACTGAAAAATCTGCAGTTGAGATACCAGAAATATTCAAGCATATATGCTTGAATATTTCTGGTATCTCAACTGCGCTCTTTTGACTTTAGGACTCTGTATCTCAGAATGAACAAAAATGGACTTGTACCACTATTGAAATAAGCCCTTCATATCTATCCAGTACATGGTCAACTATTCTTTAAAACTTGAGCCACAGTTCCTCTACATGCTCCTGCCCTGTGCTGAAAGTTTCAAGTTCCTCATTGAGATATTACACTACTAATTTTTTAATCTGGTTTACTGAACAAATATATCTGTCTGCTTGTTCTGGTTGTCCTTTGTACATCATTACTGCTACAAACGCGTCATGGTCACTGATACCAGTTTTGATGTCCTCAAAGAGGTCAGTTCTGTTTTCTGCTATCAGATCCTATATATTTCCATCTTGTGTGAGGTTCTTCTAAGAAGTTTTCAGAGAAGGCATTTAGTAATGTTTCACAGGATATCTTATCACGCCCACCACTAACAAAACTATAACTTTGTCAAGTAGCTGTTTGATGATTAAACTCTCCACCGATGATTACAGTATGATTGGGTAATTTACGCACAAGTGAACTGAGGTTTTCTCTAAAGTTTTCGGTTACGTCAGGAGAGGAGTCTGGAGAGTGATAGAGGGATCCATTATTATTTTACGTCTACTCCTGATGCTGAGTCTTTCCCAAACAGTCTCACACGCAGCTTCAATTTCTGTCCCGGTGGATTCAGTTTTTGTCTACTGCGACAAATAAACCATCTCCATTTCACATTCCTATACCCTTTCGATATACACTTAAATTTTCCCCAAAAATCTCATTGCTATCAATTTCAACCAGCTTACTGTACCTAGTATTATGTGATGTTCACTGCTTTTCATGAATGCTTCAAACTATGGCGCTTTGTTGCGAATGCTTCGGCAGTTTACTTTTAGGATTTTAATATTCTCGCTTGTGGGGACCTTTCTTTCGATCTCGTACTGATACTTTCGGATTTCCTACAGGTATCGTTTTATGGATTGGATGGAGACTCGCCTAATCCAAAAAACCGCACACATGGTCAGCTACCTGAGTAGCAGCCTCTAATGTGTAGTGCACACCTGACCTATTTAGGGGGACCCTACAGTTCTCAACCTCATGGCGCGAGTCCAGGAAGTCGCAGCCTAGTTTGTCACAGAACCTTCAAAGTCTCTGGTTCAGTCCTTCCACTCAACTCAGAACAAAAGAGCCGTGATCACATCTAGGGACAATGCTGCAAATTGTGAGATTAGTTGGAAGTCTATGCGCTAGGCTGGTCTCAACCCTCTCTGCCAGTTGCTGGGATGACCCTAGAATGTCCTCAGATACCAGACCACGGGCATCATTTTTTCCAATGGGCGCCACAATCTGTAGTTGGTTGCACCCTGTTCCTTGAAAGGCTGCTGGAACAGCCTCTTCAACATGTTGAATGAGGGTCCAGGCACACACACCGAGTGCACCTGGCGACCTTTCCTATCCCGTCCTCTCACCTCCCTAATGGGTATCATCATTCGCCGTCTGTCTGAACTACCAGCAGTTAATAGATCCCTACCCTTTTGCGTTTGCTTCCTCTTGATACCGGACAAAACAGGTTTACTTGAAGCAGGAGAAATGGGTCCCACTGGTGCAGTTTGGGTTTCAGTGAATAACAGAACTTTAAACTTGTTGGTTATGGGGATCGGTACAACAGGCTGAGTCCTCGCTATCCCCATTCGACCCGTACAGAACGCCCAGATCTACCATCGGCATGCCACTCGCAGTCAAGTGGGCGAGTAATGACAGATCCTGTACTTTAGGCAGAGGAGACAGGAGCCACAGGAGAGGATAGTGCTTGAGGCACCCCTGGCACCGGTACCACAGGCACTCAACTCTCAGAAGCTCTTCCAGCACACCGATTCGCAGCAGCTGCCAATCGCTGGACAGTAGTCGCGACGATTTCCAGCTACTTACGGACGTCAACCAACTCGTCCCACCGAGCGAGGTGGCGCAGTGGTTAGCACGCTGGACTCGCATTCGGGAGGACGACGGTTCAATCCCGTCTCCGGCCATCCTGATTTAGGTTTTCCGTGATTTCCCTAAATCGCTTCAGGCAAATGCCGGGATGGTTCCTTTGAAAGGGCACGGCCGATTTCCTTCCCCATCCTTCCCTCACCCGAGCTTGCGCTCCGTCTCTAATGACCTCGTTGTCGACGGGACGTTAAACACTAATATCCTCCTCCAACTCGTCCCGTGTTCGAGAACAGCATTCATAGTGGGGTTGCATTTTGGCTGGTGCAATGTATTGCAAGGCAGTGCAAAAACAACTTTAAATTAGGCCTGCTGATTATCTTGTAATCTATTGAGTTAAAAAGCTGTTAATTTCCTATAAGAATTAAAACAAATGCACGACGTGAGATATCTATCAAGGCAACACAAAAACCTCCGGTAAAAATTAGGCTACTAGCTTCCCAAAACGTTTTGAGATTAATTACAGTTGTTAGCAAACTCAACAACTGCGTTAATTTACGATAAATGCAGGCAGTATGGAGTTGCTCCTCTGTAGTGGAAAACTAGAGGTAACACAATATGTTAGAATACCCGCTGCAGTAACTAAATCACAAACGCCAATTCACTACAAATTGCTCTTACAAGGGAACCTCCCCATCGCACCCCCCTCAGATTTAGATATAAGTTGGCACAGTGGATAGGCCTTGAAAAACTGAACACAGATCAATCGAGAAAACGGGAAGAAGTTGTGTGGAACCATGAAAAAATAAGCAGAAAATACAAACTGAGTAGTCCACGTGAAAGACAGGCAACATGAAGGACAATGTGAGCTCAGGAGCGCCGTGGTCCCGTGGTTAGCGTGAGCAGCTGCGGAACGAGAGGTCCTTGGTTCGAGTCTTCCCTCGTGTGAAAAGTTTAATTTTTTATTTTCAGTTTATGTGACAAACTCTTATCTTTTCATCACTTTTTTGGGAGTGATTATCACATCTACAAGAAAACCTAAATCGGGCAAGGTAGAAGAATCTTTTTACCCATTCGCCAAGTGTACAAGTTAGATGGGTCGACAACATATTCCTGTCATGTGACGCGCATGCCATCACCAGTGTCGTATAGAATATATCAGTCGTGTTTTCCTGTGGAGGAATCGGTTGACCTATGACCTTGCGATCAAATGTTTTCGGTTCCCATTGGAGAGGCACGTCCTTTCGTCTACTAATCGCAAGGTTTTGCGGTGAGGTCGCAAAACACAGCCACTAAACTCATCACAGTGAACACAGACGTCAATAAACGAACGGACAGATCATAACTTTGCGAAAATAAAGAAAGAAAACTTTTCACTCGAGGGAACACTTGAACCGAGGATCTCTCGTTTCGCAGCTGCTCACGCTAACCACGGGACCACTGCCCTCCTGAGCTCACATTGTCCTTGATGTTGCTTATCTTGCACATGGACTACTCAGTTAGTATATTTTGCTTATTTTTTCATAGTTCCACACAACTTCTTCCTGTTTTCTCGATTGATCTGTGTTCAGTTTTTCAAGGCCTATCCACTGTGCCAACTTATAACTAAATCTGAGGGGGGTGCGATGGGGAGGTTCTCCTGTTAGATTATGCAAGGACAATTGTAGCTTCCGAAAATTCTCAAAAACGCACGTTCATTTGCGTTGGTACTCAATGAAATTAACCACAAATGGTGATTTGCTGCACAGACAACAGTGACTTGCATGTTTTAGTGCCAGTGTCAACTAAAATATTAAATGGCATTCTGTGATATTCAGCGATGAACCTTGCTTCTATTTGTGGCGGTCAGATTGGCACCAACGTGGCCGTAGAATACGTGAAAAGTTACAGGAGGCAGCAGTTGTCAAGAACCATACCCGTCCAACTCCTGGAATTATGCTGTAGGGAGCTACTGGACTTGGCAACATGACCGATCTGCTAATTTTTGAAAGAATGAGGAATGATCGCCGTTAAGTGGCAAGAATGGTAAACTATGTTGACATACTTTTCATGACCAGAGTAACAAAAGAAATATTCCAGCAGGATAATGCCATATTCCATGCTGCAGTTTGCACAGGTGCCTTGAGGAATATCCGGATCCTTAATTGGCCTCAGCATGTGTTTCAGGCATTGGAAGAAATTCCTCAAGATAGCATTTAGAGGCTTCCGTATCGCAACGAATACAAAAGTGTATTCGTGGTGGGGGCCCCACCTCGTACTGCTGTTGATGGTAGACAGCATTTCCGAATGGAATGAAAGTTTAGTTATTTAATATCCATTAGGTGATGAAAATCTCCACAATAGTTTCATAAATATCGGACTGGTGCTTCATAGTGTAAAACTTTCCATTTCCATCATTGTGTACTTACTTTCTAAAACCTATATCATTTAACATACATTACAATAAAAAAGTCATTGACAGACTGGCTAATAGTAGTGTTTTTCTGAAGAAAAAAACTTAATCAAAGTCGCGAAGCGTCCATATAAATAATAATATAAAATATGGCCCAGGAGAAACGGTCAGTACTCAGGGCTATGACAGGAACGATCATTCGAATCAAGACAGTCTTGTAATCGTGGACTCTAAAATGCGTACTTTAAGAGCAATGAGCACTTCTTCATTTTCGATTATGTGATACAGATATATTCTACAGCAAGTTCTTTGCTTTTCACAGTTTAGGAGGAGGTAGTACGGCACAAAAGAAGAAAAAAAATTGTCTTCTAAACATGGGCTTTAAAATGCATACCTTAAGAGCTATGAACACTTGTTCAGTAGAAGAGATGTGCTTCACGTTAGCGAAGATGAACAAGTGCTCATAGCTCTTAATATATGCATTCTAAAGCCCATTACTACAGTATCTCGTTACTGTAATATGAACATCGTTGATAATGAATTTTCAATTTTAGTGTGGTGCTATAGAGCAAAAGCTTGCTATTTGATATAGAATATAGTTATGTATAAAGAAATTCTGTATATGTATAAACAAATGTTATGTGACTGAATATGACAGAAAAGTAGCGACTATTATCAGAAAACATCGTCTCATGTAATGTATGAATGCAGAGTCTCGCGGCAATAACATTGAATAAAACGTTCTCGGGTTTCCAACCGCGTCAATTGCTTAAAACTACACGAGCTTTCGGCCCACCCACACAGACCTGTACCTGCACGCTACCAGCCATCATCATCCAGCACAGAAGCGCACAGTATTACAAACATCGGTGCATCGTGCAAGAGTAATATCAGACGACGATAACCTGCCCCATGAACTGAGCCACCTAAGCAATGTTTTCAGGAATAACGGCTACAGCGCCCATCAAGTGAAAGGAGTGATTTCTGGGAAATATCAGACTAAGGCCACCGACGAAGAGCAGGAAAAGAAACTTGCTTTGCTGCCATTCTGTGGCTCTGTGTCGGGCTAGATAAGCCGCCTGTTGAAAAGAGACAAGATCAAATCAATCTTCAGGCCTCCAACGAAAATCCGTCAATTACTGAGACCAGTTAGAGACGCAGTAGGTCTCAGAACACCTTGAGTCTACGAAATACCTTGTGAGTGTGGCCAGAAGTACATCGGACAAACTGTGCGCACTGTGGAACAACACAGGAAAGAACATGAGAGGTATTATCGCCTACACTATCCAGAGAAATCCGCGTTAGCTGAGCCTGCATTAGGAAACGGTCACCACATAAAATTTGACGATACCTCTGTCGTGGCTCGCACTAACGGCTTCTGGGACAGTTTAATAAAGGAAGCTATTGAAATAAAAATTACCGTAAACACCTTGAATAGAGACGGTGGCTTGCAGCTCAGCGCTGCGTGGGATCCAGCGATCGCGCAGTTGAAGAGGGCACATCGAACGCCGACTCAAAACATGCCCATATATGGCAATGTCACGGGCACCAGTGACGTCACTGTCACGGGCACCAGTGACGTCACAGCCGGCAGCTAGCGTATATAAGGGCGCAACAACAGCCCACAGGCAGTCATACCACTTGACATTGGCCAAGGAGTGCTTGGCCGAAAGCTCGTGTAATTATAAGCAATTGACGCGGTTGGAAACCCGAGAACATTTTATTCATCGTCTCATGTAGTTGTATCTATGATTATAAACTGCTGTCTCTTAAAACTGTGGTATCGTGAGGATGCCACAAGAATAAAAGGAATTCAATTGCTGTACGATCTATTGGGATGAAACAATACAACGAAACACTGAAACCTACACAGAACCAAAACATAAATACAGCCACAACAACACGCCGGAGCATCCAGTGAAACGGGTTTCGAATATACTCCCTGGGGGATGACAGACATTTCTGATAGCCTCTGGCTCTGAGCACTATGGGACTTAACTTCTGAGGTCATTAGTCCCCTGGAACTTACAACTACTTACACCTAACTAACCTAAGGACATCACACACATCCATGCCCGAGGCAGGATTCGAACCTGCGACCGTAGCGGTCGTTTGGTTCCGGACTGTAGCGCCTAGAATCTGATAGCCTCTATTCGAGTTTAGATACACTTGCGTCACAAGCTGATTGTAAACCGTTGAAAACCCATATGGAAAGGCAATTACAGTAATCTTCTAGTGCGAGAGTTTGGGGTGCCAGTTGCAAAAGATGGCACAATTTACCTAGAACCACCATATGCCTATTTGAGATCGTGTATTCGTAAACTTAAACTGTGAATTTTCCAGCAGTGAAGGATTGTTGAATCTGATGTCGCTACGTTATTGCCCCTCTTCACCTACATAGTTTCACATAGTTGCGATGGTTGCTTAGTATTACGATTGCTATATCTCTTCTCACCCTTTTTTACTTCCTTGTGCTCGAAATGCTATGAACATAATATAAAGATACGACTCTTCTCATCCCCTGACGCAGAACTGGGTAACATTCATCTCACAAGACTTCCTGCAAACTTGACGTCATTTTGACGTCACACGCAATATCGAAGACGGAAAGAGCTGTCTATCGACTTTCGTTGTCGTACATTTCACAACACGTGAAGTGGACATGACGTTCAAAACAATAATATTCGCCCCAGTTAAAGAGAACTCGAGATTACGCTTTTTCTTTACTGCAGGGTACTTTAATCTCCAAGTTAAGGTGTTTACCGGATACATATGTAAAGTTCTGCACTCATATGGACTGAACTGTGCATAAGGGAGCAATTAAAGTGTTTGCAAGGATTAATTCCGAAACTTACTGAAAAGTTGTTCTATTTTCCTTAACATGTCTTCATGAATCTCCCATGTGAGACGATTTGATTTAGAAGCAAAAAAACAAGCTGAAGCCATCCAGTACTGAAAACATTCAACACAGATATTCAACACAGTTTTTTAAATTTTCTCAATAACATAAGTGTATTGGTAGAAACTCAGGAAACTATTGGTGCTGAGTAGCCGCGCGGTCTAGGGAGTCTTGTCACGGTTGCCACGGCTTCCCCCGTCGGATGATGATGATGATGTTTGGTTTGTGGGGCGCCTAACTGCGTGGTTATCAGCGCACGTACAAATTCCCAAGCTTTGCTCAGTCCAATCTCGCCACTTTCATGAATGATGATGAAATGATGAGGACAACACAAATACCCAGTCATCCAGTCATCTCGAGGCAGATGAAAATCCCTGACCCCGCCAGGAATCGAACCCGGGACCCGTGCTCGGGAAACGAGAACGCGACCGCGGGATCACGAGCTACGGATCGCCCCGTCGGACGTTCGAGTCCTCCCTCGGACATGTGTGTGTGTGTGTGTTGTCCTTAGCTGAAATGGCTCTGAGCACTATGAGACTTAACGTCTGAGAACATCAGTCGTCTAGAACTTAGAATTACTGGAACCTAACTAACCTAAGGCAATCTCACACATCCATGCCCGAGGCAGGATTCGAACCTGCGACCGTAGCGGGAGCGCGGATCCAGACTGTAGCGCCTGGAACCACTCGACCACCCCGGCCGGCCATTGTCCTTAGCGTAAGTTAGTTTAACTTTGATTGTGTAAGCTTAGGGACCGATGACCTCAGCAGTTTGGTCCCATAGGAGCTTACCACAAATTTCCAAATTTCAGAATACTAGTTTCAGAAGTTGGTCTGTAATTAAAAAGGGTTGGTACCCATTCTAGCAGACGAATTAAAGCGGCAGCCCATTTAACTTACGTTCTATGAATAAATGCTGTTTCAAAACAACAGCACGTTGAGGATCTCTCGAAAACGAGGCGGTTTTGATACAATTTATTATAATAAAATAACGAAAAGCATCATATTGGTGGTTAAAGATGGTTCTTATTCTCGTTTGACAGAGAAGCGACCTAAAAGAACTAGCTCGCAAATTTTCTTTTAAAATGTTGTCGTTCGTTGAAACTAAATTACCTTTTAATTCTTCTGCGAAAATGTCAGACTTTTCTATGCTTTTTGTTCTGAGTGGCAGTTTGTTTTATCAGATGACAGACGTGTTTTTAAAATTTACTCGCATCTGTTTCATGCTTAATTTGTAAATTACTGCCAATGACAACTCGCTCCTCGCTATAAGATCGAATATTACAACTCCTGCCTCCATTTATTTAATAACGAAGTCACAGAATCATTTAGAAAGGGGAAAAAATTGGAGACAGGGAGATGCGAACCAGCAACTTTCCACTATACAATTCCACACTCTTTATTCTGCACCACGATGAAATTACGTTGGTTTAGACTCTATGCTGTAACTTAGACCTCATAAAAGCTTTAGCCGCTGATTAACCATTATGTGATGTTTAATTATAATAATAATTGTAATAAATTGTACCGAGAACGACGTTTTCTTTTTACAAATATTCGTTACCGTGTGTGGCATCAAAATGACGTCATGTGTGCCGGAAGTCTTGTGAAATGAGCATGGTAATGAGAGTTACCCATACAGAACTCGTCAAAGAATAGTTATGTTTCCCAGACGAAACAAATTGCTTGTGATGCTGAGATGCTATGCCACTTATGTTGTGAGTCGTAACCTTGTCCGTCTCAGCATGATAGGAAGGTGTCGTCTGCTGTTCACTGGTGTCCACAGGTATTTTAAAGCGTTAATACTTGTATGTCATCGGATACTTTTGATCGTAATACTCATAACAGTAAGATAAACATATACTATGTTCGTTAGTTTAGTTTATTATATTTATTGGTTTATTAGAAATACGAAAAGAAATTAATTAATGTTATCTGATTTGAAGCCTGTAGATTTCGCCGTGGGAGAATCTGTTTTGTTTGGTTACTTAGCAAATCCCTCTTTCATAAATTAATTTTCTGCTTCAAGACAATATCTTAAATGTCTTGCGGAGAACACTGTCAGACTATGTTTATGCTTGAAGCGATTAATACAACATGTTTGTCCGATCCGTCTCCTGAATGTAGCTGGTGCGAGAACTGGCACTTAATCAACGCAGTATCACCAAACTGTTTAGTTGTATGCGTTTCCGCGTCAGATTTCGTCGTGACATCGAGGAAGATAACGAATTTCGCAGCATTCTATCTCAGGCGGTAATTAGGTTTCTTAACGGAAGTAAGTGAAAATGTAGGTATTGGTGGAATTTCTTAATATAAATGCCTGAGAACTAAGCACAAGGCGGAATATGAAACAGTCTGGACCGTGAAGATTCCAAGTCATATCTACATCTACATCTACATGGACACTCCGCAAATTACATTTAAGTGCCTGGCAGAGGGTTCATCGAACCACCTTCACAATTCTCTATTATTAAAATCTCGTATAGCGCACGGTAAGAATGAAGACCTATATCTTTCCCTACGAGCTCTGATTTCCCGTATTTTATCGTGGTGATTGTTCCTCCCTATGTAGGTCGGTGTCAACAAAATACGAGTACTTTCGCATTCGGAGAAGAAAATTGGTGACTGGAATTTCGTGAGAAGATTCCATCGCAACGAAAAACGCCTTTCTTTTAATGATGTCCAGCCCAAATCCTGTATCATTTCTGTGACACTCTCTCCCATATTTCGCGATAATACAAAACGTGCTGCCTTTCTCTGAACTTTTTCAATGTACCCAGTGAGTCCTCTCTGGTAAGAATCCCACACCGCGCAGCAATATTCTAAAAGAGGACGGGCAAGTGTAGTGTAGGCAGTAGTTCTGTTACATTTTCTAAGTGTCCCGCCAATAAAACGCAGTCTTTGGTTAGCCTTCCCCACAACATTTTCTATGTGTTCCTTCCAATTTAAGTTGTTCGTAATAGTAATACCTAGGTATTTAGTTGAATTTACGGCTTTTATATTAGATAGATTTATCGTTAGCCTAAGTTTAACGAGTTCCTTTCAGCACTCAAGTGGATGACCTCACACTTTTCGTTATTTAGGGTCAAATGCCAATTTTCGCATCATTCAGATAACTTTTCTAAATCGTTTTGCAATTTGTTTTGATATTCTGATGACTTTATTAGTCGATAAACGACAGCGTCATCTGCAAACAACCGAAGACGGCTGCGCAGATTGTCTCCCAAACTTTTATATAGATAAGGAACAGCAAAGGGCCTATAACACTACCTTGGGGAACGCCAGAAATCACTTCTGTTTAACTCTATGAGTTTCCGTCAGTTACTATGAACTGTGACCTCTCTAACAGGAAAACACAAATCCAGTCACATAACTGAGACGGTATTCCATAAGCACGCAATTTCACTGCGAGCCGATTGTGTGGTACAGTGTCAAAAGCCTTCCGGAAATCCAGAAATGCGGAATCGATCTGAAATCCCTTGTCAATAGGAATCAGCACTTCATGTGGATAAAGAGCTAGTTGTGTTTCACAAGAACGGTGCTTTCTGAACCCATGTTGACTGTGTGTCAATAGACCGTTTTCTTCGAGGTAATTCATAATGTTCGAACACAATTAATGTTCTAAAATCCTGCTGCATATCGACGTTAACGATATGGGCCCGTAATTTAGTGGATTACTTCTACTACCTTCCTTGAATATTGGTGTGACCTGTGCAACTTTCCAGTCTTTGGGTACGGATCTTTCGTCGTCGAGCGAACGGTTGTATATGATTGTTAAGTATGGAGCTAATGCATCACCATACTCCGAAAGGAACCTAATTGGTATACAGTCTGGATCAGAAGACTTGCTTTTATTAAGTGATTTAAGTTGCTTAACTACTCCGAGGATATTTACTGCTACGTTACTCATGTTGGCAGCTGTTCTCGATTCGAATTCTGGAATATTTACTTCGTCTTCTTTTGTGAATGCATTTCGGAAGGCTGTGTTTAGTAACTCTGCTTTGGCAGTACTCTCTTCGATATTATCTCCATTGCTATTGCGCACAGAAGGCATTGATTGTTTCTTGCTGCTAACATACTGCACATACGACTAGAATCTCTGGATTTTCTACCAGGTTTCGGGGCAAAGTTTCGTTGTGGAAACTATTATAGGCATCTCGCATTGAAGTCTGCGCTCAATTTCGAGCTTCTGTAAAAGATCGCCAATCTTGGGTATTTTGCGTCTGTTTAAATTTGGCATGTTTTTTCGTTGTTTCTGCAACAGTGTTTTAACCCGTTTCGTGTACTCAGGAGGATCAGATCCATCATTTGTTAATTTATTTGGTATAAATCTCTCAATTGCTGCCGATACTACTTCTTTGAATTTAAGCCACATCTGGTCTACACTTATATTATTAATTTGGAATGAGTGGAGATTGTCTCTCAGGAAGGCGTCAAGTGAATTTTTATCTCCTTTTTTGAATAGGTATATTTTTCGCTTATTTTGAAACGTCCCCTTTGAACAATTATACATGACTGTGCTTAAACTGATACACAATATTTTTTTTAGCGCAACGCAATCTGACTTTCAAAAATCCCTACAAAAGAATGGCCCTGACTAACATTAAACTATACCTTTCACAAATCACTTACCTTACAAAAATCTTCGCTGCTCAAGCTACTGCAATACAGCGAGCGCCACTACTGCCAGCTAAGTAAAAGATTCAAACTATGGAAGGCACTAACTACTGATAGGGATAGTTAGCAAATGAAAGATATTAATAGAGAACAAACAATGTATTTACCTTGATATCATCATATATAAATATAGCAGTTCATGACAAATTACAAATCTCCGCCATCTCTCTCCCCACATCCACCACTGCTGGCGGCTCACCTCCAACTGCGCAACGCTACGTGCTGTTCACATCCAGCTGCCGCTGCCCAACACTACAATGGCGAGTATTACAACAATGCAAAGCAGCCACAGACTGCACACAGCACAGCCAGTGATTTTCATACAGAGGTGGCGTTACCAATAAAAAAACCGAAACAGCCTACTTACATAGCCCCCATGCTCCCCACAAAAAATTTTACAAATTGGTTTGGGCAGTGGCCAATACAGATTTGAAAAATTTTTTCATAATTACAATAACAAAGAAATCAAATGCACACACTTATTGATACAATGTTGGTCAAAAGCTAAAAATTTCTCACAGTCCATAAAGACAGTCCAGATAGTTCATCACAGTAAAAATGCAGAGTTTTTCTCAAAGTCACGAGCAGTAAAAGAAAATGCACACAGAAGTAGTGGATTTCCATGCAGTCTTGAAGAAGTAGTGTTGTCCTTCCAACGGAAAGACAGTGCTGACTCTTGACATGCATACAGGTAATGGGCCACAACAGAGCAAACCCACAGCAGAGTCAGTCGAAATTTTGAAGAGTATTGGTAGGTAGGTCATCACAGAGCAGACCCACTGTAGTCCTGGTAGAGATTACGGTATTGGTGGGCCACCAGAGGTGCAGACCCACTGCAGTCCTTGTAGAAATAATGGCGTTGGTGGGTCATCATAGATGCAGACCCACTTCAGTCCTTGTAGAGATGGCCAGCAGCCATCCGTTGCAACTGTGCAGGTGCACAATCACCATCGAAGAGTCTTGTGGAGAATATAGCAAGTCCATAAACCACCACTTGTGCACTCACAAAGTTTTTGGAATTGTCCTTAGAACCAGCAATGCTGTTATCCAGTCCCTTGCTGAATTATTAACACACTTGCAAACACTAACAGTCCCTACTTCTCACATATTGTCCATATACTATGACCAACAGAAACGTGTGCAGTGAAATGTAACTTACAAGTTAATAATAAGATGAACTGGTGTCAATTACAATTTTATAAATTTACAACATGAAAATACAATTACAAAGGTACAAAATACATCATTAAAGAACATAATAATACAGATAACATTTGTAGTACAGGCTTTACAAAAGAATAGAAATAGACATATACATCAGTGTTACAGGAATTATGACATAAGTAAATACATAAAGATCACAAGAACTTTTGAAACATCACCTTCACATGTGAGCAACAAACCAGAATAAATAATGTCTAAGCATATTTACAAGGTAAATAACATATTATTAATGCAAATTATATTTGAGGATAACAGTATTCCTCATCATAGTGAATGTAGCTTAATATTAAAAGAAGAAAAAATTCTATGAAACTACACAGAGACAGGAAGAAAACAAATACACAAGGGTACACAAACATATAGTGGGATAACACAAAAGGAAAGGACAGGGTTTGTTATACTGCAGTATTTTGCAAACAAAACTTTCTTTACTTCTTGGAGATCTCCCTTCATTCATCATTATTCCCAAAAAGTCCTATCTATACCTGCTTTCTGTATTCTATTCATATTTCTTTCAATATAATTATTTCTCAGTGTACAATACCCATTTTGGCCCAAATCTTTTTCATATTGTCCATAGTCAGTTTCTTATATAGTCTACCTCCTCTTAAGCTAACTTAAATCTACTGAGCTCAGATGCTAAACTAAGGAACGGGGCAATGCAGCAGCACATAAAACAATTAATATAAACAGCAATAAAAAAAATGGAAAATCGCAAAGCAAGCTACA
Organism: Schistocerca serialis cubense; assembly: GCF_023864345.2. NCBI lineage: Eukaryota > Metazoa > Arthropoda > Insecta > Orthoptera > Acrididae > Schistocerca > Schistocerca serialis. The sequence goes on from NC_064639.1 coordinate 576,013,918, forward strand.
GTAAATCTAAATTACCAAGCAATTCAACATTACAACTAATATGAGGCAATGCGCAGCAAACAAAAAAATAAATCTGGCTTAGCAGAGTAACACAAATTAAAGTTCAGTAGCACTATGCCTGGCAAACAGCAGCTTATATCTAAACATGACATAGCTCAAGCAGAAAAAATAGTACACTAAAGATAACAATGCAGATAAGGGAAATGTATAATCACATCTTAATGTCTAAGTAATTAAAGTGGTGCACCACAACAACTTATTGTAAAAGAAATATTACCATGTACTTGAAAAGAATATTATGTATGCAGTTACTGTTACTAGTCCCTTCTTATTGTTCTTTCCTTTCCGAGTGCTCCTTTTTTGAAGAAGGTGGATCACAAAATTATTATTTAATAGATCTGTTGACAGAAAGTGTTCACATTAGCAAATGCATTTAATTTTATTTTATGAAACCAATGGTGCAACACAGCTGGAAAACAGATGTCAAATGAAATAAGCAATTACGCAAACCAAAGCATAAAAATATCATTCAATAGTCATGTGGCATTTCGTAAGTCAGTAGCTCTCAACTCTCGTAAAAAGACACTTGTCATAATCAGGTTTGCAGATGTAAGAATATTTCCCATCAGTTTATAAGCATTTCAGTAAGTAGCAGAAAGTAAGCGCTCCACAATATAATCATATGTTTCCAAGTAATGAGCGTGTCTTATTTGCGATGCTTTCCACAAAGGAATGTCAATAGCGAGGTTGATGGTCTCTCCTTTTTTATTTCTCCCCCTGCGCCTCTGAAAGGCTAATGGCTTTTTTTTTTCGGGCGGCCGTCGCCCAGGTGGGTGCCCGCGACGCATTACGTGCAGGTGGTCACTTAACTTTCTTACGGAAATATTTACGACAGCAGTTTCCGCTACAGTGACAGTCTCACATAAAAATATTTCACAGGTCAAGAATTAGCGTTGCAAATCTGTAGAAAGAAAATCCTATAAATATAAGTGTCCAAATAAAATATTCGTCAGCATTGTGATACAGTCACGAATTTACGCACATTTCATAACTCTTAAAGTACGATTCTTGGTTTCCAACATACTTCTTATTCCTCATATACGGTAGCATCATCTTATTGATCATAAACATATCTCAACAGCATAGTACACATCGTCGTCGTAATAATAACATCATAACACCTCAGTCAAATCTCAAAAACGTCGTAGCTTTCTGCAATAATTTCAAAACCTAAAAAAAATTCTCTGCTCATTTCAATAGTGTCATCTTCCTCAAACGTACTTTAAAATCATGCTCCCTTACCAAATACATCATTCAAAGCTCTCATAGTATCACAATGATTCCAAAAAAATATGAACAGTTTACAAAGTACAGACAAAATACAGTTTCATAAGTGTGAAGTTACCCAACTGTGTATTGCGTAAACATGTGTCACTGATGTAGTAAAAAAATGTTTATCTCTCAGTTAAATGATCAGATAGCTGTGTAATTTGTGTGTTAGAGAAATATGGTACCGATGTGTAAAGTTGTATAAGCAAATACCATATTAGCTAGGGTTCCTTGTGGTTGCCACACACATGGTACACAAAGTAAGCGTGTACCCCCCTGAGGATTAATGTAATTATACCCTCAGGTGTTACAGATTACAGCAATGAAATGAAATGTATCACTGAAAACCTTTGTATCATTGTACTTCAAATATCTTTAAAAATAAATGATTTAAGTGCAAAATTAATCACTAAAATACGTGTCCTGTAGTGCTAATGTGCGTCTTGCTGTAAGATAATCTCTGTGGAAGTGTCGTAGTTATTGTCCTCTGAAAGCTAAGTTCTGCAGAAGCCAATGTACTTACCTCATGATAAACAAAAGTGAAATGCTTTATGTATAGATATGTTAGTTATTATGCTTATTGCCATGATGAAGAAAGTACTGTGCTGTAACGTATTGTTGTGCTACGGAAAAGGCAATCTCATTGTAGCTATACCACAAAAGTTACTACTAAAACATGTTTTACTTTCCAGAACAAAACAGAAAAACTGTGCAGATATAAAACAAACACCACAAAAGCAACATTGTATGTTGTCACTCATTAGTAGCGTCGTGATAAAATCGTGTAGCTGTCACATAAACTAACCACTGTGTCATCTGGTATCTCACAGAAAGTACTTTAAATCCAGAATATATTTTCAAGTAAACCAAAATGTTGCATTAAAATCTCATTAGCAGTACTGGTAAATGTTCTAAGTATGTGAGCCTTATAGTCGTTACGTAATCGTGCAACTAACAAGCAAGAATGTACAAATACAACACTGTGTCGTCTGTTCACTATAACAATGCATTCGTAATTTCTGTTTAAAAATGTTCTCTAGGTTCTAGACTGGATATTTAACTTCAAACATTATTGTATGTTAACAGTTTCTTAAGTCTGACACAGCATACTAGTAATGTAAAGTGAAAAGTTTTATGGCAAAGACAAAGTTAAAAAGCAGATTATCTTTCAATAAACGGTTTTACATGTGAAATATGGTGTAAACCTTTACTCTTCCTAGTACGCAGAGTCTCAACTTCAACGCAATTATCATGTGGTATACGTCGGATTCTGTAAGGTCCATTGTAAACTAGAAAGAATTTGTGACTCAAGTGTTTCTTCTTATGTGACAATGAATGAGCTTTCTGACCAATATACAATTTCTTTGCATTTGCTTTACCGTGTAGTTTTCTCCTTTTGTCTGCTGCAGATTTTATATTTTTAAGAGCCAAATCAATTATGTCTTTGTGTCGAAGTTTACGTGTATTCGGGAAAGGTACAAGCTCTCTGATTCTGTTCGGTGGTTCTTCATTCTTCAGTACAAGAGTAGATGGTAAAGCAGTGGAATCATGAGGCATTTCATTCAGCACGTTTTGAAATAAGTGTAAATATCTGTCCCAATGCTGATGCTTTCTGTGACAATAAAGCCTGCAAAGCTTATTGATTTCTTTTATAATCCGTTCGGAGGGGTTACAATGTGGTGAGTACAATGAAATAAAAACAGGTTTGATTTTATGGTTGCGAAGCATGCATGACCAAACAGCAGATCTAAATTGCGGTCCGTTATCTGAAATGACTTTAGCAACGTGGCCAACTTCACGTAAGAAATTTTTAACAAAGGCGTTGGATACAGACCGTCCAGTGGCTTTACGTAACGGTGTGAAAGAAACAAATTTTGAAGTAAGTTCAACAGCGACTAGAATGTACGAAAATCCATTAGATGTTCTGACAAGCGGTCCCAAGAGATCAACAGCAGCAAATTCTTTTAATTTAGAAGGAATGATAGGAAACAACGGAGCACGATGTGAGACAGTAGATGGTTTCGCCTTTTGACAAAGTTTACAAATAGACAAGACTCTTCGAATTCTCTTTTCCATATTGTTAAAATAACAAGTCGTTCGAAGAATATGATAACATTTTCGTGGACCAAAATGTGCGTAGCTGAAATGAATGTACCAAATGAGCTTATTAACAAAATCGTCAGGAATGCAAAGTACCCATAGCTTGTCATCAACAGTGCAGCGTTTGAACAGTATGTTGTTTCTAACCAGATAATAATGCCGAATCTGTGTGTGTGTCTTTTCATGCCATTTGCTCTTGATGTCTTTCCAAATCGGATCTTTATCTTGTTCATGAGCAATGTCCTTTAAAGATGTGGTGATGAATTTTTCAAAGGCGACTTCCTGAATGTAAAGAATACTGAAATTTTTCTCGAGGTTGCCTTCTGTGGTACTTTTCTCAAGCCCAGCCGGTGCGCGTGACAGTGCGTCCGCAACAATGTTCTCCTTGCCGGGAATGTAGACTATTGTGAAGCGGAATTCTTGCAGAAACAATGCCCAACGTTTTAACCTGTCAGGATTTAATTTTGAAGACATAAGAAATTGTAATGCACGATGATCACTGTATACTTTTACGTGCTTACCAGAAAGAAAGAAACGGAATTTGTTAAATGCCCAAACGATAGCTAAAGCTTCTAATTCAGTAACGGAATAATTTTTTTCAGATTTTGTTAGCACTCGGCTAGCAAAAGCAATGGTTTTCTGAATGGTAGTGCCATTTTCTATGGCTTCTTGAAATAAATGGGCACCAAGACCGACTTTAGAAGAATCCGTGCTAAGGCAGAAATCTTGTGACAGATCTGGATGAGCTAAGATTGGCGCGTGAAGTAACACTTCTTTCAAAGAATTGAATTCCAACTGTGCTTGTTCGTCCCAGTTCCAAATAGTATTTTTTCCAGTGAGAGAACAAAGTTTTGGTGTAACAAGAATTTGCATATTCAGAAAACGACGGTAAAAGTTTACGAGACCTAGAAAACTGCGGACTTGTCTTTTTGTGGATGGAACTGGAATGGCTCTGATTGCTTCTAACTTTTCAGGATCCGGCTGAATCCCTTCAGAAGAAATAATATGTCCCAAAAACTTCACCTTTGTCCTACCGAATTCAGACTTTTCCAAGTTAACTGTAATTCCAGATTCTGCAAAAATACGTAACAAACTGTTGAGGATGCGATTATGTTGTTCCCATGAAGCTTCTGCTATCAGAATATCGTCCACATATAAGGTGATGTGACGTTTTAAGAACTCAGGTAATATGGAATTTAACCCACGAATGAATGCTGCTGAAGAAATGTTCAAACCAAAAGGAAGTTTCCGAAACTGATAACAAACGCCGAAACAAAGGAAAGCTGTGTATTTTCTACATTCTGGATGAAGTTCGATCTGATAAAAGCTGGATCTGAGATCAATGGAAGACAACACTTTTACACCATTAAAATTTTGAAGAAGTTCTTCTAACGTTTGCGGCCTGTCTGTTTCAGGAATAATGATCGTATTGATTTGTCTCGAATCTAAGACAAGCCTGATCGATCCATTTTTCATCTCAACAACATGTAATGGATTGTTGTATGAGCTTACTGCAGGCTCAATAATGCCCTCATTAAGCATAGATTGTATTTCTGTTCTAACACGGTCCCTATAATGCGCCGGAATTACGTATGGTCTAACACAAAATTTAGTATGCTCACGAACACGAAATTGGTATTGAAATCCCTTGATTGTTCCTGTTTTATGAGTAAAAACTGTGGAATGTGCTTGTAAAATCTCAAAAAGGTCCTGCCTATCAGTGTCATTACAATTCTCAATTGTTTGAATTTAATTCTGAATTAACTTATTAGTGTCAAATGCGCCGTCGATATCATCCCTGTCAGTACTTGCAGAGTGATTGTTAGTGTCTAGTTCCATAGAAAAGTCCGAACTGTTGTCTAACAGAAGGTAAAGCCGATTAATTTCCTCGTCATGGTTTGAGAGCCAATCTTCAAATTTCAAAGCTATTGACTTACCTTCTTTCTCTAAACTTATTTCAGCATCGTGAAAGTTTAGGATTGCTTTGTATTCATTCAAAAAGTCTACTCCCAATATAATTTCCGTCGACAATAATGGAACAATGAGAAAGTTCATAGAGAAGCTGTGGCTTTGACAAAAGAATTCTAAATTGGTTTGTTGGCGTACATCTACACTTTTTCCAAAGATTGCACCTTGTAATTTAATCTTACGTAACGGAAGTGTGGGGAAATCATTCGATTTGTTGCATTTGCTAAAGGCTGTTTCACCTATTACTGAAATGGGACTGCCAGAGTCAAGTACTGCCGTAAATTTTACGTCATTTACAGTAATGTGAATCACAGGATATGCAATGTTGTTATGTTTTACGTCGTGTTCCTGGAGTAAGATGTCCCTAATGTCTTCCATTTTTACGTAATTACTAGCTACGGCAGCTGCGTCGTTAGTGTCATAAGAACGTTTTGTGGCTGCCAGCTGTGTGAGTCATTGCCTATTGTCTCTTTGTTGGCGCGCGTCGTTATTGGGATTTGGAGACCTAACTTCTACAAATTCGCCTCCTCGAGAGGGCCCTGCTCTGTTTAAATCCCGCCAGTTCTGATGCAATTCAGGTCTGTCGTTACGATCACATCGTCTGTCGTCATGTTGGTAGTTCCTGTAGTTTCTTTCTTGTCGGTTAAGTGGTGGAGAATTTCTCCCTGAATCGTAACTGCGCGCTGAACTGTTGCGTCTGAAGTTATTCTGTCTCCCTTGATAATAATTATTTTGGTTCCCATATTGTCTGTTTCTCTGATTGTCTCTGAGATAGTCACTACCGCGGAGAGGTGATCTTTCCCAGTTTTGTTCTTGCCATAATTCGTGCTCTGAAAGCCTAAGCGTTTAGGTGATCACTGGCATAAAGCGTTAATTCCGGGTTCGAGTCCCGGTCCGGCACAAATTTTCATTGCCGTGATTGCAGTACACAGCCGTAGGTGTTTCACATTCGCAACTGCGAATACATTTCCTGTCTTTCTTGATGGCTGTAGTCGCTTCAGTGCCTGTTTCTTCGAACATGTATACATCATACTTTTCTTGATAACACCAGCACTCCTGTTTCGTATCAGATACAATTATTGTAAATGGAACCACATGCTAGATTTCTACCATAAAAGAAGCTTGCACATACTAATGTTTAAAGGAACAGCTTTTATAGAAAAGAGTAAACATAGGAAAGGCTCGATACAACCGAGGAGCCTGGCATTAGGGCACCATTTAGCGATGTTTACGCCACAGCTGCCGTTTGCGGCTTCATTGCCCCTCAGTTTAGCACGTTTCTAGATAATTGCGAATGGCTTCAACAATAACATTAGCAATTGTTATATCACTATACTCTTGTTGTCAAGAGCTTTCCAATGCCTTTAAAAAAGCACGTCTTTCGTTGAATAAAACCCATATCTACTTCAATATCTCGGTTCTTACAAGAGTTAAGAATGTTACCCATACAACAAAACTATGTGCTGCTCCGCCTACAATTACCTACCGAAAAATTCATTTCTGTGTCCTGAACCGTTCACGAAATAACAGGAGTGCAAGTTTCAGGTGATTCATTCTGTGTTGTTACGCTAGAGACGGACGATTCCTCTAGAGAAATACCAATGCTCCACTCATCTCATCTGCCGCACTTCAGGAAAATAAAGAGCTCTATTGATTGAGAAACATTCATAGCCCATGAATGTATTAAAATTCATTTCCCACTGTTTGGTAATACAATCTTATTCGCAAAGTAAGGGTACCAGTTCCTTATATTCGCAGGGAATTGGTTTCCTGTTGATGTGAGTAAATATTATCTGCTCTCTGGATATAATCTTTCACTATTGCCAAAATTAATATAACAGGAACATAAGATCGGTGTGATAAACTCAGTATTGGTCTGCAACACTGACATTTAGAAGTGTGACCTGACAGCGTGAGCCAACACGACAAATTACAGGAGCAAGAAGAGGAACTCTTATCACTATTTTAAACTGACAGTATGCGAAAGAAGAAAGTGCGTGAGAAAAGACCTGTGTTACATCCGTGACAACGAAATATGTAGCACAAGGGCAGAAATTACAGAAAACTATCGTGTTCGTAACGATCAGCCTAGTTCACAGCAGGAAATAATAAACTTTGCTGGTTATCGATGGCTTCCATCAATCATCCAATCCTCCGTTTGTTTGCGAACCACTGCATGGCCTCGTGATGAACGCACAGACCCGCTGTTTCGCCAACAGCAGGCCCGGCCGGAGGTAGTTCTGCTTTATTATTACTATTATTTATTGTCTTTCGGAACGTGCCGATACAGCCATCTCAACACAGGAAATATGCTTCTGCAGTTTGTTTCGGCAATTCAGAATGTACATTAGTTTAAGTCGTACCCTGGTTACGAAGTTACATAGGCTTAACAAACGACACATATCGTAATAAAACAAATTTTACATCCACGGGATACTGAAACGAGTAAACAAGTAAAAAATGAAACACCGGATGCTCAGAGGTAGTATGCTATAAGAATGCTACTGGTAACACAATAAAAAATGATAAAACGCCGCTGGTACACGTTTGCGACATTTCCAGTTCAATCTGTATTAATGACTATGTATATAAATTAACTGTTAAACATTCTCTTGGATGTCCTTGAAGAAGTGTTTCAAAAACTGCGGATAGATAACAGAATATTTGTGCAGGTTTGTAAGGACCATCTAGACAGAACATGAGAACAGTACGTAATAACCAGGTCTAGGTATTACAGCCATGCGTATAGAAACACTTGCATTGAGACACATACATATAGGAGAAATATAGTAAGATACATTTATAGCCTGAGCGTTCCACATCCTGCTGAACAGCAGGTAGGAGGTTGGTTGATTTAGATGATACACACCCTTCGCACCTGCAGTCCATACTAGTATAGTATTGTTCGAATGTCAGAAGGACTTTCCATGAAGAATCCATTCTAAGTTTCCATCAAGAGGCATTCATTATCCTGGACCAGAAAAGAAAAACAATAACACTACTTTTTCTTGCAATGGCTGGAGTGACAACACTGTAATGTAGATTACAGACTTCTTTTCCTTAAATGTAGTGGCTTTCGAGCCGCGCCCATTCAGCCATCTCAGTATTGGAATGACAATTATGGCGATACGAACTTAAGGACGACACAACACCCCGAGCGGTAATAGTCTCCGACCCGGGCGGAAATCGAACCTGGGCCTCTTCGCTCAGCATTCCTCAGCGCTGACCGCGCAGCTACCGAGGCGGACGTTTCCAAACCTTAGCGACGTGTGATATTCACAAGTCCCTCATAACGTTCTGGGTTCGTGGCACGGCGTGGTAATGCGGTGGAGGTCGGCATGCATTTAGTAATGAAGAAGAAGCGCTAAAAACCTTTGAACAACTATTACGAGCTTAGAAAACGGAACAATGCCGCTAGTAAGAAAAAAAAATAGCTGAAATATCACTGTGGTATTAAAAGAGCCACAGTGCAAAGAAGAACGAGAATTATTCTGCCAGTCTTATTATTATCACATGACATTGCAGAAACCACACACACACACACACACACACACACACACACACAGGTTAATGTTTAAATTCGACAATCAGGTTGCAACACTCGGTATCACTTTGCGCAGGTCTTTCAAACCTCCTTTGAAAGCGTGAAGTTGACAGTTTTCCACAATATGCCCTGCTGCTTGTTCCTCGGCAACACAGTCATCTGCGGCACTTTCAGAATAATCCCATTTCTTCAAACTACGTCCACATCTCCCTTATCCTGTTCGGATGCGTTGAGTCCCCAAAACTCGCGCGGGGAAGATAAAATCCTGCTAACTTCATCCCTGGGTTTTGAATTACGGGGACGTTCTAGGGTGGATGTTCACTCCAGCGTTCTATCCTATTAGGATATTTGACTGATTTCAGAAAATTGCCTTAAATGATTAATTATGTCATTTTTTGCTCCTAACATGCTTTTTTCCTCTTGGATTTCAGTATTCTTTTACAAAAACGGAAATGAAATTAAAGTAATTTGAACGTCCTCTGAAACGTTCCATTCGCGTCATGTGATGCCTGTGACAATACTGGCTAGCTCGCTGCCCATACTGTCATAATGCTAATTGACAATGATGTCTTGTTTTGGAATTTACGTTTCGGAAAATGGGTTACAAGTGACGTGTGTTGCCATTCTGTACAAATACGTCTACAAAAATTACTGAAAAGTTGTTTCTGGGTGTCTCAGAGAATGAGAAGATGCGTAAAACGTGTTTGCACTGTACCGGCAAATTGGAACCATGTCGACACTAAACTTAATTAAAAATACGTTGCTCTGTGGAGTTAACATTAACTTATCTCCGAGATATGATCTTCTACTGTTACAACGAAGGATGGTGTCATTCAACGAAATTAAACTCCTAGTGAAAATTGTCGTTTAACCAGCTGCTCTTCAATAATTCGCTAGCTCAGTTATCAGAGCGGTAAACCGTCGAATTTTGTAAGACGATGTCCGTAGATCTCTGGCCCGAATCTAATCTGAAAGAACATTTTAACTTATTTGTAAAATGACTCGACAGTCCTCTCATACGAAAACCTAATCACATTTACAAAACTTCACCACGCCGATCAGAAACAGGATATTATTATGTTTTTCTTGCTGTTTACATGCGGTTACATTTGCACTCGCTGTTCACACACGCCATGTTCAAAAGTGACCACACACCTTTTACTTTATTAGAAACAATGTTTTTATCTTCGTACTGTCCAGCTAAGATCCCTATTGCTTAAAATTTTACAGATTCATCGTTTTACATAAAGATGACGTAAGTCTGCTTCAGACGCCAACTTTAATTTACACTCACAAACATCACAGCCCTTACATTTGTATCACTTGTATGTTGTACACGCTTTATCTCTTTCCGTATAACATCATCGCCCTACACCTCGTTGTACCGTGGACGTATGGTGATATCTTCACTACTAGCAATCCTTCCCGAAACAATCAGTTCTTGCTAACGCTTTTTCATATTTCGTGTAAAACTTTTAAAATATGTAACGTCTTTCAGTGCAGTCCAATGCATGCGTTGCGCCACGGAACGCGTGCTGATGTAATAACTCTCAAAAATGGTTCAAATGGCTCCGAGCACCATGGGACTTGACATCCATGGTCATCAGTCCCCTAGAACTTAGAACTACTTAAACCTAACTAACCTAAGGACAACACAGAACACCCAGTCATCACGAGGCAGAGAAAATCCCTGACCCCGCCGGGAATCGAACCCGGGAACCCGGGCGTGGGTGTAATAACTCTGCTGAGTGCCTTCTATACAGGAAGTCAGCATTATATTTTGCCAAGAATACTTTTGTCGTGCTTTGGGTCGCAGCTTATGAGTGATAGACGACAATTCAGTTAACAATATACGAACCCATTTGCAAATGTTATACAGTTCCTTAGTTTTGAGCGAGTTTAATTACATTACAGGGAAAGAATGTCCGGCATTGCACATATCGGCGCTCTAAATGACAGGAGCATCAACTTTCGCAAGGCTTCCAACTATCAGCGTTCACAAAATTCCTTTCTATTGTTCCTTAAAACCTGTAATTGTGTTTTCCATCACTAAATGGCTGAACAGTTTGCAGTAAAAGTACGTAAAAACCTCGTATCTTCTGCTAACGCTCTAATAACACAAGTATAGCTTCATATTATTCCTAGCCTGTGACGTCACCAGAGCATCAGCCAATAACAGAGCGTTGTCGATCACATGTACATTGAATTTCAAGCTTCAATTACATAAAAATAACAGAAATTTTGTGAGAATATTGACAGCAAAAGCCATTTAAATGTTATGATCAATCAGAATAATAACTATCCGAACCATATTTTTAACACATTTAAATAGCCTATTCTCGGTTACATCGTAAACGTCTGCGACTAAAGCGGTGCACACGTTGGAAGCGAAGTCGTACGACTAAACCGTTGCTTGACATCGTACGATCTGAATCGTGCCAGTTGAGCTCGCTCATTGCAAGCATATTCGTCGGACTACTGCATGTTTAGCAGTGGATATAATCGATTTCTCCTCCATGACAACTCTCTTTTGCTGAGGCAAAGGCTGACATCGAAAAGGGAGGAAGGAACACGTAAATTTGATGTATAAATAAGAGACATATTTGATGAATTTCATAGCGTGTGAGATGGCCTAAGTAATAATCAACATAGCTTCCGCAATTGTTTTATAATGACTCTAGACTCCTGTTGTGTGATTCGAAAACCTCAAAATAAGCAGTGACGGAAGATACACTCCTGGAAATTGAAATAAGAACACCGTGAATTCATTGTCCCAGGAAGGGGAAACTTTATTGACACATTCCTGGGGTCAGATACATCACATGATCACACTGACAGAACCACAGGCACATAGACACAGGCAACAGAGCATGCACAATGTCGGCACTAGTACAGTGTATATCCACATTTCGCAGCAATGCAGGCTGCTATTCTCCCATGGAGACGGTCGTAGAGATGCTGGATGTAGTCCTGTGGAACGGCTTGCCATGCCATTTCACCTGGCGCCTCAGTTGGACCAGCGTTCGTGCTGGACGTGCAGACCGCGTGAGACGACGCTTCATCCAGTCCCAAACATGCTCAATGGGGGACAGATCCGGAGATCTTGCTGGCCAGGGTAGTTGACGTACACCTTCTAGAGCACGTTGGGTGGCACGGGATACATGTGGACGTGCATTGTCCTGTTGGAACAGCAAGTTCCCTTGCCGGTCTAGGAATGGTAGAACGATGGGTTCGATGACGGTTTGGATGTACCGTGCACTATTCAGTGTCCCCTCGACGATCACCAGTGGTGTATGGCCAGTGTAGGAGATCGCTCCCCACACCATGATGCCGGGTGTTAGCCCTGTGTGCCTCGGTCGTATGCAGTCCTGATTGTGGCGCTCACCTGCACGGCGCCAAACACGCATACGACCATCATTGGCACCAAGGCAGAAGCGACTCTCATCGCTGAAGACGACACGTCTCCACTCGTCCCTCCATTCACGCCTGTCGCGACACCACTGGAGGCGGGCTGCACGATGTTGGGGCGTGAGCGGAAGACGGCCTAACGGTGTGCGGGACCGTAGCCCAGCTTCATGGAGACGGTTGCGAATGGTCCTCGCCGATACCCCAGGAGCAACAGTGTCCCTAATTTGCTGGGAAGTGGCGGTGCGGTCCCCTACGGCACTGCGTAGGATCCTGCGGTCTTGGCGTGCATCCGTGCGTCGCTGCGGTCCGGTCCCAGGTCGACGGGCACGTGCACCTTCCGCCGACCACTGGCGACAACATCGATGTACTGTGGAGACCTCACGCCCCACGTGTTGAGCAATTCGGCGGTACGTCCACCCGGCCTCCCGCATGCCCACTATATGCCCTCGCTCAAAGTCCGTCAACTGCACATACGGTTCACGTCCACGCTGTCGCGGCATGCTACCAGTGTTAAAGACTGCGATGGAGCTCCGTATGCCACGGCAAACTGCCTGACACTGACGGCGGCGGTGCACAAATGCTGCGCAGCTAGCGCCATTCGACGGCCAACACCGCGGTTCCTGGTGTGTCCGCTGTGCCGTGCGTGTGATCATTGCTTGTACAGCCCTCTCGCAGTGTCCGGAGCAAGTATGGTGGGTCTGACACACCGGTGTCAATGTGTTCTTTTTTCCATTTCCAGGAGTGTATTTCGAATACGTCATTCAGATATAAAAAAAAATTTCATCCTGTTCGGCCTGAAATGCGCCCAAATGTGCCTTAGAATGTTCACTGGTGGATGACCTGGTAACTGGCCTTCGTCATGGGATCGTGATGAAGTAGTAGCTCTCCCAGCAACATGGGGGGTATTGTTCGCTGCGTTCGTGGCATTCGATCAGCCATACATGCCCCCAGATAGTGCTAGATGGCAAACACCGTTGGGAGCTCAGCATTCATTTCCTCAGTATGGATTTTGGAAATTCGTGTTTCGTGAGCTGGAGACTGTGTAACGGTAGGTTCTGTGCATGCTAAGCGACCACCGTGCGGCGTGGCAATCAAACTTCGAGAGTCACGGAGAACTGGAATCTTGGCTTAACCGTCGAGGTAGCGAGGATGGTGAAAACCTCTATAAAAAATCTTTCACTCTCAAGGTGTGGCGTGTGCCGACGTGATGCATGGCTGTCGAGGTAGAACATTCTTTAGTGGGCAACCAATGACGAAACAGCTGCATCTCAGAGTAAGGCATACCCAGGAAAGCTGGCTTCTGCCTGGGTGGACCTTTATTTCCCTAGCTGCTCATGAGACGGAAATGGAATCCTCGAACTTATATATTTCACTCCTGGTGGAATGGGGCTACTCTTGGAAGGTATCAACGCTCAGCCAAACAAGAGGGATCGTGTCACTAGCTTATCAAGACTGGTTTCCTTTGCTTAAAAGTTTAGCCTTACGCCTCCAACGCAGTCCGCTGTTACAAATACCATCGCTTTGGGCACACCACACCGGCGTGTAAGGGCGCAGTTACTTGTGGTAAATGTAGTAAGGTTGCCCACGACGGCGTCATTTGCTTCTTTCCTCCAAAATGTGTAAATTACCCTGGGAATCACCCTTTCTGAAGTAGAGGCTGCAGTCTATACCTTGAACAAAGGAAGATACAAGAGTTCAAAACAACGAAGCGCATACTACACAGTGAGGCCAAGAAGATCTACAAGACCACGCAATCTCCCACATTCATTACTTCATTCGCTTCAGTTCTTAGAAGCCTGTTCCAACAGCTGATGCCACTACACATTCGGAGGTTGGTAGCTCAGCACTACTAACGGCATTTGTCATACACTTGTAAAGGTTCTCTTATTTCGAACTCAATAGCACCTCTCAGAACATCAGAAAAAGCCACAGTTGCCAATACTGGGTAGCTCCCAGTACCTGCAAGGCAGGGGTCCATAAACAGACTGCAGTGCCGCTACCACTGCTACAGTCATTCCTACAGAACCACCTCAGGCAAACAAACCAAATAGGAAGGTTAACCGCAGACGAAGGCAGGAAGTAAACTTTCTGAACATGTCAACCTCATTACATGTGATGGTTCCAGTGATTCTGCATTGGAACCAAAAGAATACGAAGTCCATCTGGAGCCGCCATCCAGACCCCAGACTAAACTTCCATCCATTGAGAGATCGACACGCTATCAGAGAGGTAGGGTCAAAGTAAAACCTCACCAATAAATTGACTCCCATACGACAGTGGAACATTAATGGGTTCAGGATGCACGTGGAGGACCTGAAACTCCTAGCCCAGGAGCGTCCCCTGTGCTTGTGTTTACAGGAGACACTTTTTACTTTTAAAATTACTTATACCCCTACGCCGCAAGGATGACTTTCTGGGAAGTGGGCTGTGTCAATAACACGCATCACTCCTCTGTTCTCTCCTTGGTTAAGGACCCACAAGCAGTTGCAATTGAAGTTCATGTGGGTTAGAGGATCACTATCTGTTCCACAAGATGCAACAGTCTGAGGCTCTCACAGATCTTATAGAACAACTCCACAAACCACCTTATAATTGCTGATGACATTTATTCCAGTAGCCACTTTCTACTCGGGATTCACCTACAAGATGGAGCAATCCTTGAAACGTCGCCATCAAGATGGATGATCTGCAGAGCTAACTGGCTGCTGTTTTGCCATCTATCTGGGTTTGACCGCCGAGGCAGCATCTAGGATTCAGTGGAGCACATCACACAAGTGAGCCTCCATGCCACTGACTTGTCCATCATTAAGTCCTCAAGTCATCTTAGGAGGCAACCTGTACCTTGGTGGACTGATGAATACCACTCAGCAGTTGGCTGAGGTGTGCAGCTCTCTGACAGTTTTAAGTGCTCCCCAGCAGCAGAAAATCTCATAGTCTTTCGATCAGCGAGGGCCAAGGCTCGATGCGTAATCAAGGAGAGCAAGAAAAGGTGGTGGCAAGCAATCCTGGAGTCTGTCAACAGCTTCAATTATTCTATGAAGTATGGGAAGCCATCAGGATGATATCTAGTAAATACAGTTGATTTCATATACTGCAGTGCTGAAACAGGGTGTCTCCAAACAACGCCTGGAGACATTGTCCAGACAGTGACAGAGCGTTTTGTGGCGACTACTGTCACTGCTACTCAGGATCCAGCGTTCTGTCATTACCTGTCAACATGGACAAGGGTGAGTTGGACTTCATGGACTTCAGGTCCTACAATTGTGGGTCCTACAACCATCCATGCTCCATGTGGGAGCTGGATTCGGCTCTGTCTGAGGCCTGTTATACTGCACCCAGTCACGACCAAATCCATACAGCATGCCACAGAACTTGCAAACAGTGTCAAAGGAAACCTTCTTACAATCTTTTAATTTGATTTGGGCAACAGGCCAGTTTCCCGAGTCGTGGATGGAGCGAATTTTGAGGCATCTGTTTAAATTAGGAAAGGACCAAACGTTCCCAGAAGTTACTGGATCATCGCGTTAATGTGATGTGTAATGAAAATTTTGGAGCGAATGGTCAACTGTCGTCTAGTTTGGATATTAGAGACCAGGCAGCTCCTTGACCGCTCCAAGTGGGGATTCAGTAGATGTCAGTCCACTGTTGACAATCTGACCTGGCTAGAGGCGAATATCTGGAAAGTTTTGCTGTACAAATAGCATTGTATAAGTATATTCTTTAACAACAATAATATGTGCAACACTACTTGATGACATAGTAAGCTAGGACAGCTAAACCAGTGGGGCTTCCATGGCCACTTCTCCATCTTCATTTGGTCCTTCTTTAACTAAGTTTAGGTACCGAGTTGGTCACGTGCTGCCGAACAGTTTTGAGCAGTCGAATGGTATTTCCCAAGGATGTGCTTTAAGTGTTACCCTCTTTACCACATCCATAAACAGTATAACGTCTGCCGTAAGGAGTCCTGTACAACGTTTCTTATTGGTGGACGATTTTGAAGTTTACTGTTCCTCTTCCAGTACTGTAACTGGTACTCTTCAGTTGCAAACTTACAGTGAAGAGGTTAGAGTAACAGGTAAGTTTGTGTGTGTGTGTGTGTTAATTTTAATCATTCTTATTGTTCACTAACTTTACCTGACTTGCATATGAGTGGCACCACACTACATTTTAAAGATTCAGTGAAATTTCTGGGACTCAGTTTCGATTCAAGGATGTCGTTGTTATCACATTTAAGTACTTGAAGCCACGGACACAGAAAGTACTGAATATCACAAAGTGCCTTAACCACAGGTCTTGGGAAGCGAACAGATCACGTCTGCTTCAGTTTTATAGGATTTTTGTGAGATAGCATTTAGATTAAAGGCGCGTGGTATATGGATCCGCTATTCTTACCTGAAGATTATTGACACTATCCATCATGAGAGAATCAGCCTGGCCATGATTGCTTATAGGACCAGCTCCATACCCAGTCTCTGTGCTGAGGATAGGCATCACCAATCAATCTGGTGGCAAATCTGCATGGTGTGTCAAGCATATAGCATCCTCATTGCTCCAAGTTCATCAGCATATCATATGTTTGTACTTCCAGATATGGAACAAACTTTTTCTGCAACTGCCCATGAGCAATAAGCCCATTTGGGATCCATGTGAGGTGTGTGCCGGAGTCACTTGGTCTGAGGCAAATACAAGTCAAAATCTAGAGTTTCAATGGACTGCCATCCTAATTACTGAAGAGGCTAAAAGTAATTTTAAATTTATTACGATCCAGGAGATGCTGTATTTGTTTTTACTACATTATTTTGTGACATTTTAAATGCACAACACAACTATGTAGCTGTAGTCTTGGATGGGTATAAACAGGAGCATTCCGTTGGCTGTTTTGTTGTTTTCCCTGGCCATGTCATCAATTCACTGTCTTCGATTCAGAATTATGTGCAATCTTGAGGTTGCTGGAGCAGGTGAGATATTGTGAATGCTGAATTCCCGGTCTCTTTTGCCTTCCGAAGAGTCCTTAAATTCTACAACGCTTGTATCCAGCAGATAAAACAGTCCAAAATACCCAGAACGACCTTCTCCACCTATAAAGGCCGGAGAAAGAAGTGTCTTCCTGCTGGGTACAAGGGGACATGGGTATTAGGCAGCCAAGGCGACACGTCGCAATCATCAAATAGCTTAGTGTGCCATTCCACTCACTGCATGCTCATCGCTGGTGTGGTACAGAGTTATGCATCAGTGGGAAGAAGAGTGGCTGGAAGTTACAGAGAATAAGCTACATCTAGAAAAGTGTACAACTCAGCCGTGTCCTACCTCCTTCCGGCTATGCAGACAAGATGAGATCCTTCTCAATCGTTTTCGCATAGTACACAGCCCTGTCACGCATGGCTTCTAGCTCCGGCAACAGGACGCTCCAGTGTGTGGTGTTTAGGCCATACAAATAATGGTGTGTCTACGTCATGATAAATCTAAGCATCATGACGATAGTATTCTCTCTTCAGTCACTGCAAGAAAAAGTGTGTTCAGTGCTCTCAATAATCAGCCCAATGATAAAATGTAACAACCACTATCTCTCAACCGAAAAATTGAAACATTTTATGTTTACCTTTCCACGTGTTACAATAGGGATCTGTGAGAGATTTTGTTGAATAGGCGAAAGGACACGCTTATCAAGGAGGTTAGCAAGTATCATTGCCTGAAGTACGCACTGTCATCTCTTGCTACAACGCTCTACCTGTCAGAGTGCCCTGTAAAAAAATTTCGCCTGTCTTAGAGACAGCCTAACTGGACAACTTTATGACTTACGTGTATTTGAGAGAGACTAGCTGACGAAGCTAATTGTATGAAAGATACTGAAAGACGGACAAGATTCTGATTCCACATAGGTCAAGTACAGCTGGGAACATTGTACAATCACCAGTTAAAATGTGTTGTTGCTGCTACTGTAACAGATTTGCTTAGAAAGAGAAACAGATCTAATTCAGAAGAAATATGAAGCGAGAAACGAGATCGGTGAACAAGGAGAAGAGAAAGCACATGCCCAGATACTGAAAGAAACAGAAACGAAGATGTGAACTCTTGCATAAATTTTTGCCAGTGTCTCACGATGATTTTCATTTTTTGCTGAAATTGGTTGTGGTATAAGAATTATGACACAGAAAGAAAAAAAAATGTACGTTAAGTGTAGCATTGTTTCAATCCTTTTCACACAGCTAGAAAACCCTAACTTCAGAGAATCAAAAATTTTCTGCGCCTATTTTTCAACTTCGTCAGAGCCATCATCACTCCATCCTGATTCATTTTTCTGACTTGCTAATTCATTTGACATCGCAGATTTTGTAGTTTTCTGCTTACTTCCTCAACATTTGTTTCTAAGAACTGTAATGGTTTCAAAAGCTTTTCGTTCTGTCTCTTTACTTTTTTGAATCAATATGCTGCAACTCTGGATGCATTCCAAACAAACTACATGTTTATTCAGTGTTGCGTACAAAACTTGTCAAATCTCCGAAGTATTTCGGTGAAACATTTGTAGAGCGCCAGGTCTACTTGTAAACTGACTAAAAAAATTAGGCTGCTTTCGCTAAAGTGATGGAACGACGTGCTGCTGCCCATAGATTTGCCACTCTGGCAACGGCGTTAAACTTTCTCGACTCTCTCGTCGGTGTTACACGGGTAGACTCCCCAGAGAGCTCTACCTAGAGCAACTCTTCAGTTACACCCAGTGTACTGGCACCTTTACAAATGAAGGGACGGAAGGAATACACGTGAGACCTATAACGTAAGGTTTGCACGTTCTAGTGTGTGTACGGTGCCGAAGTGCTTATTCGCGTTTCACTGGTTATTTGTGACAACTTGCGAATGGACTTTTAGTACGACCATTCAAAAGAGATTAAATTAATGTTAGTAGCAGTTATGATTAACGACGCATGGAAGTCCTAATTGTAAATTCTAATCAGGTTTTCTACGTTATTCAGCACACTAGGTGTCACGATAACTCGAATTTATAGAATGGTTTCCAATCGATTAACGTAAAATATTTCCGGCGTTTATCAGAGCAATTATATAATCTACAAGAAGGTTTCCAGACACCACACTTCAATATTTTATTGAACAGTGACAGATCACTCATTTTTCCTGCATATTGATATATTATTAAAACACACGTCACCACAACATAGATCCGTCCAATCGTGCTGATTTTGTAGTCACTTTATATCTTTACATAAGGTTGGTATTACTGTTGAACATATGTGATAAGTAGAGCCAAATTTAATTCCACGAACTGTAACCGTGTCGATATATTGACACACAACATGCAGTACTTGTCGGTTAACACATTGATCCGTAGCATTC
This sequence comes from Schistocerca serialis cubense, assembly GCF_023864345.2. Classification (NCBI taxonomy): domain Eukaryota; kingdom Metazoa; phylum Arthropoda; class Insecta; order Orthoptera; family Acrididae; genus Schistocerca; species Schistocerca serialis. The sequence continues at coordinate 576,033,614 of NC_064639.1, forward strand.
TGATATTTGTTCCGCAGGTCAGTTGCGCTGCGGGCATTGCCACTGGTTATTTACGGAAAGCTATCAAGGCCGCAAGAATCGATGGGGTTCCAACCAGTAACACATTGTATTTTCGATTTGGATGGACTTCTACTTGGTAATTGTTATCAAATAACTAAGTCTACGTAATTTGCGTGTCAGTTACAGTCTTTACTACAATAAATTCGAGAGCTGGTGATGAAACAAGTTTTTCTGAACAGGCGTCTACGTGATCTCGTTAAATGTGTAACCTTTACATAATTCTCACTATTGTGTGCATGAAATACCGGTCGAACTATATGCCGAGAACTGATTAACTATGGAATTTAGGTGTCAAAAACTAATATACATACCAGCTACCAGCCCAAACCAGCGTTATATTGAAAGCGTTTTTCAACGCCACGAACATGACTCAAAGTTATGATAGATTAAAACTGCCCATTCAATAAAATCATGACGAGGAGATCACAGAGACGCAAAAATAATTTTAATATAGACTTTGTGACCTTGTCTAGTATACAGAATCGAGTAATGTACTGTGGTGGAAAGATAATAAACAGTCTTCTTTCCAGAATAAACAAAAAAAATTGAGAATGTATAGGCTACCAATTCAAAGGGAAAGTAAAAGCATACTTCATTAACTAATCTTTCTTAAAGTTACCAGTATGTACATTGAAGTGACGAAGGAACAAATGTTCACTTATACCTCATGTTGCAACAGTCCAGAATCAAGTACATCAACATCTCGTTTGTTATTTCCCCCTCCCCCACTAGACAGAATATGGGCCACCGTGTGTAGCACATTCTTGGGGAGCTAGACCAGAATTTTATTTATTGATGTTCTTGTAACATTGTACAAATTGTTTGCGGTAGCAACCTTCATTTTTAATGTCGCTGAGGAATACTGAAGTCTCACTCTTTGGGTGATTCAAAAACCTTGAGTTAAAGGAATGTTATACTTTCATAATTTATGTTGCACATGTAATTGTGTTAAAAAGCTAGCTAAATTAATAGGAGATGTTGAAGCAAGAATATTAAGTCTTTCTTGGCATAAAAATATGAGAAATATTTAAGTAAGCCTACTTAAATAAAATTAGCCTAGTTACAATGCAGATGTTTTGTGTATATTTTCAAAAGAGGCCAAACATATGTTGGTCATAGAAGTTTAATGGTATGTTTTTGGGTTGTCACATATTTAGCTTGTTAGAAATGAAACTATAGTACTTGACCTTACTTCCCAACAGTTTAAGTTTCTTGTGATAGCTATTTTATTTGAATGTGTAGAATATGAAAAATCAATGATGCATTCCTTAAAGAAAAAGTCTATGAAACTCAGCTTCTTCAACACAGACATTTCACAAAATGATGACTTAAACAAAGAAATGCTTGTATATCTATTTAAATAGTACATGTCATTTTGTTTATAATAAGCTATTGTAAGATTGATTGGTATTCAGAAGTGTCCATAAGTGGGCTAGTGTCCAAAACTAGTCTTGACCCTGTGTGTGTGAGTAGCACTAAGCAAGATAGTGATAGTTTGTTGTTAATGTGGTGTAAATATATAGTTTCTGTTATATCCTTGTTTTTTTGTTAATGTGTACCTTGACTCATTCCTCATCCCTGAAAGTTGCCCTTATTGCTGAGATCTACAGAACTCAAGGAATGCGAATGTGGACATGCTGGAAAAACAGAAGCAGATATGTATTATAAGGAACTGATGCACTAATGATCTTTTCACAGCTGCTGAGTGAAATGGTGCTAAAGGACACTTAAGTAAATATTAATAAGACTCAACCTGTTCTCATTTGGAAATAATGCAACACTTATCAAAAATATGCAAAAGTAAACAAGCTTATGTGTGTACAATGAGTGAGTGTAGCTATGTCAGAAGGGACTAGATAGTAAGTATTTGTTTCATGCTCAATTAGTGGGATTGGTGTTCAGTTATATTAGAGGTTATATCAGAGGTCTCCAATTGTGGTTGGAAACTAAATGCCTTATCTTTGACAGAACCAGATGCTACATTTTAATTTATAATTTTCACAGTCAAGCTTCCAAAAGGATGATGAATTGCACACAAGAATTTGTTTGTATCAGTGTGGTCAATTAAAGCGATGTCCAGTTTTAGCTCATTATGTTTTTTTTTAACCACCTTCCTTTTCAGAATCTTTAAAAGATCAGTCTGTAGTGTCCCATGGTTATCACACCACATTAAGTGATTGATCCTTTACTTTTTCAGTTACTTACAGTTACCTGTTATATTGATATTATGAATTTGTTTCTGCTAAATAAATTCAGATGAATATCATGAAGACTTAAATATTACCAAATATTTATCCGTACAGTGACATCCATGTTGTTGAATGTAAAATCATCAACTTTTTTTTTTATTTTTTTTTTTTTTTTATCCTAGTGATTACTGGATGTAATACATACCAGCCTGTATTTTCACTGTTGTGTGTTCTGATGGAAGAAGTATCATCTATGTGTGTCTTTCTGTGTTTGTCCAGATGGTCTAATTTTATATTTCAATCACAATTCTCTTAGACTATCGGGTGACAAAGAGTTCTGTGCTGTTGAAGAGGTGATAACTAAATACTAGAACTCTCAGTTTTCATATTCAGAATACAGTCTCCCTCGCTCATAAAACAAGAACCATTACTTCTACTTAGAAAACTTGCTGTGTCAGAAGCCAAATCTTCATCCAGAACACTTGTCAATTCGCTAAAAGGTGTTTGGACCACACACTTTTACTTGTCTCCTAAGCAGAGAGTGCTGGAAGCAGTAGTGTGCAATCAGCTTGTCTGTTATTGAATCCTGAGACAAACTTCCTCCTCCTCCTCATCCCCCCCCCCCCCCCCCCCCCACACACACACACACACCACCCCTCACCATCTCCCAGAGCAGCCAGCCTTTAGATTATAAAAATAAATGAACATGTTATGGTGCAATGTTTTGCAGAATTGGCACAGAATTTGATGGCAAATTGTTAGAAGGACCAGGTACAGCCTTCTTGCTCATTTTTGAAAATAATATTAATAATCATTAAACATGACATTTTACATGAATCAACACTACTCCCAATGGCTCTTTATTGCAAAGTGCACACTACTGCTGTGTAGCTAAAGTTGACAGGAAGTGTAAACATTCCAGAGCGGCTTTGAGTTAGCCAGTTTGCACCGATCACAGAGGGACTAAGATATGTGCAACCTGTATAGGATGAGATACAGTGTTTGTTTGATGGCTAAACCCAGCTATCCTAAAATGGCTGCCAATTGGGTTGCCACTGGAGTGAAAGAAAACTGTGACATCTATTGCCAGTCAGTGTGGGGACATTTCTAGCAAGAACCTTGTGGATGTGCCTGCTTATTTACATAGTGTAGGTGCAATGTAACAGTATGCTGTGGTTAAGCAGTCATTAACGGTAATTGATTTATTATTTGTTTAGTCATCCAGGGTCATCTCAAAATTTTACTGGTCATAATAGAGTGAAAATAAACTGCTCAAGATAAGCATACTCACAGAATATATAAGTATGTTTTTATGAGGATAGAACATGTGGTTGGCTGTGGCCTTTTAAGAAACCATCCCAGAATTTACCCAAAATGGTTTAGGAAAACCTACATCAGGGTGGCCAGACAGGAAAACTCCTTCCAGAGTCTTCAATGTCAACTGGACAAGGGGTTCGTGCTAGAGATTTTCAGATCTGATGAAACTTAATGGGACTGTTCCACAATGTATTGGATGGTTATGTACAAAGTTACAACTTGATATCTTCTTTGGTTCCATTTGTACAGCATGCTGCAGGTAGGGGTCCCCAAGTTTGCACCATCTACATGCATGCCAACATACCAAGAGAAAAGTCACTAGTTCAAGCCCCACTGCTTTAAACAAAATCAGAGTAAACAAAGATTCCAGTGGTGATACTGCATTCTCGGTTAATGAATTTAAAGCAGATGAAATTCCATTTGTTTCATCTACAATGTTAAGATCCAGGCAGAATGTTGCCTGTATGTATGATAATGGTTGGTGATAGGAAATGTATGTGATTGTTGTTGTTGTTGTTGTGGTGGTGGTGGTGGTGGTGGTGGTGGTGGTGGTGGTCTTCGGTCCAGAGACTGTAGCTCTCTGTGCTAGTCTATCCTGTGCAAGCTCCTTCATTTTCAAGTAACTACTGCAACCTACAGTCTTCTGAATCTGCTTAGTGTGTTAATCTCCTAGTCTCCCTCTAAGTTTTTTATGCTCCATGCTTCCCACCAATACTAAATGAGTGATTCCTTGATGCCTCAGAACGTGTCCTACCAACCGATCCGGTATTATAGTCAAGTTCTGCCACAAATTCCTCTTCTCCCCAATTTGATTCAGTACCACCTCGTTAGTTGCATGATCTACCCATCTAATCTTCAGCATTCTTCTGTAACACCAGATCTCAAAAGCTTCTATTCTGGTCTTGTTTAAACAATTTATTTCCCATCTTTCACATGGCTACATCCCATACAAATACTCTTCAGAAACGACTTCCTGACACTGAAATCTATACTCGATGTTAACAAATTTCTCTTCTTCAGAAAGGCTTTCCTTGTCATTGCCAGTCTACATTTTATATCCTCTCTACTTCGACCATCATCAGTTATTTTGCTCCCCAAATAGCAAAACTCCTTTACTACTTTAACTGTCTCATTTCCTAATCTAATTCGCTCAGCATCACCCAAGTTAACTCGACTACATTCCATTATCGTTGTTTTGCTTTTGTTGATTTTCATCTTCTATCCTCCTTTCAAGACACTGTCCATTCCGTTCAACGGCTCTTCCAAGTCCTTTTCTGTCTCTGACAGAATTACAATGTCATTGGCGAACCTCAAAGTTTTCATTTCTTCTCCATGGATTTTAATACCCACTCCGAATTATTCTTTTGTTTCCTTTACTGCTTGCTCAATATACAGATTGAATAACATCAGGGAGAGACTGTAACCCTGTCTCACTCCCTGCTGAACCACTGCTTCCCTTTCATGCCCCTCGACTCTTATAACTGCCATCTGGTTTCTGTACAAATTGTAAATAGCCTTTCGCTCCCTGTATTTTACCCCTGCCACCTTTAGAATTTGAAAGAGAGTATTCCAGTAAACATTGTCAAAAGCTTTCTCTAAGTCTACAAATGCTAGAAACGTAGGTTTGCCTTTCCTTAATATATTTTCTAAGATATCTCGTAGGGTCAGTATTGCCTCACGTGTTCCAACATTTCTATGGAATTCTAACTGATCTTCCCCAAGGTCGGCTTCTACCATTTTTTCCATTCGTCTGTAAAGAATTCGTGTTAGTATTTGCAGCTCTGACTTATTAAACTGATAGTTCGGTAATTTTCACATCTGTCAACACCTGCTTTCTTTGGGATTGGAATTATTATATTTTTCTTGAAGTCTGAGGGTATTTCGCCTGTCTCATACATCTTGCTCACCAGATGGTAGAGTTTTGTCAGGACAGGCTCTCCTAAGGCTGTAAGTAGTTCTAATGGAATGTTGTATACTCCCGGGGCCTTGTTTCGACTCAGGTCTTTCAGTGCTGTGTCAAACTCTTCACGCAGTATTATATCCCCCATTTCATCTTCGTCTATATCCTCTTCCATTTACATAATATTGCTCTCAAGTACATCGCCCTTGTATAGACCCTCTATATAATCCTTCCACCTTTCTGCTTTCCCTTCTTTGCTTAGAATTGGGTTTCCATCTGAGCTCTTGATATTCATACAAGTGGTTCTCTTTCCTCGTAAGGTCTCTTTAATTTTCCTGTAGGTAGTATCTATCTTACCCCTAGTGAGATAAGCCTCTACATACTTACATTTGTGCCCTAGCCATCCCTGCTTAGCCATTTTGCACTTCCTGTCTCTCTCATTTTTGAGACGTTTGTATTCCTTTTTGCCTGCTTCATTTACTGCATTTTTATATTTTCTCCTTTCATCAATTAAATTCAATATTTCTTCTGTTACCCAAGGATTTCTACTAGCCCTTGTCTTTTTACCTACTTGATCCTCTGCTGCCTTCACTACTTCATCCCTCAGAGCTAGCCATTCTCCTTCTACGGTATTTCTTTCCCCCGTTCTTGTCAATTGTTCCCTTACGCTCTCCCTGAAACTCTGTACAACGTCTGGTTTAGTCAGTTTATCCAGGTCCCATCTCCTTAAATTCCCATCTTTTTGCAGTTTCTTCAGTTTTAATCTACAGTTCATAACCAATAGATTCTGGTCAGTCCACCTCTGCCCTTGGAAATGTCTTACAATTTAAAACCTGGTTCCTAAATCTCTGCCTTACCATTATGTAATCTCTCTGATACCCTCTAGTATCTCCAGGATCCTTCCATGTGTACAACCTTCTTTTATGATTCTTGAACCAAGTGTTAGCTATGATTAAGTTATACTCTGTGCAAAATTCTACCAGACGGCTTCCTCTTTCATTTCTTACCCCCAATCCATATTCACCTACTATGTTTCCTTCTCTCCCTTTTCCTACTCTCGAATTCCAGTCACCCATGACTATTAAATTTTCTTCTTCTTTCACTGCCTGAATAATTTCTTTTATCTCATCATACATTTCATCAATTTCTTCATATGCAGAAGGAATTATTTATATTTTTCTATCTTTGGTCACAATTTATTTTTAACAAGAATTTGTTGTTAGGACTCCATAAATAAAAGTAAACTTTTAGCGAGTTTTTAATATTTTGATTTATGTTAATTTTGTTGGATTAAGAGACCTTTGACTTCTTGATTCTTATCATTTCTTGAATTTTGGGTGCTACAGTCAGTAGTATTTTTACCATTCAATAAGATATTATTGTCACATAATATGAGAAGTCACTTGCATGCTGACTGTACAGTCTTTGAAGCTTTATTTTTACTATTTTAGAGATTCTTATTAGTCTTGAGACATTATATGCCAGGCTTGTTTCCTCACATCACATGCAGTTTGCATTTGATAACATGTTTAAAGTTTTTTCAAGTTGGAGTTTTATTACAAGACCATGATATCATTTTAACTGTTTTTATTGTAAAATTATACATATACTTTGATCCATGACCCACTTACCTGCTTCTGAGTTACTCCTCAATAGGCTATGTTTGTGACTTTTGTACAGTCCTGATATATTTTTGGCAAATTACAGTAATACATGTAAGAGTAAGGGAACTTGGCATTGACTTCAGACGTATTTCCATGCTTTTTTTAACTCTGTTGTGGACTTACACTTCTTGTGTCAGTCAGAGGATACTATAAATGTGCTACCAATGGAAATCATTAATACTACTAGTACAAATTACCATCCGCATATTGGAAGACTGTAATGTAGACAAATCACGTGCTTGTAAGTACGAAACAACACAATACAAATTCTGTCACACCCATTATTATACTACATTGAAATTAAATAATGGTATTTAACTATGAAGCTTCTTTCTCTGCTCTTTGCAGGTACTGTGTTGAGGTGATTTGTATCTTTAATTTTACAGACATATTTTTCTTAATATGTTTTGTTATGTATAAGCTTATTATATTTTCTGCAGATACTGAATCAACATATTTGAAATTATATACGGCTATTGCTGCGAAATATAATAAGGAATACCCATGGTCTGTTCGCATGAAACTAATGGGTACATTGGAAAGAGATTCGGCAAAAATTATGGTTGAAGATCTTGGTTTGCCCATAACAGTGGATGAATTTTTGTCACAACAACATGCTGGTCTTCAGAATGTTCTTCCAGAAGTCGACCTTCTGCCAGGTAGTCATTAGAGCTCTGTACTAATTTAAAATATTATAATGACAAAACCCTGTCTGGAATACTTTCCTGCTCCTCTCCCCATGTAACCTATTTCAGCCAGCTGGTGTGGCCATGCGGTTCTAGGCAATTCAGTCTGAAACCACTTGACTGCTACGGTCGCAGGTTCGAATCCTGCCTCAGGCATGGATGTGTGTGGTGTTAGGTTAGTTAGGTTTAAGTAGTTCTAAGTTCTAGGGGACTGATGACCACAGATGTTAAGTCCCATAGTGCTCAGAGCCATTTGAACCATTTTGAACCTATTTCAGACTGTAATAAGACATCTTCAGATCCAAACAAAAGGAGAAAGAAGAAGAAAGGTCAATTGTGCAAAAATAATAGTCATGTGACACAAGACCAATGAAACCATCAGTGTTAGACAATAACACACTGCACAGCATCCATAGTTTGTGTTTCATTGTATAACTATAAACATTGTTGCCCTACATCCTCAGTGACCAAACAAAAGCACTGTTCCAACAGAAATTTTTGAAATTATGCTTTAAATTTTTTTTAGCTTCTAATAACTTTGTGATGCAGACTGGCAGTCTGTTGTAACGTGTAATACCACTCTCAACATTTCCGTTATAAGGCACGTAGCAATCTGTCCTTTTCATAATATTGTCATGGCAACAAAGGTGATAGATAAGGTTATGTACTAGTTAGACTTAGCTTCTGACATCTCTGCCCATGATGTGACATTCTAAATATACTCCATGCAGACCACAAGAGAAAAGTCTTACCTAACGACAGTCTTAAATTAAATCAACCACAGTGCACTGTGAAAGACTATTCTTGTATACCATGGAAGGCTGTACGCCATGAGCAGGCATTATATGGTGCAATCTGATAATTCAGTCATGGATTTACTGCCCTATTTAATGCGCTTTGCAACAAATGGTGTCTCTCAGGATTAAAAGTAAAGAGAGCCACTGTTTTCTGGTTGCCTGTAGAACTATGTCGGATACATCAACAAAAACAATCATTTTTGGAAAATATAATGGGATAGGTAAAAAAAATTACTCACTGAGTTGTGGCAAGAGAAAATGCACATAAAAGTTAAGGAAATGTATAAGCTTTCCAAGTCAGTGACCCTTTATCTGTCAGAAGGATTGAAGGGGCAGGAACAGGGATGAAGGAAAAGGACTGGTAAGGTTCAGAAAATAGGAAGAGTTAATGGAAAAGTCAGCGAGAACACTGTGTCAGAGGAGATCAACCAGACAGGATGAGAAGGAAGGACTGATTAATGGGGAAAATTGGAGAGTTTAAAGGTGGAAAATAGTGTAATAAGCAAGACAAAGCTTACTGAGAAAACTTCATGCAATAGTTAGTAAGAGTGGGAAACGAAGTGCATTATTGTATTGTATTGTGTTTGGGGGGGGGGGGGGGGCAGTGGAAGACAGATCAGAAAATAAAAGATGTAGAAAACTAAAAGGGAGTGAAAAGAGGGACAGTTACTAAAAGGAAAGGTTGAAACCAAAGAAATTAATGTAAATTAGGGCCAGATGGGTGGCGAGAGCCAAGGACAAGTTGTAACACCAGTTCCCACCTACATAGTTCTGAGAAACTGCTGTTTGGGTGGGGGGGGGGGGGGGAGGGGATATCCAGTTTTCATGTGTGGTAAAACGCACCAGCATCATGATTGTCATGTTGCAGATCATGCTCCGCAACAGGATACTGTGTGTTGCCCATGTCACACCCACAATCTATGCCCAGTCATCCTAACTGATAAGTTGGTGGTTATAATACCAATGTAGAAGGCCAAACCATTTTTTTTATGTAACAGCTGGTATATGACGTGTTTTTTCACAGATGATTCTCTGTTTGGTATGCCAGTTGCAGGATTGGTATAGGCGGTGGTAGGAGGGTGCATAGGGCAAGTCCTACAGTGGAGACACTCACAAGGGTAGGAGCCATAGAGTAGGACTTACGGATCATAGAGTCTGACCAGTATGTTGTGGAGTTTGACAGGGGCACGGGAGGATGATGTAACGGAAAGCTATGCTAGGTATGGTAGGCAAAATGTCAGACAGAGTAGACCTCATTTCAGGGCATAATTTTAGGAAGTCATAGCATTGTCGAAGTAGCTAATTAATACATTCAAGACCAGGATAGTATTCAGATAGTACCGAATAGCAAGAGGTGTTCTCCCAAATTATTTTTTGGAGGGATCAGTAGCACCAGGTCTTAATGCGATGCCTGGAAAATCTGCCTTTGAACTAAGCTGGTAGGGTAATTTTGTCTGGTGAAGGTTAATGTGAGAATGGGGGCGTATTGCTGTAAAAGGTTTGCATCTGAACAAATGTGTTTGCCTTAAATGCCTGCTGTATGGCAGGGAAAGGATGGCATCAAAGATGTCATCGATGTCGCTAACCAGGGGCTGAAGGCTAATGGGTCCCAAAAAAGCCATCTCCAAGCAACCCATTAAAACGTTTCCATGGGAAAGGAGCCATTCTTGTTTCCGGTTGTGCCTCGGTTCTATTTATATGTCTGCTTCTTAAAGGTAAAGTAATTGTTCATAAGTAAAAAGATAATGAAGGTGAGCAAGAAGGACATCATAGGTTTTTGATCAGTTGGGCACTGGTTGAGATAATGTTCAACAGCAGATGGACAATGTACATGGTGAATATGGTATAGAGTGGTGACAAGCAAGGTGTGTGGTGAGAGTGGAGTGGGCACAGATTTCAGATGATATAGGAAATGGTTGTTGTCTGTAACATAGGAGGGGAGGCTTCAGGCTGTTCATTGCAGGTGTTGATCAGCTAAGGCAGATATTCATTCAGTGGTGCTTTGAAGCCAGCAACTATGAGGCAGCTAGAGTGATTGGTTTATGGGTCTTAAGAATAAGGTAAAAGGTGGGAGTATGTGGTTTGGGTGGGATAAGAAGTAATATGGACCTGAGATTTTACGGAGGAACTGTAGGTCACTTTTTATCACATGGATGAGATCTTGATGGCAGATGCTGTATGTAGAATTGTCAGAAAGCTGGTATACACACGTACTTATATACTCTTGCTGGTCAAGAACCACAGTCTTAGATCCCTTGTCCACTGCGAGAATGATGATGGATTCATCAGTTTTTAGAGAACGAAGAGTCTGGAGTTCTGCAGAGGACAGTTTAGGGTAATATTGCAGGGACCTGAGAAAGGGTTGTGAAACAGTGCTGGATATTGGGACTTCTTGGAAAGCTGGGAAGGGATGATTCTGAGGTGGTGGTGCTATATCAAGTAGGGCTTTTGGCTGGAAGTGGTCAAGGCAGAGTTCAGTGTCAGGTTTGCTGTTGAAAAAGTTTTGACATTGGGTCCCAAAGTGATAATTTCCAGTTGACAAGACATATGAAGGAAACTAGGTCCTTAACCAAAGCAGCTTGATTAAATGCAGGTTTGTGGCAGGAGGGGAGAGGGCCTTAGATCAGAGGTTTAGAACACTGTACTGCTATGACTGGTTCTTGTGATCACTAGTTACCACAGCTCAAGGAGGCACGGCACTTGTGAAGGCTGGGAGATGTTAAGAAGGTTGACCAAGCTTGGTTTGTTGGAGAGAAGTGGTGGTTGATGGTGCAGCTGTTCATGGAGCTGTTGAGGGGCAAGAATGGAAACACCACTTTTGAGGTCTAGGAAAACGTACATAGCTTCTTTAGGTGAAGCCTGGCATGTTGTTGCAGTTTGAAGTTGGCTTGGTGGATGATACTTTCCAAATAAATATGAGGGGCAGATGATTGCAGGATTTTGTAGGAGAGAAGTCTTATGGAGAGGAAATTGGCAGATGAATCATGTAAGTCACTGATGAGGCAGGTAAGTGCAAGATACTGCCATATTTGAAACTGTGAAAGGTGCTAGTGTAGAGTGCATTTATATCCAGAAACAGGAACTTTCAGTATGAGGCCTTTTGGGGTAACTCCCAGGGAACAAGCGGGTTTCAAGTCAAGTCAAGGTCTGGATATAATATGTGATGATATTCATCACGATGGGTTTTAGGAAGCACCAAAAGAGAGATGGAAGAAGAGAGCCTTGCTGCTAGGTAGTAGCTGTGGGAGGTTAACATTGCAGTGGGCGTTGTGATCACTGAGTTGAGCGGGCTCCTGCTGGCTGTGTTGAAATACCATACAAATGCAGTGCCTGTTGCTACAGTTGGGAGATGAGGATATACTAGACATGGTCTACATCTGAATAGGAGAGACTAAGATAGGTTGGCTGAGCTTCTTGCAGAAAAATGTACAGAGGGCTACAATCACAAAAAGCAAGATCCCTGTGGTTAGTGATGTCGTAGGGGTACCTTTTGCATGTAAGAATCAGGATTCAGCAGCCTGATGTAAAAGAAGTTAGAATAACAGTAGAGATTCACAAAATACTTAAGAATGCACAGAAAAGTAAGGTTAACTTATATCATTAGAATACAAGAGGATTGAATAATAAAGTAGAAAACTTCTTGCCCGTTTTGAAAATTTAATGAGCTCTCAAAATATAAGACATCCTGTGCCTATCAGAGCACCACGTGACCACATGGTTAGTTTAGATATAGCGGCATACTAATGAAGAACTACTATGGGAAAACGAGGAGGTGTTACCTATACTAAGACAGAACACAAGTTCAACATTGAGACCAGTAGATTTTGTAGTGATCAGCATGTAGAAGTTTGTGCTTGTGAATTAATACTGGAAAAGTAGTTCTTTTAATTGTAATTGTAGGTAGGTCCCCACAGGGAAATTTTGAACTATTTATCAGGATGTGGATTCCTTACTGTGTTCAATGTCTGACACCAGCAAGTAGTTAAGAGTTCGTGGTGACTTCAATGTAGATTTTCTTCAGGATAGTAACAGGAAAATAAATCCAGGTAAATGTTAGTAGGACTCATACACCAAGGGTTCTGAACAAACTTAATATTGCTACAAACTTAATTATGTATATAGATTGTTCATTCATCCTGGGAATCTAGAATCTTGATAATTATTGCCTGTTATTGGTACTGATACAGGAAAGATATAAGTCTACTCTTTTCTAAGAAAAAGTTATCTTAAGAGGAGAACAGACAGACAGTTGGATAATAAATAACAAACAAAATGCTTTTTGCGTAATACAATTACAAATTTTTAAATTTTTCCTTTGCTTACTCAGTGAAACTTTGCTTCTTGCCAAATATGATGATTCTAGGTGAATGGGAAATACCATGTAAGTTTTGATGAGTGAGTTTGCGACTATCAAAATACATGATGTAAATGACTGTCTTTTGATTGTACTGGCTTATATTTATTACATTACCAAGGGACTATAGAGTTTGGTATGCAACAAAAATTTAAAGTTTCATCATGATACATCTACTCATTCCTGAGAAAAAGGGTTTTTAAGAGTCAGACAGACAGACGGACGGACGGACGTCAAAGTGATCCTATAAGGGTTCTGTTTTTACCGTTTGAGGTAAGGAGCCCTAACGATCTGGGAACCTTATTTAGATCCTACAAATTCCAGCTCAGCTATTGACCTTCCAACAAGGGCGGATAAAGAAAGTAGAACTGTAATTGACAATGATTTCTTTGGTGAAGCTCTGAACAAGAAAATAACTGTTTACCCAGTAACAAATGCTCTCTCTGACCATAATTCACAGCTATTTACGATTAATAAGATGCCTTACAGTGTGGATACTGCTATGTGGAAATCGGTTAGAATAATTAACAACTCTGGGACAAGTGTTCGTATGAATAGTTTACAGCAGATGACCTGGAATGAAATTTATAGTGAACCAAATGCTAACATTAAATTTTATATTTTTCATGATAAAAATTCATATCAATATTTGGAAATAGCATTCTGCAGACGCTAATCAAGAAAGATGGAAACAGCCATATGAAAAAACAATGGATCACTTTAGGAATTAAAGTATGTTTTGAAAGAAAAAGGGAAATTATCTGTTGGCAACAATGATTAGAGATGCTGCAGTAGTTGCACACTACAAAAAGTATTCAAAACTACTAACAAAAGCTTTAAAAAAGTTAGTAATTCTGGCAACAGACTTATGGCTGTATGGAATGTACTGAAATGAGAGACAGGATAACCAGCCACAGAATAGCATAACATCTCTATTGAACTGAATGGAAGGGTTGTAAATGATGAGTTACAGTTAGCAAATGTATTTAATAATCTTTTCTTAAATATAGTCGAAAGTACAGGGACAAACAGTTCAAGTAAAATATCACGCCAGTGTGTTGAAAAAGCAAATCCCATAAAACTTAAACATATGAATACATCACGAACTACTTCTCCTGAAATTAAGAAAATTGTATATTCTCTCTGTTGTGACTCGCCGATCTTTCAAAGTGCCGCCGCGCAGTTACGCGCGTCCTCTATATGCGGCGCTGCCTGCCAGCCATGCAGCAGCCGCGCCACCTAAGCGGCCAAGCAGCCAGCGGCGGTCAGACTTGGACTCAGTGCTGATTTGAATGTTACCATGTTCACATGTCTTGCTTTGTCAACTTGCTCTGTGACTTACATGTGTTGTGTCGTTTTTGAAATATGTGTGTTCAGCTTGACATTGTAACAATTGGCGACGAGGTAGTGGATTTTTCCTTTTCATCGTTGACCTACCAGGTTTCCATGGCTACTTTAGAGCAACTATTGCAAGGTCTCATTGAACAGCAAACGCTTCTCACATCGGCGATTCGCGATTTCGTCGCGGCATCCATTGTGGGCCATTTCTCGTCGTTTTATATACCTCCTTTTCCTCCTTACGACGAGACGGTGGAAGACTGGTCTGATTACGAAAAACGTCTTCGACAGCACTTCTTGGCTTTTCATGTCACGGACGAACAAACATGTAAGTCTCTGTTCCTTTCATGGATTTCACCTCAAATGCATCGATTGTTGTCGCAATTGGCTCCTTTGAAAGATCCTGCGTCTTTGTCCTTTGCTGAAATGTGCTCACTTCTGTCCGTATATTTTCATGAGCAAATGCATGTGGTAGCCTCTCGTGTTGCCTTTTATCGTTGTCAAAAACAACCGAATCAATGCTATCGCGCTTGGGCTGCTGAGCTTCATGGCCTCAGTCGAAAGTGTCAATTTGTTACTGACGTTCACAAAGAGTCCTACGCAGATTCCATGGTATGCGATGCTATTATCCGGTTGGCACCCGACAAAGATGTGAGGCAATGTGCCCTTCAGTTGGCAAATCTGATTCTAGATGAAGTTCCATCCATCGCGCAATCTTTAGAAATTTCTCGCACAGCAGGAGCGCAAATAGAGGCGTGGGGTGATGTCGGGGAAATACAATCTCTGTGCGCTGTTGACGACGTGTGCGGCATGTCCCCGCCGTCCAACGTGGCCGCAGTACGCTCCCACGCGCAGCCTTGGCCTAACCGTAAACAACCCTCTCAGAAACTGCAGCAAAACCCCCGGCAACTTCCTTCATGTCCGCGGTGTTTTACGAAACATTCACGCGAGGATTGTCCCCAACGTTGGGCCATGTGTCACAATTGCAAAAAGAAGGGTCATGTGTCTTCCGTTTGCAAATCCGACCGCATACATGATGTTCATGACTGTGACACTGATTCTGCTTCTGAGATGCCTGTCAGTTGCACTTCTTCCCTTTCAGGGAAGTTATTCCTCACAGTCCAAATCCTTGGTCGGGATGTTTGCATGCAGGTGGATACTGGTTCTGCTGCCACTATCATTAATTCTCAGACGTATCTTCAGTTGGGTTCTCCAATCCTATCACCTGTCACTCGGCATTTACGGACGTACAATAAACAGAAGATTTCTCTCTTGGAAAAATTTAATGCTGAGGTATCTTACAAATCCGTCGTTCGCACTGTTCCCATATTTGTGGTTGACCAGAGTAAAGCAGAAAATCTTTGGTTTCGATGCCTTTCGCCTTTTTTTGTTCTCCATAGATGACTCTGTCGATATCATCTCTGATGCTATTCCTTATGCTCAACTGGATTCCTTGTCGACGACATTTTCGTCCCTTTTTTTCTCCTGGGTTAGGCCATGCAAATGACTTTAAAGCTCATATCGCGCTCAAACCCACTGCTCGGCCTAAGTTTTTTCGGGCTGGGCCCATTCCTGTGGCCCTTCATGATCGGGTAAAACGGGAGCTGGATCGTCTCACTACTTCGGGGGTCTTGCTTCCTGTCACTTCCAGTGAGTGGTCCTCTCCTGTCGTCGTCGTTGCTAAGCCCAATGGTGATATTTGTCTCTATGGCGATTTTAAAGCCACTGTAAATGCGCACTGCCTCATCGACACTGACCCTATGCTCCGACCTGAAGAATTGTTGCTGGAGGCCAGTATTTTTCTGAAATTGGCCTGTCAGAAGCTTATCATCAACTTCCTCTCGACGCTGCTTCCCGGCAGTTTCTGGTCCTTAACACGCCTTTCGGCCTCTATCAATAACAACAATTGCCATTCGGGGTTGCCAGCGCCCCTGCTCTCTTTCAGCGATTCTTGGAATGATTATTGCTCTCTGTTCCTGTGTGTATCAATTACATGGACGACATTGTTGTCACTAGCTCCAACACTGAAGAACATCTTCAGAATCTCCGCACACTTTTTCATGTCTTACAGACTGCCGGTCTTAAGTGTAATCTTCAGAAATCACAATTTTTTCAGGCATCTATCACATACTTGGGGTTCCGGCTCTCTCGGGATGGTATTCGACCGCATCAGCAAACTGTCGCTGCAATCGATGCCCTTCCTCGCCCTACATCTGTTAAGGAACTGCAGGCCTTCTTGGAGAAAATAACATACTAACACAGGTTTTTACTGTCTGCTTCTTCGGTTGCTCAGCCGTTGCATCGCCTGTTGCATAAAAACGTGCCTTTTCACAGGTCCGCGTCACGCGATGTGGCTTTCCAGAAATTGAAGACTATGCTGAAACAGGCCCCGTGCCTGGCTACTTATCAACCTGGCCAGCATCTTGTTCTTGCCAGGGACGCCTCTCAATACGGGGTTGGTGCAGTCCTTGCGCACCGTTCTTCTGCTGGGTTATTGCTTATGCCTCCAAAACGCTCATGGATGCCCAATGAAAATATTCTCAAATTGAAAATGAAGCTTTGGCCATTATTTATGCTCTTCATAAGTTTGGTGTTTTTCTTTATGGATCCAAATTTCATCTTGGTACAGACCACAAACCACTTGTTTCCTTGTTTCATCCATCAACGTCGCTTCCCGACGAGTCTGCACACCGCTTCCAGCGTTGGGCTCTTTACTTGTCTCGTTTCAATTATGAGATTCATTTCCATCCGACGGCTCACCATGCAAATGCTGATGCACTGTGTCGCCTTCCCATGGGTCCTGATCTGGCATTCAATAGGGACGAACTTTTGTGTTTCCACCTGGATGTTGCTGAGCAGCGGGTTGTGGACGGGTTCTCCATCACCGGGGACCGGCTGGCGGCTGCTACGGGTTCTGACCCTACCCTCTCCCGGGTTTTACGCTGTATTCAGAAGGGTTGGCCAGATCGCCCGTCCGCTAAGACTTCTGATCCGTTGCGGAACTACTACACTTAGCGCTACCGCCTCACGGCTAAGGATGGTGTTATCCTCCTTTCCACTGAAAATGTTTCGCCGCGTGTTGTGGTACCTGCGTCTTTGCGTGCTTCGGTCTTGCACCTCCTTCACCAAGGGCACTGGGGTGTCTCTCGCACAAAACCTCTGGCACGCCGTCATGTGTACTGGCCCGGCATCGACTCTGAAATCGCACACATGGCCGCTGCCTGCGGCCCTTGTGCGTCACAGGCCGCCGCCCCGAAGTCATCTTTGTCACTGTGGCCTTCGCCTGAGAAGCCTTGGGAGCATATTCATGCTGACTTCGCAGGACCTTTTTTTAGGTACTTATTGGCTACTCGTAATTGACGCCTACTCTAACTTTCCTATCATTGTCCGTTGCAATTCACCTAGCACCGCGGTGACCACAAGTGCTCTCACCTGCATTTTCTCTTTGGAACGCCTTCCCTCTACTCTTGTTACTGATAATGGTCTGCAATTTGCCTCTTCCGAATTTGCGGATTTTTGTGCTCGTCACGGTGTCATGTATGTCACGGCCCCTCCGTTCCATCCACAATCAAACGGTGAGGTTGAACGATTGGTCCGCACATTTAAGGCTCAGATGAAGACACTCCTGACTTCTGCTGCTGCTGATGATGATGATGCGCTTCTCCAATTTCTGGCTTCTTACCATTTCACCCCCATGGGCGACCGCAATCCGGCTGATCTCTTACATGGCCAACAGCCCCGCACGCTACTTCATCTTCTGCGGCCTTCCACCTCACGGCTGTGGGTGCCTTCGCTTGGCCGGTTCACCGCCGGCGACCTTGTATGTGTACGGGGATATGGCAGGTGGCCAAAATGGAGTCTGAGCAGCATCTTACAAGACCGTGGTTAATGCCTGTATGAAATCCAGTCTGACACGGGTGTTGCAGTGCGTCATTCGGACCAGCTTCGGTCTCGTGTGCCTGGAACGCCTGTTCCTAATGGCACTACACCACCTTCGACTCTCCCTGACGCTCGGGATCTTGGCATCTCTCATTACTCACAATGCAGCCCTCTCACCGTCATCTCGGTGCCAGCACAAGAATGTCCGCCACCAGGAGACGTGCCCATGCAGGAACCGGGTGACCATCCTCTGTCAGAGCAACTCTACTCGCCGCCTCCTCCTACGGACGCTGACACACCATCCATGTCTCCTGTTATATCAACCGGACTTGCCACAATGGGCAGATTGGTGCACAGGGCCCTAGCAGATTCGACCCCTACGTCTCCTTTCATCTCGGCCCTTTATCATCGGGGACACTTCCGTCCGTATGGGAAGCCACCTCCTCGAGACTTTACGGCCAGTCAGACAACACCTATGGACGTTAGCAATCTACAAGCCAACTCCATCAAGACCAGTGGAAAAAATTCAAAAGGGGGGGAAAGTGTTGTGACTCGCTGATCTTTCAAAGTGCCGCCTCGCAGTTACGCGCATCCTCTATATGTGGCGCTGCCTGCCAGCCATGCAGCAGCCGCGCCACCTAAGCGGCCAAGCAGCCAGCAGCTGCTAGATTTGGACTCGGTGCTGATTTGAATGTTACATTGCTCACATGTCTTGCTTTGTCAACTTGCTCTGTGATTTACATGTGTTGTGTCGTTTCTGAAATATGTGTTCAACTTGACATTATAACACTCTCAAAAATAGAAGCTCATATGGTTTTTATGGTATTTCCAATAGAGTACTAAGATTTGTTGCAAACCCCTTTTGAAGAAAGGTGGTAGAAAAGACGTTAATAACTACTGACTTGCTTCCCTTTTGACATAATTTTCCAAAATTTTTGCTATGAAAGCCCATATCAATGTGGGCCTTCGGCTCTGAGAGCCCGTATCAATGATGCTTCATTGAATGATTCGCATGGTGACACTTCTTGATGGCCCACCATTGAAATCCGCAGCAATTTGCATAAGGGTTGCACTTCTGTCACATTAAACAATTCTCTTCAGTCGTTGTTGGTCCTGTTCTTGCAGGATCTTTTGGAGATTTGATGTTGTACTGGATTCCTGATATTCATGGTATGCTTGTGAAATGTCATACGGAAAAATCCCCACTTCAAATCTACCTCGGAGATGCTGTCTCCCATCACTCACGCGCCGACGATAACACCACATACAAACTCACTTAAATCTTGATATCCTTCCATTGTAGCAGCAGTAACTGATCTTACAACTGTGCCAGACATTTGTTGTCTTACATAGACGTTGCCAACCTCTGGACCGTGTTCTGTCTGTTTAAATATCTCTGTATTCGAATACGCATGCCTTTACCAGTTTCTTTGGCACTTCAGTGTTTTGTGTTATCTGCTGCATGCTTCAGTACCTTTGGTATATGGTTTCTTTGACAGCCTGTTAATCATAACTCTTGAAACATTTTGTTGAGTTATGTGAACATTTCTGTAATGTGTGTTGAATATTACCAAGCTAAAAAGAGTGAACAAGTACTTATATCACAACAAAGACACTATTGTAGCTTTTGTCTTACTCTGTCTATTGCTGGCCGACTCCTCCCCGACCTAACTTTACCATGATTTTTTTCTTACACATCTCTGGAACACTCAAATTCACCTGAGTTTACTTGTAAGTGATATGTACATTTGAAACATTGTTTCGTCCGCATTTCGTAGTTTCCATGGCATGACACAAACTCAGTCTTGCAGCTGAAGTTATAATACACATACATACATACATGTGTGGTGCCTGAAATAAATTATGCAATGTACTGCTCCAGAGATTTTAACTGGAAACATTTATTGGCAGACCCAGATTAATTCTCTGCACTGCTACCCTATCAATCACTCTAAAAAAAGATCACCAGACTCACATGGGCCTGTGGGATATGGTTAAACTTCTCACAACTCCAAAATCAATAATTAAAAGCCCTTTAGCTATCCAACTTCTTTCAGGAAATTTCCAAGATCCAACAACTGAACTGGAAATTATATGTTCATCTACATCCAACAGGACACTAACAACTCTCACCAATATCATCACAACAATGAAACAGTAATTAAGTTCAAAGTCAATAGGGAAAGAGTCACCCAAAACATCACTCTTGTTTTAGTGCAGAAACGAATGAAATTTATTTATGTTAATTAACTCTAGCCAAGTTTGTTCCTTTTATTCAATAGCATCTCCAGCTAGCTAATGACTCCATACTCTACACTGAGATATCGCCTTTTACCGAACAAACTGATACCCACTGATCCTGAACAGAATTCTTTGCCTGTACAAGGAAATGCATTTTGGAATGCGTTATAGACTTTCCATATTTCACAAGTAACCTCATTGATCGCAGATCATCGTACACCCCAGACCTACTGTAACTACTCTAAATAACAAACTCCACCACACAGGGCTCTTGACTTGTTGCCTCAGTCCCATGAGGGCTGATTCTCTGCTTTCACCAATTCCAAAACCTCTCCACAAAATTATTTAACTTGTAAGCCTTTCATGTAGTTAAAATCTGGAGCAGAATGTAGGCATTTCTGTTGGCCATTTCCAACAAACACCAATAGAACTCAGTAAAGAGCAGCTACTGGCTGTGACTTTCCCCATTTATTTCCCAAAGGCTCTGAGGAAACATTGACTGAACTCACTCACCCTGGGAAACAGTTTGTTTTGCTCCGACCACTATCCATTTAGGATGATAAGGGGAAAATTGGCCATTATCTTCAGGATGAGCAGTACTTACCTTCCCCCTGAAAGCAGAAAATGGCTGTGGTGACCACAGTATCACACGAGACTAATACTACCCAGATGTGGCCAAAAATGAGATTTTAAACATTATGCTGTGAGAAAATTACTTAACATGATGGACTATCATTACTGTAATACCAAATGCTCATGAGCACAATAACAATAATAATAATAATAATAATAATAATAATAATAATAATACACAGTCCCTGATACACTTACACAAGGAATAACTTATCTGAAACCTAAAGATCAAGCAGACACAGCAAACCCAGCAAAATATCGCCCCATAGCATGCCTACCAACAATATACAAAATATTAACTTCAGTCATTACACAGAAATTAATGACACACACAACACACAACAAAGTTATAAATGAAGAACAAAAAGGCTGCTGCAAACGAGCACGAGGATGTAAAGAGTAACTGATAATAGATGCAGAGGTGACATATCAAGCTAAAACTAAACACAGGTCGCTACACTACGCATACATTGATTACCAAAAAGCTTTTGATAGTGTACCCCACTCATGGTAACTACAAATATTGGAAGTATACAAAGTAGATCCTAAATTAATACAGTTCCTAAACATAGTAATGAAAAATTGGAAAACCACACTTAACATCCAAACAATTTCAAATAATATCACATCACAGCCAATACAGATTAAGCGTGGAATATACCAAGGAGATTCATTAAGTCCTTTCTGGTTCTGCCTTGCTCTGAACCCACTATCCAACATGCTAAATAATACAAATTGTGGGTATAATATTACTGGAACATACCAACACAAAATCACACATTTGCTATACATGGATGATCTAAAACTACTGGCAGCAACAAATCAACAGCTCAACCAATTACTAAAGATAACAGAAGTATTCAGCAATGATATAAATATGGCTTTTGGAACAGACAAATGTAAGAAAAATAGCATTGTCAAGGGAAAACACACTAAACAAGAAAATTACATATTGGATAACCACAGCGACTGCATAGAAGCGATGGAAAAAACAGATGCCTATAAATATCTAGGATACAGACAAAAAATAGGAATAATACAAATATTAAAGAAGAACTAAAAGAAAAATATAGACAAAGACTAACAAAAATACTGAAAACAGAATTGACAGCAAGAAACAAGACAAAGCTATAAATACTTATGCTATACCAATATTGACCTACTCATTTGGAGTAGTGAAATGGAGTAACACAGACCTAGAAGCACTCAATACACTTACACGATCACAATGCCACAAATATAGAATACATCCCATACATTCAGCAACAGAAAGATTCACATTAAGCAGAAAGGAATTATCTACCTGTCTATGGACAGGTAGATAATTTAAGAAAATTCTTTATAGAACAAGCAGAAACTAGCAAAATACACAAAGCAATCACTCATATAAATACATTGGCTACACCATTAAAATTTCATAACCACTTCTACAAACCTTTAGATCACATAACATCAACAGATACAAAGAAAGTAAATTGGAAAAAGAAAACACTACATGGCAAGCACCCGCATCATCTAACACAGTCACACATTGATCAAGACACATCCAACACGTGGCTAAGAAAAGGCAATATATACAGTGAGACGGAAGGATTCATGATTGCAATACAGGATCAAACAATAAACACCAGATATTACAGCAAGCATATTATTAAAGATCCCAATACCACAACAGATAAATGCAGACTTTGCAAACAACAAATAGAAACAGTAGATCACATCACAAGCGGATGTACAATACTAGCAAATACAGAATACACCAGAAGACATGACAATGTAGCAAAAATAATACATCAACAACTTGCCATACAACATAAACTAATAAAGCAACACGTCCCCACATACAAGTATGCACCACAAAATGTACTGGAGAATAATGAATACAAATTATACTGGAACAGAACCATTATAACAGATAAAACAACACCACATAACAAACCTGACATCATACTCACCAATAAAAAGAAGAAATTAACACAACTAATCGAAATATCCATATCCAATACAACAAATATACAAAAGAAAACAGGAGAAAAAATTGAAAATACATCCAACTTGCTGAGGAAGTCAAGGACATGTGGCCATCAGGATAAAGTTGACATTATACCAATTATACTATCAACTACAGGAGTCATACCACACAATATCCACCAATACATCAACACAATACAGCTACATCCAAACGTATATATACAACTACAGAAATCTGAAATTATTGATACATGTTCAATTACCCGAAAGTTCCTAAATGCAATGTAACATATACCGTACAGTTAAAAGGAAGTCACGCTTGATCAAGGTCCGCGTCACTTTCCATTTTTAACCAGACATAACATCTGAGAAAGGAAAGAAATTGTAATAATAATAATAATGATAATAACAGTAATGATAGTAACAATAGTACCTCTCTGTGCTGTGCATATTGCATTATTAACTTGTTATATACACAGTTTAATTTCTTGATCAGATGATAAATATTCTACTTGATCTTATCTGATAATGCAGATGCATACAAACTTTGTCAGTCTTCATTAGCTCCGTGAAAGTCAGCTTCAGTTCCATAGCTACATTTGTAGTTGTTCAGAGTCTGATATCTCCTAAAACTATGCTTTATTTGCTTTCATGTAAAACTATTTGATATAAGCCATTTATGAATATAATTTATTATATTCACAATTGCATCATATGTGAAGTTTAGCCCCTGTTCATGATGATCGTTTAATTTGCAAACATGTACCCTTAGGAATAACTAAACAAATTTTTGGGCGAAGTGTTGTGCACTTATCTACATTAAGAACAAGAATAGTTATAACAGCCTGACAGATTTTTGGGCAAGGTGCTGTGCATGTGTAAACTATCCAAACAAGAACAACTGTAACAGTCTGACAAATGCTCTGAAAATTGTTAAGTGAATTGTGTTGTCTAATTGGTATGTGTGACAGGTCTAATTCAGATTTTATTTTGAGAACCAATAAGCAGACAAATCATAATTATTCTAGTGTTATTATTATTATTATTATTATTATTATTATTTTGACTGATTCATTTTTACACTGATAGTTCATGTTATAAGCGAGTAGAACATGAGGCCCAGTGGTTGAATCTTAACTGATGCTGTACTTAATACTTTTCTTTACCTGTGTCTATTATTGAAACCTGTGCTTCATGTAAGTTCCAGGTGATGCCACATTACAAGGTCAGTTCAAAAAATTCTGGAACACTTTCCACAAAATTTTTCTACTCTTCTCTTTCACTTATTGTGCACTGGCTCATTTTAAATACTCACCTCCACAATTGATACAACACTCCCACTGCTGTTCCAACTTCTGGAAGCAGTCTTGGTACGCCTCTTCATCTGCGGATTTTCTTTTATCTTGCCTGTCATTGCAAATCTTCGTCCTTTCAATAGAGTTTTCAACATCGGAAATAGAAAAAACTCCTGCAGGAACAAGGTCTGGAGAGCATGGAGAATAAGGCAGCACAGTGATTTCGTTTTTTGTGCAATAAGCTAATCTTCACTCATGAGCTGTGTGACAACCTTGGCAGCAACATGATGCATTCCAGATGCTGTGTCAGGATATCATGACATGATCCAACTGAAATGTTACATTCTTCTGTGTTCTTTCGGACAGTCAGCCTTCAATTGGCATGCACAATTTCATCGACTTTACTAACATGAGCATTGTTGCTAGACATCGAAAGGCATCCTGAACAAGGTTCATCTTGAACTTCTGTCCGGCCATTTTTAAACTTCGTGAACACTTCGTAACAATGAGTGAGTACAGCTTAAGCACTCTTCATCATAGGCTTCCTGCATCATTTTGTGTGTGTCTGTAAAGCCTTTATTGACTTTCATGCAAAATTTAATGCTCCTTTAACTCTGCCATCTCGAAAATCCCGAAGTGTGTGTTACAATGCTCAATACAGCACTAAACAATAACTAACAGACATACAACAGGGAAACTTGTGGCAGTCACACATTAAACACAGGCGTGTGCAGGTATGCCAACCACATTTTGCTCCAGCACATCATTGGCACGAAATTACAGATGTTCTGGAATTTTTTGAACAGACTTTGAATGTGAGATCTCTATTTATCTTTAAAAACGATTGTGGTTTAAGTCGGAAGCACTTGCAAACCTACATGAAAATGCCCTTTGAAAGGATGTTGTTGTTTAATTTACCTTAGAAAAATTTTAATATGGCTAAAAATGGGTTGTTCTGAAGCTCCTCCTTCATGAAACTGAGATTGTGACATGTTTACCCAGCCATCACATTCTGTTAATCTCATAATGCAGGAGAGCCTTCCTGGATGTGCAGTGAGTCAAATTATTCATTAACAGACAAAAGCTGGCATTGCACTCAATTTCTATTAAGCACACGATCAATAAATTATGACTACTGCTGATCTACTTTCATAAATAATTACTTTGTACTTATTAGGAGTACAGAAACTGTTTTGGAAAAGAAGTGACTCCTCATCCTCTTCTTCTACTCAGCTGCTGTTTTTTTTCTCTATTTTATAACTGCACTGCTTTCAGGGACTACTATCAACTAAGTAAACTGGGAAAGTTTGTAACTCATTTTCCATGACAATTAGTGTTGGCCAGTATTTACATCACTAAGTTCTACTACTCTGATAAAGTATTGGTGGAGTTTCCAGTAAAGTACTGTTTTTTAATGGTGTTTTGTTCAGTGTGCTCATGATTCTTATCACTAGCAATCATTTCAAATACATTAAAGTAGAAAACACAGGAACAATAAAGAATAAAACATTGGTCAAAAGCCTAGAAACTGACAGTTACATGCAGTGTTAAGTCTTTAACAGTGAAAGCTGGCCAAATCACTCCTCATCTGCAATATATTATCAGGAAATTAGAGCTTGCACAGAAAGATACAAGTGTTGGTTTTTTCCGCGTGCTGTACGATTTTGCAATAATAGAGATTTATTGACAAGGTAGTTCGATGAGCCCTCTGCCAGGCACTTAAATGTCATTTGCAGAATATCCATGTAGATGTAGATGTTACCAGTCTACATAAATGGGAATGAGCATTCAGTATTCACTCGTGTCTCAACGTGATTTTACTGTTATTCAGTGATTTTAATGGGAAAAGTTGATGTTATGTAACATACTGTTTTCAATGTAAAGAGAAGTTTTATAGGTCAACTAAGGTGCAGTAATTAGTGTCTGCTTTTGCTTGAATAGCTCTAAAGCTTTTTTACATGTTCCATTCAGTGTTTACTTTGTTCAGTTTTTTATTCACTGTACAAAATGCATGATTTTGGCTTTACTGATTATAGGAAATTTAGTTAAATATGAGTGTTTAATTTAAGTGTATTGCTTGGTTTCTACTAGCTACCTTGATGGATGAGAGTAGAATTATAAAATCTTATTGATTGCAAAATAATTATAAATGGAAAGACTAGTGGAAGAAGTGACCCTTGCCTTCTTAAAGGAACTGTCACAACATTCACGTGACATTGTTTAGGGATATTGTGGAAAACCAGCCCAGGATGGCTGGATGTTGATTTGAACCCTGCACCTTTTGCATAAGTCCATCTTCTTAACTGCCATACAACCTTGCTCACTTAATGGCTCTATGTTTTAGGTAAGTGTAATTCTTTTTATGGATGGAGTTATGTGCTTTTCTCATTTTCATGTGTGTAATCTTTTCCTCATCTTAAGGGAGACTTGGATTCAAGGTTCTTGGAGGAACAAATTCAACGGTGTAGTAAATTTGCAGCTGCCAGATGTGTTACGTACGTCTCTCCTCTGTTCTTATTAGACTGTATCAGAGTATTAGCGAATTGTTGCTTATGTCTGTGTGTCCATTTGTGGACAATCAGTTACTAGTTCCGTGTCAGCAAGTTTTCAAAATTATGACATTAACAAAATGAACATAGAGATACTACACTTTCTGAAAGTGTACATGCTACAGAAGTATTTAATGTTACATGACAATGAACAGACATAATGTTATCAACATTGATGGAAAAGGAGAGATGCATTTGTGACCATGCTGTTAAACTTGGAAGAAAATAATCAAGAATATAAAAAAGTTGTATGTTTCCTCCAAGTGGTAAATTGTGATGAATATCCTGCTTAAAGGTGAAAAGAATGTGTTTAGTCTTCATAAAATTTAATAGCAGTTTGTGTCTGTTTCATATCCGTATGAGGGTTGCATCTCCTCCTGCAACCAGACCTCAGGGAAAGATCTTTGAAAGAATCCCATAAAATTCTGATCCTGTATAAAATTTCTTAGCAAAACAAAAGCACACTATGGAATCATTCATTGGTGAATTCAATGCATACAGCAGAATATCACATAAATAATTCTGTTTTTAAAAGTTACTTTAAGCAAGAAATCATACTGTACCATCACTCTCGACACTACCAAAGAAGCACGCAAAAGGGTGGTGTGTGAAAGAAATTGATGCTGGTGAAAATTAATAAAATTCTGAAAATATTGTGTAAAATTAGAAGTTTTTTGCTTTTATTTATGATAAATTGCTTGTGCAGTGAACAGACTGACGCAGCTAGAACAAAATAAACCAGAATAAAGAAAAGATAGACTGCCTTTGGTATTCAAAAACATATTCTTGGTTTGAATATGATGATTCCAGATATTTATCAGGAACAAAGGAATTGTTAAGTGTGTCTCCAAGAAATGTATGAGAGACAGTTATTATGGGAGAAAGGGTTATGAGGAGGGGATGGGGACATATGGTTTGTCATTCTTCTTTGATGAAAGGGGTCGGTTTCGTAGCTGAGCTACAAGCACCAACATGTGATTTACAAGCTTTATTAGTGTTCAAACTTCATCTGTTTTCTTATGCCATCTCCATTCCAACACCATCTCTCAACTTACATCCAGCTTAGACAGTTTATAGTAATTTTCACACCTATCCATTTTTTCTTGCCTTCATTTCTCTGTGTTTTATATGAACCAATGAGATGCTGGATCCTGAAAGTCTAGAGTCTGAAGTTATTCAGATAAAGTTATGTTTACATTTCCTATTGTTACACTTATAACACTGAACCTGTACCCATAAGGAAGTTGAAATATTCTATAAAACGTACCGATCATGAGAATTTTGCTGTTTAGACAGTGACAACTTGTCTTTATGCACATGTGTTTAAATTTTATTTTAAACTAAAAATAGTATATGTAAATTAATTGTTAATGCTTATGTATTTTGATAAGACTGAAGATAAAAGAAAAGCATTAGAAACCAGCTGCTGATGGACTGTCAAGTGTCATTACTGATTCCTGTTACTTCACATAGAGTGTGTGTGTGTGTGTGTGTGTGTGTGTGTGTGTGTTTTGGTCCTTGGTTGAAGTATCTCATTCGATTTTGCTGTATGGAAACACTCAGTGTCATTGTTAGTCGTACTGATTATTTACAAGTTCGCCCCATTCTGGATGACTGCTTATGATATTTACCCTTTTATATTGCTAGAAGTTTTGGACTTAAACAGCTGTTGCTGTGAAAGTTTGATTTCAGCATATTAGTGCAAAATTATCAGTCCTTGTGGTCTAGTCGTAAACAGTAATTAGCAAGGCAGAAACTTGTTGGGACTGGGGATTGATGTTTCACTGTAGTGAGGAAGCCAGTTAAGTGTGAGATGAGGCTATCCCATGGAGTTGTAGATCACCTAAGGTACGCAAGCTGACCTGTACGGTGATCAGTATAGTTGAAAATGAACATAGTCTGTACATTGCTATTGCAGTGTAGATATTTTTATTGTTCCAAGACGACCAGTTCCCACAGTCTTATGCTCCCATCATATGATCTTGTGGAACTTGTCATGAAATTGCCATGTTACATTACATGAACTTAAAGCATAAAATGCATTCTACACACACACACACACACACACACACACACACACACTCCTGGAAATGGAAAAAAGAACACATTGACACCGGTGTGTCAGACCCACCAAATGGCGCTAGCTGCGCAGCATTTGTGCACCGCCGCCGTCAGTGTCAGCCAGTTTGCCGTGGCATACGGAGCTCCATCGCAATCTTTAACACTGGTAGCATGCCGCGACAGCGTGGACGTGAACCGTATGTGCAGTTGACGGACTTTGAGCGAGGGCGTATAGTGGGCATGCGGGAGGCCGGGTGGACGTACCGCCGAATTGCTCAACACGTGGGGTGTGAGGTCTCCACAGTACATCGATGTTGTGGAAGGTGCACGTGCCCGTCGACCTGGGACCGAACCGCAGCGACGCACGGATGCACGCCAAGACCGTAGGATCCTACGCAGTGCCGTAGGGGACCGCACCGCCACTTCCCAGCAAATTAGGGACACTGTTGCTCCTGGGGTATCGGCGAGGACCATTCGCAACCATCTCCATGAAGCTGGGCTACGGTCCCGCACACCGTTAGGCCGTCTTCCGCTCACGCCCCAACATCGTGCAGCCCGCCTCCAGTGGTGTCGTGACAGGCGTGAATGGAGGGACGAATGGAGACGTGTCGTCTTCAGCGATGAGAGTCGCTTCTGCCTTGGTGCCAATGATGGTCGTATGTGTGTTTGGCGCCGTGCAGGTGAGCGCCACAATCAGGACTGCATACGACCGAGGCACACAGGGCCAACACCCGGCATCATGGTGTGGGGAGCGATCTCCTACACTGGCCGTACACCACTGGTGATCATCGAGGGGACACTGAATAGTGCACGGTACATCCAAACCGTCATCGAACCCATCGTTCTACCATTCCTAGACCGGCAAGGGAACTTGCTGTTCCAACAGGACAATGCACGTCCGCATGTATCCCGTGCCACCCAACGTGCTCTAGAAGGTGTAAGTCAACTACCCTGGCCAGCAAGATCTCCGGATCTGTCCCCCATTGAGCATGTTTGGGACTGGATGAAGCGTTGTCTCACGCGGTCTGCACGTCCAGCACGAACGCTGGTCCAACTGAGGCGCCAGGTGGAAATGGCATGGCAAGCCGTTCCACAGGACTACATCCAGCATCTCTACGACCGTCTCCATGGGAGAATAGCAGCCTGCATTGCTGCGAAAGGTGGATGTACACTGTACTAGTGCCGACATTGTGCATGCTCTGTTGCCTGTGTCTATGTGCCTGTGGTTCTGTCAGTGTGATCATGTGATGTGTCTGACCCCAGGAATGTGTCAATAAAGTTTCCCCTTCCTGGGACAATGAATTCACGGTGTTCTTATTTCAATTTCCAGGAGTGTAAATATAAACAAAGATGATGTGACTTACCAAATGAAAGTGCTGGCAGGTTGACAGACACACAAACAAACACAAACATACACACAAAATTCAAGCTTTCGCAACAAACTGTTGCCTCATCAGGAAAGAAGGAAGGAGAGGGAAAGACGAAAGGATATGGGTTTTAAGGGAGAGGGTAAGGAGTCATTCCAATCCTGGGAGCGGAAAGACTTACCTTAGGGGGAAAAAAGGACGGGTATACACTCGCGCACACACACACATATACAGACACAAGCAGACATATTCAAAGGCAAAGAGTTTGGGCAGAGATGTCAGTCGAGGCGGAAGTGCAGAGGCAAAGATGTTGTTGAATGACAGGTGAGGTATGAGTGGCGGCAACTTGAAATTAGCGGAGATTGAGGCCTGGTGGATAACGGGAAGAGAGGATATATTGAAGAGCAAGTTCCCATCTCCGGAGTTCGGATAGGTTGGTGTTAGTGGGAAGTATCCAGATAACCCGGACAGTGTAACACTGTGCCAAGATGTGCTGGCCGTGCACCAAGGCATGTTTAGCCACAGGGTGATCCTCATTACCAACAAACACTGTCTGCCTGTGTCCATTCATGCGAATGGACAGTTTGTTGCTGGTCATTCCCACATAGAATGCATCACAGTGTAGGCAGGTCAGTTGGTAGATCACGTGGGTGCTTTCACACGTGGCTCTGCCTTTGATCGTGTACACCTTCCGGGTTACAGGACTAGAGTAGGTGGTGGTGGGAGGGTGCATGGGACAGGTTTTACACCGGGGGCGGTTACAAGGGTAGGAGCCAGAGGGTAGGGAAGGTGGTTTGGGGATTTCATAGGGATGAACTAAGAGGTTAGGAAGGTTAGGTGGACGGCGGAAAGACACTCTTGGTGGAGTGGGGAGGATTTCATGAAGGATGGATCTCACTTCAGGGCAGGATTTGAGGAACTCGTATCCCTGCTGGAGAGCCACATTCAGAATCTGATCCAGTCCCGGAAAGTATCCTGTCACAAGTGGGGCACTTTTGTGGTTCTTCTGTGGGAGGTTCTGGGTTTGAGAGGATGAGGAAGTGGCTCTGGTTATTTGCTTCTGTTCCAGGTCGGGAGGGTAGTTGCGGGATGCGAAAGCTGTTGTCAGGTTGCTGGTGTAATGCTTCAGGGATTCCGGGCTGGAGCAGATTCGTTTGCCACGAAGACCTAGGCTGTAGGGAAGGGACCGTTTGATGTGGAATGGATGGCAGCTGTCATAATGGAGGTACTGTTGCTTGTTGGTGGGTTTGATGTGGACGGACGTGTGAAGCTGGCCGTTGGACAGGTGGAGGTCAACATCAAGGAAAGTGGCATGGGATTTGGAGTAGGACCAGGTGAATCTGATGGAACCAAAGGAGTTGAGGTTGGAGAGGAAATTCTGGAGTTCTTCTTCACTGTGAGTCCAGATCATGAAGATGTCATCAATAACTCTGTACCAAACTTTGGGTTGGCAGGCCTGGGTAACCAAGAAGGCTTCCTCTAAGCGACCCATGAATAGGTTGGCGTACGAAGGGGCCATCCTGGTACCCATGGCTGTTCCCTTTAATTGTTGGTATGTCTGGCCTTCAAAAGTGAAGAAGTTGTGGGTCAGGATGAAGCTGGCTAAGGTAATGAGGAAAGAGGTTTTAGGTAGGGTGGCAGGTGATCGGCGTGAAAGGAAGTGCTCCATCGCACCGAGGCCCTGGATGTGCGGGATATTTGTGTATAAGGAAGTGGCATCAATGGTTACAAGGATGGTTTCTGGGGGTAACGGATTGGATAAGGATTCCAGGCATTCGAGAAAGTGGTTGGTGTCTTTGATGAAGTATGGGAGACTGCATGTAATGGGTTGAAGGTGTTGATCTACGTAGGCAGAGATATGTTCTGTGGGGGCTTGGTAACCAGCTACAATGGGGCGGCCGGGATGATTGGGTTTGTCAATTTTAGGAAGAAGGTAGAAGGTAGGGGTGCGGGGTGTCGGTGGGGTCAGGAGGTTGAAGGAGTCAGGTGAAAGGTTTTGTAGGGAGCCTAAGGTTCTGAGGATTCCTTGAAGCTCCGCCTGGACATCAGGAATGGGATTACCCTGGCAAACTTTGTATGTGGTGTTGTCTGAAAGCTAACGAAGTCCCTCAGCCACATACTCCCGACGATCAAGTACCACGGTCGTGGAACCCTTGTCCGCCGGAAGAATGACAATGGACCGGTCAGCCTTCAGATCACGGATAGCCTGGGCTTCAGCAGTGGTGATGTTGGGAGTAGGATTAAGGTTTTTTAAGAAGGATTGAGAGGCAAGGCTGGAAGTCAGAAATTCCTGGAAGGTTTGGAGAGGGTGATTTTGAGGAAGAGGAGGTGGGTCCCGCTGTGACGGAGGACGGAACTGTTCCAGGCAGGGTTCAATTTGGATAGTGTCTTGGGGAGTTGGATCATTAGGCGTAGGATTAGGATCATTTTTCTTTTTCGTGGCAAAGTGATACTTCCAGCAGAGAGTATGAGTGTAGGACAGTAAATCTTTGACGAGGGCTGTTTGGTTGAATCTGGGAGTGGGGCTGAAGGTGAGGCCTTTGGATAGGACAGAGGTTCCGGATTGGGAGAGAGGTTTGGAGGAAAGGTTAACTACTGAATTAGGCTGTTGTGGTGCCAGATTGTGTTGATTGGAATTTTGAGGTTTTGGAGGGAGTGGAGCTGGAAGTGGGAGACTGAGTAGATGGGAGAGACTGGGTTTGTGTGCAATGAGAGGTGGTTGAGGTTTGCTGGAAAGGTTGTGAAGGGTGAGTGAGTTGCCTTTCCGGAGGTGGGCACCAGGAGATTGGATAGTTTTTTGAGGTGAAGGGTGGCATGCTGTTCTAATTTGCGGTTGGCCTGTAGGAGGATGCTCTGAATAGCTGGTGTGGATGTGGGAGAGGAAAGATTGAGGACTTTTATTAAGGGTAGGAGTTGACGGGTGTGTTCATTGGCTGAGTTGATGTGTAGGTGAAGGATTAGGTGGGTGAGGGCAATGGATTGTTCAGTTTGGAACTGGTATAGGGACTGTTGGAAAGAAGGGTTGCAGCCAGAGATGGGAACTTTAAGTGTGAGGCCTTTGGGGGTTATGCCAAATGTCAGACAAGCCTGAGAAAATAAAATATGCGAGCGTAATCTGTCTAGGATGAAGGCATGTTTGCGGAGGGAATGTAAATAAAACTTAATGGGGTCGTTGTGGGGGTGTTGTGAGGGTGACATGGTATTAGAAGGTGGAAAGTGTAACATGAGGTTGAAATGAAAATTAAAGATAAAAATATATGGGGAGAGATATGGGTGAACTAGAAAGTAACTGGAGATCTGGTATGAAAAAATGCGAAAAAGTGTTGGTTAAGTTGATCCTGTGGTGAACTTGGGTTGGTAGACAGTGATGTGCATGAAGGTTAGGTGGTTGTGTTGCCGCTGAAACACGTTAAAGGACGGAGAAATTCGGGAAAATTTCGAAAAAACGTGTAAATGTATTAAAAGGAGTGGTGTTGTGGTGAAAGATTACGAAAATGGGGCTAACAATTGTCTGACGAAGAAATAATGACGTTAAAACCTGTGGGGAGCGGCTAAAAATGATCAGTGATGTGCGAAAAACGGAAGTGGAAATAAAGTGAAAGTTATTAGAACTAGCCGAAATGGTTGTTTAATACGTGAAAGCAGCTGTTATTGAACTAGAAACGGTGGATTTTATAGCAGTGGTAGTGTTGAAAGCGGAAAATAAAAATTTTTTTGGGTATGGTTTGGAAGCGGGTTACGTATTATTGAGTATATATAGACGGGATAAAATTGTATTACGGTAAAAAGGGGAAGGTGAATACAACGTGAGACTACTGGTAAAAACAGAAAGAGAAAATAAGACGACAGGAAAGTTTTCGAAATGCAACAGCGACAATAACAAACGTAATTGTTGGGTTCAAATTAATGATATGGTTATAATAGAGGGAAACATTCCACGTAGGAAAAATATATTTAAAAACAAAGATGATGTGACTTACCATATGAAAGCGCTGGCAGGTCGATAGAAACACAAACAGACACATACATACACACAAAATTCAAGCTTTCGTCAAGGAAAGTGGCATGGAATTTGGAGTAGGACCAGGTGAATCTGATGGAACCAAAGGAGTTGAGGTTGGAGAGGAAATTCTGGAGTCCTTCTTCACTGTGAGTCCAGATCATGAAGATGTCATCAATAAATCTGTACCAAGCTTTGGTTCCATCAGATTCACCTGGTCCTACTCCAAATCCCATGCCACTTTCTTTGACATTGACCTCCACCTGTCCAATGACCAGCTTCACGCGTCCGTCCACATCAAACCCACCAACAAGCAACAGTACCTCCATTACGACAGCTGCCACCCATTCCACATCAAACGGTCCCTTCCCTACAGCCTAGGTCTTCGTGACAAACGAATCTGCTCCAGTCCGGAATCCCTGAACCATTACACCAGCAACCTGACAACAGCTTTCGCATCCCGCAACTACCCTCCCGACCTGGTACAGATGCAAATAACCAGAGCCACTTTCTCATCCTCTCAAACCCAGAACCTCCCACAGAAGAACCACAAAAGTCCCCCACTTGTGACAGGATACTTTCCGGGACTGGATCAGACTCTGAATGTGGCTCTCCAGCAGGGATACGACTTCCTCAAATCCTGCCCTGAAATGAGATCCATCCTTCATGAAATCCTCCCCACTCCACCAAGAGCGTCTTTCCGCCGTCCACCTAACCTTCGTAACCTCTTAGTTCATCCCTATGAAATCCCCAAACCACCTTCCCTACCCTCTGGCTCCTACCCTTGTAACCGCCCCCGGTGTAAAACCTGTCCCATGCACCCTCCCACCACCACCTACTCCAGTCCTGTAACCCGGAAGGTGTACACGATCAAAGGCAGAGCCACGTGTGAAAGCACCCACGTGATTTACCAACTGACCTGCCTACAATGTGAAGCATTCTATGTGGGAATGACCAGCAACAAACTGTCCATTTGCATGAATGGACACAGGCAGACAGTGTTTGTTGGTAATGAGGATCACCATGTGGCTAAACATGCCTTGGTGCATGGCCAGCACATCTTGGCACAGTGTTACACCGTCCGGGTTATCTGGATGCTTCCCACTAACACCAACCTATCCGAACTCCGGAGATGGGAACTTGCTCTTCAATATATCCTCTCTTCCCGTTATCCACCAGGCCTCAATCTCCGCTAATTTCAAGTTGCCGCCACTCATACCTCACCTGTCATTCAACAACATCTTTGCCTCTGCACTTCCGCCTCGACTGACATCTCTGCCCAAACTCTTTGCCTTTGAATATGTCTGCTTGTGTCTGTATATGTGTGGATGGATATGTGTGTGTGTGCGAGTGTATACCCGTCCTTTTTTCCCCCTAAGGTAAGTCTTTCCACTCCCGGGACTGGAACGACTCCTTACCCTCTCCCTTGAAACCCACATCCTTTCGTCTTTCCCTCTCCTTCCCTCTTTCCTGACGAAGCAACCGTGGGTTGCGAAAGCTTGAATTTTGTGTGTATGTTTGTGTTTGTTTGTGTGTCTATCAACGTGCCAGCGCTTTCATTTGGTAAGTCACATCATCTTTGTTTATCTATATATATAAATCTAATTGATAAAATGGACACAGTTCATGAAAGGCAAACAGATGATAAAATTCTCATATCATCCTTGCATGATTTTATCAACTCTGTGCATTTTATCAACTGAATTTTTATGGAGATGTGTATGTGGGAAATGCCTTTTATGCTTTGACTTCATGTATGGTATCATTGCAATTTTATAACAAGTTCCATAAGATCAGGTGATGGCAGCTTAAGACCGTGAAAAGCAGTCATCTTGGAACAATAAAAGTGTCTATACTGTGATTGCAGCATACGAAGTGTGTTCACTTTCATAGAGTTGTGCCCTTCAGGCACAATAAGAAATGGCGTATTTTGAGCTATGTAGGTTAAAGAGGGAAAGAGAAAATGGGAGGTGGTAGAAAGTGACTAGTAATAAGCAAAGGGAGAAAACGACAGAAATCTCATTTCAAACTCCAGTTTGCAATCAGTTTGACATGTTACTTGAAATAGGAGAAGAGCCTCTACCAGTTTGTGATCAAAGTAGGATGCAGCAGTCTCATAGCAAGGCCAGGTCAGTAGAAAAGTCAATTAGAAAGAAAACATCTGCTGTTAGGTAGCAGTCATGGTAGAAGTGTAGGCCGAATGGAACGTAAAATGCTAGCTGTAGTTTACCACGTCACAGGCACTGTGGAATATAATGTCAAGTTTAGATAGGTGTCAGACAATTAAGGGGCTTGGTGCAGACATTTTGATGACAAGGATCAGCTACTTATTGTAGAAGGAGCAGGAAATATACTCACCAACAACTTAAGAGTGTTGTATTACAAGTTATGTGGATGAACTACAAGCAACAACATCAGACACTTTTCTGGGCTTTGTGGAGATTTTTCAGTGGATTGCTTTCGACTGAAACAAAGTCTCACATCTTTGCTGCACCTGTTCATGCAGTTGGGAGATGGGATTCTCAAATCATGGCCTGCACCTGAATAGGAGGAGAGGAGAGGACAGATTAATTTGAGGATATTGCAGAAAGTGTAAGGGGGCCACGGCCACACAAAGCTGGGACCCTGTGGTTACTGAATTCAGGGACACTTTTTTTTTTTTTAAGATTAGAGTCTGGTCATAGACAGGCAGTCTGGAAAGATATTGGAATAGAACAGGACCATAATTAATGTAACAATTTCCAGAAAAGTAAAATTAGTTTGTTTCATCAGAACATTAGGGGATAAAAAGGAAGCTAGTTGATGTTCTTATATTTATAGAAGATGTGAAAAAAATCTGAAATGATAAACTTTCTGTGCCTCTGTGAACACCGTATAACCACAACGATAGAAAAGTTAAACATAAGTGATAATAGTCTAGCGTCATCTTCATTTACGGTGAATGTGGAAAAGGAGGAGTTGCAATGTATGTAAAAGATGGACAGAAAGTCAAAAATATTTATACAAGCAGTTTCTGTATAGAACAGAAACTAGAAGTATGTGCATGTGGGTTGTTACTGCAAAATACTTCTGTTGTAATTGTAACAGGTTAAGATTGTCTCTGGGAAACTTTAATCTATTTTTGAGAGATCTAGATGCATTGATCTACCTGTCAGACAAGAAGAAACAGTAGTTCGTGGAGATTTTGATGTAAATTTTTTAAAAGGCATGGGCAGGAAAAATGAAACAATGATTATTTGATTGTTGCAGTCTAATTTCAGTGGTTAATTGTCCGTCTCATGTGGCAAGATAGTTGGACCCTGATTGGTAAAATTTTTATAGACAGTGCTCAGGTTGAAACAATTTGTGTGTACCCATTTGTTAATGGAATGTCTGATAATTCTACTGCCAAATTCAATTTATTCTCTGGTAAATTTGTGTTAATAAAGTGGCTTTCCTTAAAAGTCATCCAGAAAATTCATTAAAAAAAGCAGTAAGCCAGGGCTAGCTAAGGAATTAAACTCTCATGTAAGATGGAGAGGGAAATTTATATAGCATCAGAAAAGTCTGACATTACTTACATAGTATAAAAAATACTGTTGCAAGGAAAGTCATTAAAAAGTGAGAAGTGTGCATGTTCCGACAGAAATTAATAATGCTTGTAGTAAGATTAAAACTGTATGGGATATTGTCAAACAAGAGACAGAACAATCAGTCAGTGAATGAGATATAACAACAATTGTCCATTTAACTACAGTTGACTTCTGTAGAAGTCCACTGTAATTGGGCCCTGCAGTGGTGGACTGCTGTAGAAGCTTGCTAGGAAAGAGACATTTACTCTGCATGTTAAATGTTTTGCTAAGCTAAACTGTTGTTGAAGTAATTCCTTGGTGCTATTTAGTGTGCTTCCTAGAAATTTGTAGTGCAATATCTTGCCATTACATATTGTGGGCATTCACTTAGCATTGTGGTACATACAATGGATTTTTGGCATTCAGTTAACAGTACGGTGTGAGCAGGCACTCATTTGTTGTGACATGCACAATTTGTATTGCCTCCTTTCTTGGCTATAGACACATTATTTGTCATTTCCGCATCAGGAGATGCCATCGCAACTCTAATTGAGCCATATTTGCAGAAGGGGTGTATATTATTTTGTGACAATTGGTGCACAAGCCCAGAACTCTTCCCTTGGCTGTATGAATGGGCAACTAATGTACCGGGGGGAGTCATTCCAGATGTGGAAAGGGTCCTTCCGGATGCCATGAAGGGTACAGGGTGCACCCATCTGCAGGTGGTCGCTCATGTCGGCACCAATGATGTGTGTCGCTATGGATCAGAGGAAATCCTCTCTGGCTTCCGGCGGCTATCTGATTTGGTGAAGACTGCCAGTCTCGCTAGCGGGATGAAAGCAGAGCTCACCATCTGCAGCATCGTCGACAGGACTGACTGCGAACCTTTGGTACAGAGCCAAGTGGAGGGTCTGAATCAGAGGCTGAGACGGTTCTGCGGCCGTGTGGGCTGCAGATTCCTCGACTTGTGCCATAGGGTGGTGGGGTTTCGGGTGCCGCTGGATAGGTCAGGAGTCCACTACACGCAACAAGCGGCTACACGGGTAGCAGGGGTTGTGTGGCGTGGGCTGGGTGGTTTTTTAGGTTAGATGGCCTTGGGCAAGTACAGAAAGGGCAACAGCCTCAACGGGCGCGGGGCAAAGTCAGGACATGCGGGGACCAAGCAGCAATCAGTATTGTAATTGTCAACTGCCGAAGCTGCGTTGGTAAAGTACCAGAACTTCAAGCGTTGATAGAAAGCACCAAAGCTGAAATCGTTATAGGTACAGAAAGCTGGCTTAAGCCAGAGATAAATTCTGCCGAAATTTTTACAAAGGTACAGACGGTGTTTAGAAAGGATAGATTGCATGCAACCGGTGGTGGAGTGTTCGTCGCTGTTAGTAGTAGTTTATCCTGTAGTGAAGTAGAAGTGGATAGTTCCTGTGAATTATTATGGGTGGAGGTTACACTCAACAACCGAGCTAGGTTAATAATTGGCTCCTTTTACCGACCTCCCGATTCAGCAGCATTAGTGGCAGAACAACTGAGAGAAAATTTGGAATACATTTCACATAAATTTTCTCAGTATGTTATAGTCTTAGTTGGAGATTTCAATTTACCAGATATAGACTTCCCCCCCACTCCTGTCTCCCCTCTCCTCCTCGCCCCCTCTCCACCTCCTCACCCCCTCACCCCCTCTCCACCTCCTCACCCCCTCACCCCCTCTCCACCTCCTCACCCCCTCACCCCCTCTCCACCTCCTCACCCCCTCTCCACCTTCTCACACCCTCTCCACCTCCTCACACCCTCCCCATCTCCTCACACCCTCCCCATCTCCTCACACCCTCCCCATCTCCTCACACCCTCCCCATCTCCTCACACCCTCCCCATCTCCTCACACCCTCCCCATCTCCTCACACCCTCCCCGTCTCCTCACACCCTCCCCGTCTCCTCACACCCTCCCCATCTCCTCACACCCTCCCCATCTCCTCACACCCTCCCCATCTCCTCACACCCTCCCCATCTCCTCACACCCTCCCCATCTCCTCACACCCTCCCCATCTCCCCCTCCCCATCTCCCCCTCCCCATCTCCCCCTCCCCATCTCCCCCTCCCCATCTCCCCCTCCCCATCTCCCCCTCCCCATCTCCCCCTCCCCATCTCCCCCTCCCCATCTCCCCCTCCCCATCTCCCCCTCCCCTTGCCCTCTCCACCTCCCCTTCTCCCCCTCCCCTTGCCCTCTCCACCTCCCCTTCTCCCCCTCCCCTTGCCCTCTCCACCTCCCCTTCTCCCCCTCCCCTTGCCCTCTCCACCTCCCCTTGTCCTTCTCCCCTCCCTCTCTCCCCCTCCCCTCCCTCTCTGTCCCTCCCCTTCTCCCCTTCCATCTCTCTCCCTTCCCTTCTCCC
Source organism: Schistocerca serialis cubense (assembly GCF_023864345.2). Taxonomy (NCBI): domain Eukaryota; kingdom Metazoa; phylum Arthropoda; class Insecta; order Orthoptera; family Acrididae; genus Schistocerca; species Schistocerca serialis. The sequence continues at coordinate 576,073,849 of NC_064639.1, forward strand.
CTCCATCTCCCTCCTCCCCTCCATCTCTCTCCCTCCCCTTCTCCCCTCCATCTCCCTCCTCCCCTCCATCTCTCTCCCTCCCCTTCTCCCCTCCATCTCTCTCCCTCCCCTCCCTCTTCTTTTCCCCTCCCTCTCCCCCTCCCTCTTCTTCTCCCCCTCTGTGACGCAGTATCTCCTCTACATGGTTAGTAGCAACTTTTCATTCATAATATCGTCGATATAAAACATTGAACACCAGTTGCAATTTTGAAAGTTGCAGGAACATTGTAAACATGAAAAGTTTGACCCCGATCAGTAACATCCCATGAATCAACAGGACCGAAAAAAAACAGTGATCTGGTGGTTGTTTTATGGTTGCTGTGCAGTGGCAACGTGAACAGTTGGATGTGCTTCGATTTTGCTAAAGTAATGGACTCCACGCTTTCATGGGGAACATGTTTGTCAAGAATCAGTCAGACTGGATTTTCAATACTTTGATTGGTGTGCTTCATTAGATGTTCCAATCAGTTGATGAACATTGGAGTTTGCAGGCATGCCTTATCTCTGTCCACCATGACACACTCTAGTGGACCACCCTGAAGCAATTGGCAGTTCTCTCTTTTCTTGCATAAATAAAGTAGGGTGGAATGTAGTGCCAAAGTGCATCCGTGACATGTGCAGCATTGACAATTTGCCACTTCTCAGCTGCAATGATTTTGGCCACTTCCCTTTTTCCCTTTGGGTGCAATGTATAAAGGAAGTTTGTTTGGGACCTTCTGGACACAGACTTCATCCACATTATGTATTTGATTGGGGACAAACAAATTTTTTCAAGGCTGTCCCTGACTTGTCAAAGTATTGGATAAACTGAACCCTGTCGAAAGCCATGGCCATAGTGATGCCAGTTTTATACTGAACTCATAGACACAGCCAATTCCTCTTTATGAATTCAAAGGTAAATCCCTGTCAGCAAGATGAGATTGAACACAAAATCAATGACGTACTTTGTTTTCCTCTGCGCATTTAAAAAGCGGAAACCTTAGAGATTTAAGAGTGAGACCATAAAATCTCTGGTCCAGAGCAACACAGTGACTCATCAACTCCTCCTCCTGATCTTCAGTAAAAGTTGTTTGAAATCATCCAAGTTTGACACCTCCCCCTTTCTTCAGTTGTTCCCACTGTTTATGGTATCTTGTTGAAATGTTACTTTGGAAAAGGAAGAGTATATTTCATAAGTAGGAAATAACAGCCTCCTTGTAAGCATTTTCACATTGTGTGTGCAGTATTGTTTTCATACAAGACTTTTCTCAGTACTATATCCCTGTTGTGTATGTTACATGTGATAAGTAAATCAGCATATTTTATATCCAGAATGAATTTTCAGTCTGCAGCAGGGTATGCCCTGTTTTTAAGCTTCCTGGCAGATTAAAACTGTGTGCTTTACCAGGACTTGAACCTAAGACCTTTGCCTTTTGTGGGCAAGTCCTCTATGGACTGAGCTATCCAAGTGTGACTCACGAGCCACCACCCTTACAGCCTTACTTCTGCCAGTACCCCAGGGGGAAGGTAGAAATTGCAGAAACATGGGTTAGCCGCAGAATTAATTTACACTCTACAGGGGAGTGTGTGCTGATTTGAAACTTCCTGGCAGATTAAAACTGTATACTGGATGTGGACTCGAACCTGGGACCTTTGGCTAGGTCACAGGTTTGAGTCCCAGTCCAGCACAAAGTTTTAATTTGCCAGAAAGTCCCAAGACAATGTATATTAGTTGTGTTGTGTATGATTATAAAAACTACATTGCAGGAGCTGAGAGGCTTATACGTCATCTGCATAAATCCAAAATACCAATTGCTGTTGCAACAAGCAGTGGAGAAGATAGTTACAATCTTAAAATAACTCGTCACAAAGCAGTTATGAGCATGTTCCATCACATAGTGTGTGGGACTTCAGACACAGAAGTTAAAAAAGGAAAGCCAGCGCCAGACATATATCTTATATGTGCTTCTAGATTTGCTGAGAAACCAAAGCCAGAAAAGGTAATTAATTTGTAGACGAATATGTCATGTAAATCTTGTGATGATTGTAATTTTCCATGAATGTGAAATGTTGTTTCAGTGCTACTACATAGGCAGAAAAGAATCTTCTTTTTGTGCCCATATGGTAGAGCCACTATTTATCAGTCATTGACTATTTCAGATTTTTAATTTTACAACCAAATTTGTTGATGGGAAACAGTTATCTGTGTACAGATAAAAATCTTGCTTGCCTGCATTGCCCCCTACTGTGCTAATAAGGATAGGGCTTCATAGTCCCATCGTCAAAATTTTCTGATTTTTAGGAGTGGCAAATGAGTTCTTATTTTTTAAATGTGTGTCTTCTATCAATTTCCATAATCTGTATGTATGGTTAATTTATGGAAAATGTCTGTGCAATGAAATAAAACCTCACTCTGAAACTTAGATGGCAATGAAAAGTTGATACGAAAATTATGTGGATATCTCTTATTGAGGTGGTTTAAATGTTTTAACTTTTACTGTAGAATCACACTGAAATTTCTGAGATTCTGGGGGGTGACATTCCAAAAAGAAACATGTAGATGAGATCTGATCTAGACCGCAGTTGCAGTTTTCAGTAATATGTGACTGTTAAAAACACAGAAAGAATTGCATTCTCTAACTCACACAGTGTTCTCTTGATTTTAAACCATGAAGCCATGAGAAACTCTCATGTTTGTTTGTAATTTCAGAGGAGGTTGAGCCTTAAGAGTGATTGTGATTGACATTTGGAAATTGTCCTCCTCCAAAATCAGTGGTATTTCATTGGCTCAGCTAATCAGAAAATAAAATAATTTTACTGAAGATGATAGTCTGACTCAGTATCAAGCAAGAAATGCTATTAATGATAACATGTGGTGTCTTCAAAGAATGATAGAAGTGGACACTTTTTACCCCAACAGCATACTCAAGTATTCTCTAAGTAGAATCAACAGCAATGTTCTGTATCTCCCAAACAGTCTTCATCCATTGCAAGGCTTGCATAACTATCACAGGCTGTAGTAATATACCTTCTGTTGTGAAGCTCTTTTTTTAGTCAGACTGTTTGATACATACAGTTCTATTGTTATAAATTATAAGTTTTGTAGTGCTTCCCTTCTAAAGCTGTTGAACTGTTAACAGCTCTCCTGTCACATATGGGTGTGCCTATGGCAGTATTCTTGTAACGAAACTATCCTAATAAATAGTGCAAGAGTACAGCATATAGTAAATATAAGGCACCATGTAGATTGGGGTACATTAGTAAGTAGGGATGATAAAGTAATTACAGTTATTAAACTGTACCATAATGCTTGGAAGTTGATTTAAAGAATGTGTCTTGCACTTTGTACAGAACCTAAGTGAATAAAAAATGAAAGCAAATGGGACAATTGAGGGTAGATTACTGAGGTTTCTTTTCAGTGTTAGAGTAGAGACGACAATGCTACATGAAATATCAATAATACACTGGTGTCCAGAATTAAAGCAACAAACCACTATTTCCCTGTCCTGTGTCCCATTCACGATAGAATTGTACCAACAGTCAACAGGTGTACATACGGTCATGTCCTGCCAGTAGATCAACAGACAGCCACACCAACGATGATATCAGGGCACCTATCAAATGGGATAGCGTTTGCAAGGTAGTCCCACAACCACAATTGCTGTTTGCACAGTCACAGACTGCACAGTATGACACAGAGAAGACACCTACCAGAATCTCTGTAGTGGAGGGCCATGGGAAGAATGGAAGCTGGTCAGTCACAAACTGATGTTTCTCAATGGTTTACTATGAATCTTTCTGTTGTTTTTTGGATGTGGCAACAGTTTATAGAGATCAAAACTGTATCCCAAAGACCAGGGCGGGGCCGACCACATGTAACATCAAAAAGAGGGGACTATTATTTGGCTGTAAGGGCACAAAGGTACTGCCTTAGTATTTCACGGCAATTGACATCTGACCTCGCAGCATCCACCGGACATGTTATAGTGAGGCAAACAGTGTACAGAAGGCTTCGCCAGAGTGGCCTTTATTGTCAGAGACCTGCTGTACATGTACCTCTGATGTGTCTTCACAGAAGGGAATGTCCAGAGTGGAGCCGTCCACGTGCCACCTGGACTGTCAAACAGTCGGCCAATGTTCTTTTCACACGAGTCCCAATTTGGTCTGTATAGTGATTATCAACAGATTTGCATCTGGAAGGGACTTGGAACATGATTTCGGGTCCCAGCCGTTGTGGAAAGAGACTAATGTCGAGGATGATCTCTAATGGTGTGGGCAGTGATTATGTTCACCACTTGAACACTCCTTTGTGAAACTGTATGGTTAAACTGGAAAGGTTGAACTGCTGTCAGATATGGAGACAAGATCTTGGGACCTCATGTGTGGTTGTTGCAAGGTGCTGTGGGATCCCCAAACTTTGTATTGCTGCCTCAATATGAGATTGATGACACCATTTACAGCATGCCCCATCATTTGTCAGGCCTGTATTGTTGTCAGAGGTGGTCACACCCCTTACTGAGCGCATTAACCAGTTGTGCATGTTGGGAAAAAACGAAGAAATTTTTTGTCTACTGTTATGCACTTTGCAGTTGTTTATGTTCTGTGTTCTTTATACTGTTTCTACTTTACTGTCACCTTATTATAATGTTTGTGGCAAAATAAATGCAACCTTGCAAAATCTCAGTTTGTTGCTTTAATTTTGGACACCAGTGCAGTTTGATTTCTTGGAGTACAGAAAGTGCTTGCACTCTAAAGCTTTAGATGAGGTACTTCAGATATGTATCAGTTATTGGAAACTAGATTTGTTGTGACAAACCATACTTTTTGAGCCTCTACATTATTAGGTTTGGATTTTGAATATATTGATGAAATTGTTTTTGTGGTAAGTGGTAAGTTCTTATGGGACCAACCTGCTGAGGTCATTGGTTGATGAAATTGTTGCTCCAGTGAACATACTCATACAAAGGACGTCCAAATTGAGAAAAAAAGCCTACATGTTAATCAGACTGGATTGACACTTGTCTGTCATACATCTGATGGTGGGTGAAATATTTGATACTGGAAATAATTTGTAGAGGAAATGTGGTGACTGTGTAAGTAAGCCTTACACTGAGGTGACAAAATTCATTGGATAGCAGTATGTACATATGCAGGTGGCGGTTGTATTGTGTACACAAGGTACAAAATTGCAGTGCTTTGGTGGGACTGTCATTTTTACTCAGATGATTTATGTGAAAACTTTCCAGTCTGATTATGGCTGCACGATGTGAATTAACAGACTTTGAATGAATGCGGAATGGTAGTCGGAGCTGGACATATGGGACGATTCCATTTCAGAAATCGCTACTGACATCAATATTCCGAGATCCACAGTGTCAAGAGTGTACTGCGAACACCACATTTCAGACGTTACCTTTACTATGGACAGCGCAATGGCTGACGGCCTTCACTTAACAACAGAGATCAGTGGCATTTGAGTACAGTTGTCAGTGCTTACAGACAGGCAACAGTGCCGAAACAACCACATAAATAAATGTGGAGCTACGACAATTGTATCCATTAGGAGAGTGTGGTGAAATTTGGTGTTAATGGGCTATAGCACCCGAGTGTCTTCGCTAACAGCACAACATTGCCTGCAGGGCCTCTCCTGCACTCATGTCCATATCAGTTTAACCCTAGATGACTGGAAAACTGTGACCTGGTCAAATGAGCCCTGATTTCTGTTTGTAAAAGCAGATGGTAGGGTTTGAGTGTGGCACAGACCCCATGAAACCAAGTTGTCAACAAGGCACTGTACAAGCTAGTGGTGGCTCCATAATGGTGTGAGCTGTCTTTACATGGAATTGACTGGGTCCTCTGGTCAAACTGAACTGATCATTAACTAGAAATGGTTATGTTTAGCAAAGTGGAGACCATTTGCAGCCATTCATGGATTTCATGTTCCTAAACAATGATTGAATTTTTATGGATGACACTGCACCATGTCACCAGGCCACAATTGTTCTCAATTTGTAAAGAACATTCTGGACAATTTGTGAGAGTGGTTTGTCCACCCATATTGTCCAACATGAATCCCATCAAACATTTATGGGACATAGTTGAGAGGTCACTTCAAGCACAAAATCATGCACCATAACACTTTCACAATTCTGAACAGCTATAGAGGCAGGTATGGCTCAAAATTTCTGCATGAGACTTCCAACAACTTGTCGAGTCCACGCCATATCAAGTTTCTAAAGTATTGTCGACAAAATGAAGTCTGACACGATATTAGGCAGTATCTCATGACTTTTGTCATCTCAGTATAGAAAAATATGAACCAAGTACAATAGTTAAAGATTGCAAAGATAAACTGCTGAGCCAAAACATAATGACCACTGCCCACCATAAGACTGAATGCCACCTAGTGGCATTGTGGGCACGTCACACACTAAGAGAAGTGTATAAGTGAAACAAGGTGAGTGAGGACTTCTTATGGCCCAGCACCTAGGAAGAAAAATTTGTGTGCCACTGTCATAGCATCTGTGGAATAAGATTGAAGGATGGTGAAAACCACCCATGCCACACCTAATAAGAAAGTGACCAGAAATGACCTATATACCACTTACTTTTTCTGTTGCAAATTCCTAAAATCTGCCCTATGATTGAATGTAATAAGCAGTCTTGAACAAAACAGGCTCACCCATGAATGCAAAACACCAGCCTTGTGAAAATAAATTTTTATTCCTTACACATGTTATTGTAGCAACTTTAGGTAAAGGTGACCAGCCAGATTCACTGTATTGTATTTCAAGAAGCTTTTGATTTAATACTGCTCTGGGAGCTACTACAGAAAATAAATTAATATTTGATATGCAGCCACATTCATAGCTTAAATAGTGTGTCCTCCAAAGATATGTAAGTTTTTTCATATGTTCCCCAGGGAAGTCTAAAGGATTAATGCTATTTACCGAACGAAAGCGCTGGCAGGTCGATAGACACACAAACATACACACAAAATTCTAGCTTTCGCAACAAACGGTTGCTTCGTCAGGAAAGATGGAAGGAGAGGGAAAGACGAAAGGAAGTGGGTTTTAAAGGAGAGGGTAAGGAGTCATTCCAATCCTGGGAGTGGAATGACTTACCTTAGGGGGAAAAAAGGACGGGTATACACTCGCGCGCACACACACACACATCCATCCACACATATACAGACACAAGCAGACATTTGCATTTGTGTGTATGTTTGTGTTTGTTTGTGTGTTTTTCGACCTGCCAGCGCTTTCGTTCGGTAAGTCACATCATCTTTGTTTTTACATATATTTTTCCCACGTGGAATGTTTCCCTCTATTATATTGGATTAATGCTATTGATACACATGTTGTTTTCTTTGACATCAGACATTTTATGATGTTTAACTTCAAAGAAGTGTTATCTGCTAAAATAATTGAAGATAGCATACACCTCCCATAATCTGTTAATATTGTTAGAAATCCTTCTTGTTTCCTACTTATGACATCAGTTTAATTACAAGAGTAAAGGAAGCAAGGAAGGGAAATTAGGGTGCAACATTCAGTGATAGTAAGCTTACTAGAGACAGAACACAAGTTCGAATTAGGCAATGATATTAAGAGAAATTGGCCATGTTCTTTCCAAAGGAGAGATCCTGTTGTTTGCTTTAGGTGATTCAGGGAAACCATGGAAAACCTAAATCTTTATTGGCAGATAGGGATTTTAATGCTATTTCTCATGAAGGCAAGTCCCATATTTCATACAGTGTGCTACCTTATTTGATAACTACAGAATTAACGAGTTCATGATCAATTGTAGATATAAGTGCAATGTAATAATGACATACAGATAAGTGCACGGGGTCCAGGACAGTGATTTATTGAGGGAGAGACAAATTCTGCATGAAGATGGGGAGTGAAAATATTGATTTGACAGAAAATTGCTGCAAAATCTATCTTGTATATAAATGAGGACACTGTCACACCAGAACTATTGACATTATGAGAAGAATAGTCTGATAACAGAGCACAAAGAGAGCTGTAAGCAGCTTTATTTCTCCACCCTACATGTGGTCTTAATAATAAATTCTCTGTTTTTCTTGTGACTGAATTTGTTGGATCAACCATTTTTCTTGTCATTACTAAGATTCAGTTTGTGAGTATTTTGAAGAATTTTCTGGATCAGCTATTCATTTTGTTGTTACAGTGCCTCGTTTTTGAAGATTCACCAAATGGAGTGAAAGCTGCACGTGCTGCTGGAATGCAGGTTGTAATGGTTCCAGATGAACGAGCTACTGATATTGAGATGAAGGAAGCTACAATTGTTCTTCGAAGCTTAGAAGATTTTAAACCAGAAATGTTTGGTATTACTCCATTTTAAAATTCATGGTAAATTAGTCTCCTGAGACTACGCAATATGGTGCTTTTATGCAGTTGTAATTTTGGAATTTATAAAAATAATTATACTAAATGGGGAGTTGTAGCTCTAGCTCTAAATAAAATGCTGCTGCTAAAGTTAGTTCAATTTCTGTGAATTTGAATAATTGCTTCCTTTATTTAACATTCCATGATAGTGTTACGACAAATACAAATCGAAACTATTACTACTACTACTACTACTATTACTACTACCACCACCACCACCACCACCACCACTTCTGTGATTTGTAATGTCATTGCAGACTGGTAAAGTCTCAGATACATAGTTAATGATTTAACTTGCCAGTATGATGCCTATGGGATGGAAGATTTCATTTTGTGTTAAATAACTTGAGAATAGTTGGATACAGCACTAAAATAATTACAGCATAAAAGCAGTAATGACTTTAATGCGTGGCTCCAATAGCAGGACAGCTGCTGAAGTTTCATCATAATTCAGCAACAGCATTTTTGGTAGCAAAAAAAGTTACATTTTTGTAGCTAAATTAAATTCAATAAAGATTATAAGAAACTAAAAATGTTCCATGACAAAACAAAGTGCAAAAAATCTGTCCAATTGTGTCATTTCTTTGGTTAATTGATCCATAGCCAGAGTTCTCAACCACCATACACGGATAAAATAATACAATTACTTTACTTTTTATATTTGATGACACAAGTCAAGGAATTTGATTAAGGCTGTTGACTGGGGTAGTTTCGAGTAATGCATCACCAACCCACTCACCTAAATAGGAGAAGTATATTTTGTGAGAGTGTAACATCTGACCAAAATTAATTTAGCCAGACCACTTGAGAAGACAGTGCTCTGAGTCACTGTGTACTATCTAAAGGTGGCCATCACAAATGATAATTATAATCAGTCTTCATCAATAGAAATAAAAGAAATTATTATTTAGACTGTTGCTATTTGTTCTTCAGGTGAACTACTTTAGTATTGAACTGGTGAAGGCTTTTATCATCCTACACCAATGGTTCACATCCGCTCTGAGACCATTACACGTTCTTGTACCCTCACCCTACCCCTCCCTGCATCAACAGCAACATTAGTGGCTTTTTAAACATTAGAAAGAAAAAGAATTTTTTGAACACTTTCATTTTTAAAATGGTGAAAGATAAATGGCTGTTTAGCTTTTCTAGGTGTTTTAATAAACCATAAATTAATTAGTCAATAAGAAAGTTGCTACTGCTTGGTTCTAATAACTTTTATTATACAGAGTGTATCAGAAATAATCATCCAATTTGGCATGTATGTATTTCCGAAACTAATAAACATATACAATGAATTTTGCTTTTTGGTGGACGGGAAATTCAAAAAGCCTCTTCTTTAGTTGTCCAATATGCCTCCCTTGAGATGCATAACATATGTCAGTGCGGTATTCAAATTGTTCCTACACTGCAGTGAGCAGTCTTTTGTTACTGCTTTCACAGCTGCTGTTATGCAATGCCTCAGTTCATTCATTGTTGTTGGTAATGGAGGCATGTAAACAAAGTAATCTATAAACCGCCACAAGACATAATCACATACAGTCAGATCTGGTGACCTTGGAGGCCAGTAATGTAAGGTTGAATCATTTAGTCCAGTGCGAGCAATCCATCGTTCAGTAATCCTTTGATTTAAAAATTCCCACACTTCCAGATCCCAATGTTGCGGTGCCCCATCCTGTTGGTAAATGAAGTCGTTCGAATCAGTCTCCCACTGTGGGAAAGGAAAGTTCTCAAGCATATCAAGATATGTGCTTCCTGTAACAGTGTTCTTGGCAAAGACAAATGGACCATACACCTTTTCCCATGAAACTGTACAGAACACATTAAATTTTGGAGAGTCCCTCTCATGTTGTACAACCTCATATGCTTGTTGTGTACCCCATATTGTCACGTTATAATGATTCAACTTTCCATTTAAATGGAATATGGCCTCATCGCTATAAATTAAGCATGAAAGAGAAAGAAAACTTATCACCCTCCATCTTGCCAAGAATGAAATTACGGAACTCCACACACTGTACTATGTCACCTTCATGAGGAGCTTGCAGTAGCTGAATTTTGTATAGTTTCATGTGTACATGTTGATGCAACGCACGTCAGACAGACGTTGGGGGCATGTTGAGCTGTCATGCTGAATGGTGAATGGATTTTTGCAGACTCCTTGTGAAACTATGGTGGATGCGTTCAACATCTGTATCGGACAGTCTGGGATGGCTGGTGATTTGCCTTTACACAAACAACCAGTTTCTCAGAATTGTTCATGCTGTCTTGTAGTGTTCTCTGCTGTAGGAGGATCCACACCATACCTACTACTAAAATCGCACTGAGCAGTTATTACTGACCTGCACTAGGCAAAACAGAGAACACAAAATGGTTTCTGTTGTCCCTACACCAATTTTACTAGAACTGAAGTGGTCACACACTGCTATTACCGAGCGGGAACCATGTAAAACTCGAGGTTTGCTCTTTCCAACAGTATGTTGTTCATGCACACATATATCAAATAACATATAATTATGATTTTTTAAAATCAGACGATTCTTTTTGATACACCCTATGTACTGATGAAGTGATTCTCAGTGCATCTCAACCAGAAAAGAAAGCTTACAGTTGTCGCAGTAGAGTACTATCCATTACATAGTTAATTACACAGTTTATCAGTTGAGAAGTAAATAATGAAACAATTTTTGCCTGATTTTCGGAATGTCCTTCAACTCTAAGTGGGCTTTTGCATGAGATATTTAAGCATATGCAACTTATAGGTCTGTTTTGTTGTAATAGATGCATGGTAAAAACTAGAAAGTGTGTGTAGTATGTGGGCTATGGGAGGAAGATAGTATTCATACATTCGTTTCACTAGCTGCAAACCCACCACATGGTGTCATGCATTAGGCTAGCATTGGAAAAAGAATGTAATTATTGGTAACTTATTTAATCAGTATTACTGTCTTTTGAAATAGTGGTAACAGTAATGAACAATTATGAAAAGGATAGATTGCTACTCACCATACATATGGGATGACGAGTTGCAGACAGGCACAACAAAAAGACTGTTACATACTTAACTTTGGCAAAGCCTTGTTAAGAAAAGAAAGGAAAACCCAAACATATTCAGACATGACCACTACCTCCGGCTGCTCTGTTGATATTCATCACTTAATAAATAGTAATGATCTTTTCAAAATAGTGTTGTGACTGAAACACAATGAAACCCTCTTGTATTTACCCTTCAGAAAATTTCACTTTGCTCCTCAGGGGGTAATTACTCACGGGCTGAAAACCACTGTTCTTCACAGTAATCATCCTCACTGTGTAATTTGTGAATGTTTTTTCTTTGAGGAGATTTTTTTTGGGGGGGGGGGGTGTTGAACCAGGTTCCCTCAGCCACATGAGACCAAATGAGGAGCTACTTGAATAAAGAAGCAGTGCCATCATTAGGCTTCATCTGCTGGCGATAACTGCTGGAGGGATTGGCAATGTACTGATCACATGATCCACGATCACAGAGCGCTTCTTGTATTATGATATTTTTTGTTTGTTTTCTGAGTTGGCAGTTTCATTTTTTGGTCAAATACTTTAGCCACTGACCTTTTTCTGTGCTCCAAGGAGTGACAGTGTATGTGCTCACCTAACTAGATTGAGGTTCTGTTGCCAAGTTTGAATCCAGGGATCACTCAATGTAAGTTCATTACCTTCTGCCCCTTGTTTTGTGCGACTTACAGCTTCTCATTGTATATCAGCTCAAATGGCTGATGTGACTGCTAAAACCTTAATGAGCTGGGTGACAGATTCCAGAGCTTGATTAAATTGGAACCTCCATCTTTGTTTATAAGGTTTGAAATGATAATTAAATGGACACCCTAGCTGCAAACAGGCATTGATGTACTTCATTGGGGACATGTTGAAAATGTGTGCGCCGACCGGGACTCGAACCCGGGATCTCCTGCTTACATGGCAGATGCTCTATCCATCTGAGCCACCGCGGGCACAGAGGATAGTGCGTCTGCAGGGACTTATCCCTTGCACGCTCCCCGTGAGATACACATTCCCAACATGTCCACACCACTACATTCGTAGTGCGCCTAATAGATGTTTGCCCATCATACTCATTACTCGTGGCAGATTAATCTACCAAGTCCCGTACGAGTTCGGGCATGGTAGATTAATCTGCCACGAGTAATGAGTATGATGGGCAAACATCTATTAGGCGCACTACGAATGTAGTGGTGTGGACATGTTGGGAATGTGTATCTCACGGGGAGCGTGCAAGGGATAAGTCCCTGCAGACGCACTATCCTCTGTGCCCGCGGTGGCTCAGATGGATAGAGCGTCTGCCATGTAAGCAGGAGATCCCGGGTTCGAGTCCCGGTCAGGGCACACATTTTCAACATGTCCCCAATGAAGTACATCAACGCCTGTTTGCAGCTAGGGTGTCCATTTGATTATCATTTCATTTCTAGCAAAGCTGCATGGTCATCCACGGTAACTGTTCTTTCGGGAACAGATACTACTGTCATATATATTTATAAGGTTTCCTGATGTCCTTTCAGAAAGACTCCATAATTATGATTTCTCAGAAACTTGAAGCCTATACCACAGTACTTGCCTTGTCATATCTTGTTTTGTGATTGTACTCGAGGCAGTACTCGATGAGAAGAAAATACACTCCTGGAAATTGAAATAAGAACACCGTGAATTCATTGTCCCAGGAAGGGAAACTTTATTGACACATCCCTGGGGTCAGATACATCACATGATCACACTGACAGAACCACAGGCACATAGACACAGGCAACAGAGCATGCACAATGTCGGCACTAGTACAGTGTATATCCACCTTTCGCAGCAATGCAGGCTGCTATTCTCCCATGGAGACGATCGTAGAGATGCTGGATGTAGTCCTGTGGAACGGCTTGCCATGCCATTTCCACCTGGCGCCTCAGTTGGACCAGCGTTCGTGCTGGACGTGCAGACCGCGTGAGACGACGCTTCATTCAGTCCCAAACATGCTCAATGTGGGACAGATCCGGAGATCTTGCTGGCCAGGGTAGTTGACTTACACCTTCTAGAGCACGTTGGGTGGCACGGGATACATGCGGACGTGCATTGTCCTGCTGGAACAGCAAGTTCCCTTGCCGGTCTAGGAATGGTAGAACGATGGGTTCGATGACGGTTTGGATGTACCGTGCACTATTCAGTGTCCCCTCGACGATTACCAGTGGTGTACGGCCAGTGTAGGAGATCGCTCCCCACACCATGATGCCGGGTGTTGGCCCTGTGTGCCTCGGTCGTATGCAGTCCTGATTGTGGCGCTCACCTGCACGGCGCCAAACACGCATACGACCATCATTGGCACCAAGGCAGAAGCGACTCTCATCGCTGAAGACGACACGTCTCCATTCGTCCCTCCATTCACGCCTGTCGCGACACCACTGGAGGCGGGCTGCACGATGTTGGGGCGTGAGCGGAAGACGGCCTAACGGTGTGCAGGACCGTAGCCCAGCTTCATGGAGACGGTTGCGAATGGTCCTCGCCGATACCCCAGGAGCAACAGTGTCCCTAATTTGCTGGGAAGTGGCGGTGCGGTCCCCTACGGCGCTGCGTAGGATCCTACGGTCTTGGCGTGGATCCGTGCGTCGCTGCGGTTCGGTCCCAGGTCGACGGGCACGTGCACCTTCCGCCGACCACTGGCGACAACATCGATGTACTGTGGAGACCTCACGCCCCACGTGTTGAGCAATTCGGCGGTACGTCCACCCGGCCTCCCGCATGCCCACTATACGCCCTCGCTCAAAGTCCGTCAACTGCACATACGGTTCACGTCCACGCTGTCGCGGCATGCTACCAGTGTTAAAGACTGCGATGGAGCTCCGTATGCCACGGCAAACTGGCTGACACTGACGGCGGCGGTGCACAAATGCTGCGCAGCTAGCGCCATTCGACGGCCAACACCGCGGTTCCTGGTGTGTCCACTGTGCCGTGCGTGTGATCATTACTTGTACAGCCCTCTCGCAGTGTCCGGAGCAAGTATGGTGGGTCTGACACACCGGTGTCAATGTGTTCTTTTTTCCATTTCCAGGAGTGTATTTATGTGACTTGTTTCAGCCAGGTGGCCTTCCTCAGCCTCCTCACCCTCTCAAATTCCATTATATATTGAATATTAGGATGGACAGAATTTTGGTATTCCAAGAACTGTGACCGCTCATTCTCTCCCCTCGTTCTCATATCTGGTTGTTTCCTCTCATCAAAAGGTCTGAGTGATATGACTCTTCTTCTCACTCTCTCCCTCTTACCATTATGAGGAAGAAACCAACAGTCCTCAAAGCTAAGAATAGTTTTTTTTTTTAAATTTTTAGTGTGTCTGCTGGTGATATTGGAATTTTGCATCCTGAAGGTAAGTACGTACCACCAAGTCTGTACCTTGCAATTTTGTAATCATACTCTTACGCATTTACTTAATGCAAATGGCTAGACTTTCCCTGCTTCTCCTAGTGTGTAGATGAGTTGCCATTTGTGATGCATTAACAATAAAGCAAAGCTTGTTACTTGCTTTACTTACCGTAATAACTTCTGCTGCAATTCCTATGAGTTCACGTTGTTACTTTTAGTTACCTGTATTGCATCTGTTATTTATTGTGTAATCACATTATTTGATATTTATTAGACCCATATGGCTAGTGTCTCCTTATTTTAGAACAATTTGTTAGTTTTGCGTGATGGGGAAATGAGAGTTTGTGCTTGTGTTTAACTTTCCTCAGAATAACACTTTGTTTTAAGTAACTGTTATTTCTGAACTTCTGACAGTAAGGTTACAGCTAATATCTGCTAAGTTGTAATTGATGGAAAAGCCAGTAGTGAGAAATAGTAGGTTCATTTTAGTATTTAGATCATTTGTGAGCATCACTGTGAACCCATTTATTGTGTTCTGTGAGGATACAGTTGTCTTTATCCTGTTTTTTTTTTGTAAACTGTGCCTTAAGAAACTAGATACTAACAACATACAATATGCAGATGGTAGTCTGACTAGATGTTTTATGATCGCTGGAAATATCTCCTTCGTATATCATGTCCTGTGAACATTAATGTGAAGATAGGCAACCCACAATATAAAAAAAGGTTGAACATATAAAGACAGTTTTTCGTTGCTGTAACTCTTGCTGTCAAATGTGAGTTCATCGTTTTAATTATATGTTTTATGTATGTATCAGGTGCTCAGTTGAAATAAGTAGTTCACATAATATGCAAAAAAACTGGTGATTTCTCAAACTGGGGAACAATCAAGAATGGGGTGCCGTAAGGTTCGGGCTTGGGTCCTCTGCTGTTCTTAATATATATTAATGACTTGCCATTCTATATTCACGAAGATGCAAAGCTGGCATTTTTTGCCGATGATACAAGTATAGCTATCACACCCAACAGACAAGAATTAACTGGTGAAATTGTAAACGATGTTTTTCAGAAAATCATTAAGTGGTTCTCTGCAAATGGGCTCTCATTAAACTTTGACAAAACACAGTATGTACAGTTCCACACAGTAAATGGAATGACACAATTAATAAATATAGACTTCAATCAGAAATCAGTAGCTAAGGTAGAATATTCAAATTTTCTAGGTGTATGCATTGATGAGGGGTTGAACTGGAAAAAACACACTGAGGATCTGCTGAAATGTTTGAGTTCAGCAACTTATGCTCTTAGGGTCATTGCAAATTTTGGCAATATACATCTCAGTAAATTATCTTACCACTCCTAGTTTCATTCTCTGCTTTCATATGGCATCATTTTCTGGGGTAACTCATCATTGAGTAAAAGAGTGTTCATTGCACAAAAGCGTGTTAATGAGGATAATTGCTGGAGCTCATCCAAAATCATCCTGCACACACTTATTTAAAGAGCTAGAGATCTTCACTGTAGCCTCACAATATATATATTCACTTATGAAATTTGTTATTAACAATCCGAGCGAATTCAAAAGTAATAGCTGTGTACATGGCTACAACACTAGGAGAAAGGATGATCTTCATTACTCAAGGTTAAATCTAACTTTGGCTCAGAAGGGGGTAAATTATGCTGCCACAAAAGCCTTTGGTCACTTACCTAATAGCATCAAAAGTCTGACAGATAGCCATATAGCATTTAAAAGGAAATTAAAAGAATTTCTGAATAGCAACTCCTTCTACTCATTAGATGAATTTTTGGGTATAGTAAGTGGGTAATTTCCCCAACTCCCACAATATTAAAAATATTAAGTGTCATGTCATATTTTGTGTAATGTAATATCTTGTATAGACACCTTTTATTAACCTGACATGTTCCACATCATTACGAAGTGTCGTATTCATGATCTATGGAACAAGTACTAATCTAATCTAATCTATGTATGGCATGCATTTGTTTCTGTACACCTGTGTTTGTATTTCAATCTGACAGGCATGACTACATTGACTAATTTCATAAAACATATTTTTTATGATATATAATTACTGTTAAAAAGTTATTATGGAAGGAATGAAGAGAAAGAAAACCAGTATCAGTAGAGGAGAACATTTTATTCATGCATGTACTTCAGTGTTTACAATGATGGCAGAGACTGATGTGGTATTTATGCAAGCAGGATCTCCTCGTAGGGTACTTTACTGGTGAAACTGGTGAGTATCCTTTCAACAACCTGCACAATTGTCTCCTCTATGGGTGCTCGAATCTCTTCCATCACAATTCGCCAGTTTTCATTGATGAACTTGTTCATTGCATCTCCTGTAAAAAAAAGATCAGCAATATGAGTTAATGGTGTTAAAACTACTGATGCTGAGGCTAATAGGTGGGTGGGAAACTTTCAGTCCTTCCAAATTGCAGGACAACTTTAATGATTCATGTGCTAGCATAGGTTGGGCTTCAATGCATGGTTAGAAACTGATATTCTTAATAATTTGTAAAACATCATTCTTTTAGGAATTGTTAATCATGGTGAAATTGAGAACGTGACACCATTTACCATGGTAACAACACACATACTTGATGATTCATGTAAACCAAGAGAAAGGGAACCAATCACCTGTATTGGACTGATGTATGAAGAATGAAAACACATAAAAGGAAACAATGTCCACACCAGCTTTTGAGCTCTTGGTGTACTTTTGCCGGGGGGAGAGGGGGGGGGGGGGGGAAGTGCAATAGCTGAAAAACTAGTTTCCTGTAAGTGTTTCTGTTCTCCACACACCAGTCCCCTATATGTGAATGGTTGCCTTCCATTATTTTACGTATTGCTTCATCCAGGAATTTGTAGTATAGTTACTTGATCATTTCCTTTTTCATTTTTTTTTTCGTACATTTATTAATTCTGTAATGTGGTAGCAGTGTGCTAGCTTAACACAGATACTGTGTACACAGCTCGCTCATGTTCAACAGTGTTCTTCCAGCTACTTCACTACAGTATTGCAGGATCTCAAAGATTGGCGAGGGGATGCTGAAGCAGATTTGATATTTGACTGAAGACTTTCAATTTTGGTGATTTCTGTTGACTGAGGACTGGACCAATACTGATAAACTGCTTATTTATAGAATAATGCCTGAAGTGGAAAACAGATTTTGCATACGTTAAACCATTTCACCTTACTTTAATTTCCTGTTATTAAATCCCTTAAGTGATAGCGCTGTATCTCATATTGAAAAATGTGCAGTTGATTTTGGTGCCAAATGCAACATATATATTGATACGTTGGAGCTATTTAACTAAGTAGCTATTTGAAAATTCCAAGTGAAAGAGCTGATGGAGAGCACTCACATTCCTTCCTATTTGGATATTTTGAAAGCTGTTTTCAAAATGTTGGTTAGAATGTGTATTGAATTATTGAAACAGTGTTGAAGACATTCATGACAATGGCAGTGACTGCAGAATGTTTTGAAAGCAGTTCCTGTGAATTAAAGATAATAAATAACTACTTAAGGTTGAATATAAGTGAAAGAGTGTCAACTTAGGTATGTTATCAACAGAATATGACGCACCTGTTAAGCTTGACTTCAGTGACATAATCAATGAATTGAGTTTGCTGAAAGCAAGGAAATTCAAAGTAAAATTATAATAACACCACCATTCCTGGAAAGTGATAGTTTCTCAACTATTCATTGTAATGCTTTTTCCTTAATTTATAATTGGTAATTTACACTATTTATCATTTATGAGGTACAAATAAAATGTTTTCTTTATTATAGATCATACAAAAAACAATTTACAGCAGCTCTAAACATGTTTTTCTTTTATATTTTAGTAAGTTTATACAAATCGTAATTCATTTGCTACAGTGACACATTGTTGTGTGAAGTATTTCGTATAAATATAGTTCATTTAAGTAATATTTTTCATTTATGCTTCATTTCTGTTATACCTATGAACAATACAAAAAGTTGCTAAATCTGTGCAGCAAAACATTTAGAAAGATATTTTACATGTAGGAGGTAGGGAAACAGGATCACCTCAGTACTACTCTGTCCTTCAATTTCTATCTTCATACAGGTCCTTGAAACTTTTTAGGTAGAACTGTGCGGGATGGACAGAAACTATCTTCAAATGTCTGCCATTCCAGGTTTCAGCATTTCTGCAACACTCTCCCATTAATCAAAGAAACCTGTGACCATTCTTGCTTTCCATATTTATATACATTGAATATCCCCTGTCAAACCTAGTTAGTATAGATGGCAAACATTTGAACAATATCCTAGGATGTTGCTGTTGTAGAATGACTGCTTTTTCTCAGGATCCTGTCAGTGAACTGAAGTCTACTGCCTGCTTTACCTATAACTCAAACGTATTTGATCATTCTGTTTCATATCTCCACAAATAGTTAGGCCCAGGTATATATAAGTATATTAGCTGACTAATTCTAATTTAATTCTTTGATATTGTAGTTATAGTATACTATATTTTCATATTATGTAAAATGCACAGTTTTACATTTTTGATCATGTAAAGCAACTTGGCAATTTTTGCACAACTTCGAAATCTTGTAAAGATCTGACAGAATATTTGTGTAGATTTTTCAGATGGTACTTAACTATAGATGACTGCACCATCTGTAAAAGAGAGAAAAAGGGGGGAGTGGGGAGAGACTGTGGTAACTCTTAACGTTATCTAGCTGGCCATTAATGTATACATGTACAGCAAGTGTCCCAACCCAATTTCCTGGCACATGCCTAAAGTTACTTCTACACTTGTCTATAACTCCATGCTTTGTCTTCCCCGCGAAGAAAACCTCAGTCCCATCACAAATTTTGCTTGATATCCCATATGGTCACACTTTCATTAAAAATGTTGGTGTGGTATCCAGTCATAAGTTTTCTTATCTCAAGAAATACTGCATCTATCTGTATGTCTTCCAGGATGTCATGAGAGAAAAGTGCGAGTTAGGTTTTGCATGACTGTTGGTTTTTGTATAACTGTCAATGGTCATTCAGTTCGATGTAGTTCATTATTTTCAAAGTCAGAATATGTTCTAAGATTCTAATATTGAACAGCAGTTTTGTGGATCACTTCCGGTACACTTCTTATAAACAGATGTGACCTGTTCTTTCTTCCAACTATAAGTCACAGTCAGTCAGTGCTTTTGCAGCTGTATCACTCACCTTTGCAGAAATGTGAAAATAAACAGTGACAGGTCTTCTGTGCCTTTCTTTTTAAAAGAGTGTTTGACAATGGAGTACTTCACTTTGCTACCCTCAATTGTGGTTCGTGAGTCAGCCAGAAGTGTTTGAGTATTACATTTTAAGCCATTAACAGCCTTGACCAATATTTCTTTAGTTTTGTGAGAGGTCTTTCAATAACATTCTTCTACAGTAGTTCTTGAAAGGTTTAGATATTATTCTTTTGACAGCCAAATGCTTGTCATTTAGCATATCTGTATCTGTAGCCCTACACTTTGTTTTACACATGTTCTGCAATAGTCACTGTTTACGGAGAAGCTTCTTTGCAGAGACTGTATGCCCTGAAGGATCTCTCCCATCATAAACTGTTCTAAAATGTTCATACGTATCCAGTGTTTGGTGTACTATTTTTGTAAACTTAGTTCCTCTACTTGTTCATGCTGAAAGGTAAAAGTATTAATTTTCTCCTTGTGATACAACACTGTAACCTCTTTATCTACTTTACTGAGCATGTAAATCCATCTACTTGTTATAAATTCCAGTTGTGTTTTGGTGATAATTGTTGCTACAACTGCATCATGGTCACTTATTCCAGTTTCAATGTGGACATCCTTAAACAGATCAGGTCAGCTTGATGCCATTAGATCTGATATATTTCCATAATTAATGGCCTCCCAAAGTATGTGTTCTCAGTAGTTGTCATAAAAAAAAAAAAAACATTTAGTTTCGTATCATGGGATGTCCTGTCATACCCACCACACATTATCTTCGTCAACAACAACAACACCTACGACAATACACTTAACAGTATGTCTCTATTTTCCCCAGTGTTCAGCTTTGTGGAGTAGCTGGCCCCATGTTTGGTGGGTCTTCTCTTTTATCTGATGTATCCATCTTCTCAGTGGCCGTCCCTGTAATCTTCTTCCTTCGACTTCGCCTTGGATGATCATCCTTTCCAAGTCATCCCCCTCTTGTTGAATTATATGGTGAAAGAACTGCAGGATTTACAGAAAACAAATACTGGATAACCTCTTCTCCACTCTCGATTCTTGAAGGATTAATTTGTTGGTTTGTTTGTCAGCAACCTCATATATGTCCACATCTCAAAAGCATCAATTCTTTTGCAGTCCCCTTCAGTTACTGTCCATGTTTCAGCACCCTAAAAGAAAACTGGAAACACTATAGATTTCAGCTCTGTCAATTTCGTATGTATAATTAATACTCAGTCTTCCCAAATCACTCTCAGCTTCAATGCAGCATCCCTACAGAACAATTCTTCATCTTATTTCCTGGGTAGAAACCCACACTCTTTCTGAACCACTGAGGCCAGGCAGACGAAGTGATAAACTTCTTCATATTCTGATCGTTCATCAGTAGCTGGTAGTGACTCACCTCTATCAATTATTATGATCTTGATTTTTTTCGTATTAACTGAAAAACCAAGTTTCTTACTTTCTGTCTCAGCTCTATTCAGTATTTCTTTCATTTCCAATTGTTATTCTGTGCACAGTGTGCTGTCATCAGCAAATCGTAA
This sequence comes from Schistocerca serialis cubense, assembly GCF_023864345.2. NCBI lineage: Eukaryota > Metazoa > Arthropoda > Insecta > Orthoptera > Acrididae > Schistocerca > Schistocerca serialis. The sequence goes on from NC_064639.1 coordinate 576,095,449, forward strand.
ATTGCTGATTCTTTGTCATCCAGTTTGGATTCTGCCAGTACAGACATGAACATTTTTTCTCTTAACATATTCCCCATGGATGTTAAATAGAACTGGTGATGGAATACACCCCTCTCGGACTTCTTTTCGTGCTTTAAAAGTAGTTGAAATAGTTTCATCTAGTCTGATTATTGCCTTACTATCAGATGTCTGAGGACACCTTGGAGTCACCTACAGTTGTCATTATCTGGACTGCATGGGTAGTTGACTAATGTAAAAAAAAATCCTTTATGTGTGTACCTCACACAGAATGTTAGTAGTCCCTGATCCATTTGGGAAGACCATACAGTTCTCAACCCTGTAGTGCAAGTCATGAAAGTGACAGCTATGCAGGTCACAGAATCTTCAAAGTCTCCGGTTCAGGCCTTCCAAAGAACTCAGAAATAGAGGTCACCAGGGGTGGCTTCTGAGACAGTGCCACTGTGCAGTGGCACCACTTTTATAAAAAAGAAAGAAAGAGAAATCTATCCAAACTGTGCATAAAACATTGTTTCGGAGTATGTGTTTTCTGATCTGAAGAGGCGCGTTTCATCGCGCGCTCTCTTGGGGTAGTTTTCTGAAGCTTGGAGCCAACTGCAGATTGGCATCATTTGCCCTCATAAAGTTCTGTGTGAAAGGCTCAGCCGTTGGTTTCTACATGCTTCTTATGGCAGAGATGGAGCCATAGCTACTCTGACTCAGAGCTTTACATTCCTTCTGCCAGAGAGCAGTTAAGTGCAGAAACTACAGAAACATGATCTGCCATCTAGCAATCCTGTTAGAATACATTGGGGCGCAGATTTCTTGTAATCCAGTTTTACAGTCTTTCTGCAAGTTAATGCTAATGCATTCCTGAATGCTAATTAATGTTTAATTAAATTGAGTACAGAAATAATACACTTAAATAGTGTTATAAATAACAATATGTAATTTGAATATGTGATCAAAAGTATCCAGACACCCCCAAAAACATAGGTTTTTCATATTAGGTGCATTGTGATACCACCTGCCAGGTACTCCATATCAGTGGCTTCAGTAGTAATTAGACATTGTGAGAGAGCAGAATGGGGTGCTCCGCCGAACTCACCGACTTTGAACGTGGTCAGGTGATTGTGTGTCACTTCTGTCATACGTGTGTACGGGAGATTTCCACACTCCTAAACATTGCTAGGTCCACTGCTTCCGATGTGATAGTGAAGTGGGAATGTGAAGGGACACGTACATCACAAAAGCATACAGGCTGAAGAAAACAACGCTGTGTTTTGTTTTCCTTGTGTGTTTTTTGGGGTTGAAGTTCATTGGTGTAAGACCAGAAGTACTGATACTGGACATATATGGTCTAAAATGAAAGTACAGGAAATTTCAAAGTGACACACGAATAATGTGCTTAGTCTTTTATAGCTAGGCAAAACCAACATTCAGCAGAAATCAGATTCATCATATAGACAAACAATTGACAGCTACAACAAATGTGTAGAAAAGAATAGATGTATATTGAATTTCATTGTAAAATGTAATCGGTTCTGTGGTGTTTTGGAACTGGCTCTCAGGGGCCACAATGAATCTGATGGGCTCAAAATATGGGGGTTTTATGAGAGCTTGTTCAGTTCATCGCGGAACAGGATAAAGATCTTAAAGTTCATCCCATTCAAGCATCAATGTTCAAAAGCATTTGTAAGACTGTTCAGAACGAATTAGAGCAATGCACATTGGAATTGTACCATGATGAAGTTAGTCAAGAAATAAAACGTACCAATTATGTTGCAATAATCGCGGATTAAAGCATAGATGTGTCCTGCAAATTTCAGTTGTGGACTTGTTTGAGTTATGTTACATTGTGATCATGAAATAAAGAAAACTTCCATAGTACAAGCTGGTCAGTGATCGAAAATAAGGGGAAATATTGCACTAATCCCGTAATGCTTTCTCTGAGAATTACTTTGAACAATTAGCCCATGAGCCCACACGATTTGTAAAAGATTACGAAAACACACTTGACCTCTTAGCTACAAATAATCCTGATCTAATAGAGAGCGTCATGACGGATACGGGGAATAGTGAACACAAGGTCATTGTAACGAGGCTCAAAACCATATCAACCAAAACCACTAAAAATAAACACAAAATATATCTATTCAAAACAGCAGATAAAAATATTCTTGATGCCTTCCTAACAGTGTGTCTCCATCCTTTCCAAGCTAATTTTGTAAGTGTAAACTAGATATGGCTCAAATTCAAAGATACATTATCGACAGCAATAGATGGGTTCATATCGCATAAGTTAATAAGAGACGGGACTGATCCACCATGGTACACAAAACACGTCAGAACACTGTTGCAGAAGCAACGAAAAAATCATGTCAAATTCGGAACAACGCAAAATCCCAAAGACTGACTAAGTTTCACGGAAGCTCGAAATTTAGTGCGGACGTCAATGCGAGAAGCTTTTAATAGTTTCCACAATGAAACATTGTCTCAAAATATGGAAGAAAACCCAAAGAGTCTGGTTGTATGTAAAGTACACTGGTGGCAAAAAACAGTCAATACCGTCACTGCGCGATAGCTACGGAAATGTTACCGATGATGGTGCCACTAAAGCGTAGTTACTAAACACAGTTTTCCGTAATTCCTTCACGAAAGAAGACGAAGTAAATATTCCAAAATTCGAAACCAGAACAGCTGTTAGCATGAGTGACATAAAAGTAGATATCTTAGGTGTTGCGAAACAACTCAAATCACTTAAGAAAGGCAAGTCTTCCAGTCCAGATGGTATACCAATTAGGTTCCTTTCAGAGTATGCAGACACAATAGCGCCTTTCTTAGAATTCATATACAACCACTCACTTGACGAAAGGTCTGCTCCTAAAGACTGGAAAGTAGCACAGGTCACACCAATATTCAAGATAGGAAATAGGAGTAACCTATTGGATTACAAATCCATATCACTGACCTCAATTTGCAGCAGGATTTTGGAGCATATATTGAACTCGAACATTATGAATCACCTTTAAGAAAATGACTCATTGATACATAAACCAACACGGATTCACAAAATATCGTTCTTGTGCAACACAGCTAGCTCTTTATTCCCATGAAGTAATGAGTGCTGTCGACAAGGGATCTCAGATCGATTCCATATTCCTAGATTTCCAGAAGGCTTTTGATACCGTTCTTCACAAGCGACGATTAATCAAATTGCGTGCATATGGAGTATCGTCTCAGTTGTGTGGCTAGATTCGTGATTTCCTCTCAGAGAGGTCACAGTTCGTAGTGATAGACAGTAAATCATTGAGTAGAATTGAAGCGATATCTGGCGTTCCGCAAGGTAGTGTCGTGGGCCCTCTGCCGTTTCTGATTTACATAAATGATCAAAGTGATGATCTGAGCAGCCCCCTTAGATTGTTTGCAGATGACGCTGTAATTTACCGTCTAGAAAATCATCAGAGGATCAATTCCAATTACAAAATGATCTAGAGAGAATATCTGTATGGTGCGAAAAGTGGCAATTGGCACTAAACAAAGAAAAGTGCGAGGTCATCCACATGGGTACTAAAAGAAATCCAATAAATTTACATCGCACAAATCTAAGGGCTCTCAATTCGGCTAAATACCTAGGAATTACAATTCCGAGCAACTTAAATTGGAAAGACCATATAAACAATATTGTGGGGAAGGCGAAACAAAGACTGCGCTTTGTTGGCAGAACACTTGGAAGATGTGACAAACCCACTAAAGAGACAGCCTACATTACACTTGTCCGTCCTCTTGACGGAGGACATCAAAAAAGTGCAAAGAAGGGAAGCTCGTTTAGTGTTATCGTGCAATAGGGGTGAGACTGTCACTGATATGATACGCGAGTTGGGGTGGCAGTTACTGAAACAAAGGCGGTTTTCTTTGCGGCGAGATCTATTTACGAAATTTCGATCACCAACTTTGTCTTCCGAATGCGAAAATATTTTGTTGACACCCACTTACGTAGGGAGAAATGATCATCATTATAAAATAAGAGAAATCAGAGCTCGAACGGAAAGATTTAGGTGTTCCCTTTTCCCACGCGCTATTCGAGAGTGGAATGGTAGAGACGTAGTATGAAAATGGTTCGTGAATCCTCTGCCAGGCACTTAAGTGTGAATTGCAGAGTAACCATGTAGATGTAGATGTAATTACAGGGTGACTAAAAAGGTTCGCCACAACTTCAATGTGTTATAGCACCCAAATTAATTGAGATATTCTCACAATATTTGATTTGTGACAGACAAACGCTGTTTTCAGAATGAGATTTTCATTCTGCAGCGGAATATGCGCTGATATGAAACTTCCTGGCAGATTAAAAGTGTGTACTGGACCTAGACTCGAACTCGGGACCTTTGCTTTCTGCAGGCAAGTGCTCTACCATCTGAGCTACCCAAGCACGACTCACGACCCGTCCTCACAGCTTCAATTCCGCCAGTACCTCGTCTCCTACTTTACAAACTTCACAGAAGCTCTTCTGTGAACCAGGCAGCACTATCACTCCTGGAAGAAAGGATATTGCGGAGACATGGCACAGTCACAGCCAGGGAGATATTTCCAGGATGAGATTTTCACTCTGTAGCGGAGTGTGCGCTGATATGAAACTTCCTGGCAGTCTCGGTCCGGCACATAGTTTTAATCTGCCAGGAAGTTTCATGTCAGCGCACCCTCCGCTGCAGAGTGAAAATCTCATTCTGGAAACATCCCCCAGGTTGTGGCTAAGCCTTGTCGCCGCAATATCCTTTCTTCCGGGAGTGCTCATTCTGCCTGGTTTGCAGAAGAGCTTCTGTGAAGTTTGGAAGGTAGGAGACGAGGTACTGGCGGAATTGAAACTGTGAGGACGGGTCGTGAGTCGTGCTTGGGTAGCTCAGATAGTAGAGCACTTGCCCGCAGTAGGCAAAGGTCCCGAGTTCGAGTCTCGGTCCGGCACACAGCTTTAGTCTGCCAGGAAGTTGCAAACTCTGTTTTGTTTGTGTGTTTCTTAGGTTGCCGTGAGTGAAGCACAATGATAATGGTTCACGAAAAGACTCAGCGTGTGGAATGGTCTATTCAGACCAAATCGGACATGCACGTTCAAAGGAACTTCGAAACATGGCATAGAAAGCACTCATCCTTGCAGATGTTGACACACAGGCTGTACAGGAATTTCATGCAGAGAGGAAGTGTTGACGTGAAGGATCATACTGGGTGACCTAGAACAAGTTATGCTCTCGCAGAACAGTTGCAGTGAATTTTCAGCGTTAATCGCAGAAGCCTGTTTCGAGGGCATCGCAGGAGCTACGAATCCCTAGGGTGACCATGCGCCGGATCCTTTGGAAATGTTAACAGATGTATCCATACCAACTACAGCTGTTACGTGCATTGAAACCAGACGACAAGCCACAACATATGCTATTTGCTGTTAGTGTTCTTCACCGTTTGGAGATGGATGGAAATAATCTGAACAACCTGGTATTTTGTAATGAAGCGACATTCCACATTTGTCGTAAGGTAAACAAATATAGTATTCACATCTGGAGCGCAACCAAATCATATAATGTGACGGAAGAACTATGTAAGAGCCCAAAAGTAAACGTGTTGAGTTGTTTGATGGTTGACAGTATTGTGGGTAAATTGTTTTCCTCAGAAAACAACAGTTAATTCTGACAAGGTCCTTGATATGCCAGAGCTGTTTGGGAAGATCTGGCAGACTGCCAAGACATACAGTCTCCAACAAGATGGTGCACTGCCACATTGGGCTCTGACTTTGCGAAATGCTCTAGACCAGGCACTTCCAGATTGGTGGATAGGCACGGATGGTCCCATTTTCTGGTCTCCAAGGTCGTCTGACATTGCACCAATGGACTTCTTTCTGTGGGGGTATGCTAAGGACAGAGTCTCCTTAACCCTTGTCATCCACGTCAATGATTTAAACAACCGAATTGTTGCTGCCATTGTCAAAGTTGATGCAGATATGTTGTGCCAGATGTGATTAGAGCTGGAATACAGACTGGATGGTGTGTGTGCCACCAGAGGCGCACTTGTTGAAATTGATCGAATTGCATAAAAACGTTTTGAGACAGTGTGTCGCATAAGCCGAACATGGCCCAAGTACCTTAATTAGTTTGGGTGCTATACCGTATTCAAACTATGCCGTACCTTTTGAGACACCCTCTTGCTACTAAAGTTAATGGAATACACTGCTATAACTCACAACATCGGTTTACTGTAAAAGAAGCTTTGCACAAAAATTGAAAGATACCGAAACTTCTCAAAAATATAACTAATTTCGCAGATGTATTCTGAAATTAGGAGGAACGATTATTTGAACAAGGAGACAACTGCAGAAAATTATAGAAAACAGAAGCATAGTTTGTAGCTAACAAGAGGTGCTAATTTTACACGTCACTTGCAATCGTTTCAGATACACGATTTATCACAAATACAGTTTTTAATACAATCGATGAAAGATATAAGGAAACGACAAGAAAATTTTAGAATTTCGAATGAATTTCCCGCTCGTACAAGAAGGAAAAATAAGAGTCGTGTTATCTATATTTAGCTAAGGCTACGAAATACACCAATTTTGTACGTAGGTGGTTTAGTGACAACTTCTACGGTAGCTTACGGAAGATGAAGACTGTATCGTTGGTAGTCATTTTGTGCCATTCAAAGCCGGCCGAGGTGGCCGAGCGGTTCTAGGCGCTACAGTCTGGAACTGCGCGACCGCTACGGTCGCTGGTTCGAATCCTGCCTCGGGCATAGGTGTGTGTGATGTCCTTAGGTTAGTTAGGTTTAAGTAGTTCTAAGTTCTAGGGGACTGATGACCTCAGAAATTAAGTCCCATAGTGCTCAGAGCTCTTTTTTTTTTTTTTTTTTTTTTAAGCATCGAAAATCAGAGAGCACAACAAAGCATATCTTCTATTTGGTGGCGGATGACAAGTATTAAAGTGTCTTAAACATAATTTAGGCTAGAACATAACTATTAAATCACTGTTTAAAACTGCACTCATTTCTAACGCATTATAGATTTGTGTATCAGAAACTTGGATAATGGTTTCATTGCTCGAGATATTTAAGTATGGAAAGGCGAGTTCTACAGTGTGAATCGCCTAAGACTTGATCGGAAATACTGCGGGAATAGAAAATGCTAACGGTGTGCGCTTTTTACAGAAAGGATTGGTAGTCAGGGGCTCGTATTGTTAGCCTATGAACAGTGGGTGATAATACTTAGAAAAGTGTACTTTTTGTGCAGACATAGACTTCTTTAAATGGAACTGCCTAATGACATTAACAAACTAAAGGTATGGTAAATTAGAATGTCAATGATGTTTGTTACAGGATTCTAGTGACAGTCGTTTACAAGGTATCGTAGTTTGAGAGGTTCCAATGCTGAAACTTGGCCATACCTGTGGTAGCACTCACTAAAAAACAGTATAAGTGAATACACTAGTTATGTGGATTCCGACCACTGACGAAACAACTGACCGTCACAGGTTGCGCTGAAAATGTCCAGTGACAGCAACAGTACACGCTTCCAGTCTGGTAGGAAACGACTGCTGCACACGTGCTAGCGTTTCAGAGGAGATATCCGAGCAGGCTGCAGTAATAAGTCGTTGCATATCATCGGATGTAGTTGGTAGGGCCTTGTAGACAGCATCTTTCAGCTTTCCCCACAAAAAAGTCTACAGGCGTAAAATCTGGGGAACGGGCCGGCCAAAGTTCAGGTCTCCTGCTTCCGATCCCCCATCTATTTGGAAACAATTCATAAGACATGCTGTGGTGCTCCGTGCACTATGGGCTGGACAACTGTCATGTTGGTACCTCAGGTTCCTCCTAATCTGTAGAGGAACGTGGAAGATAGTGTATTAGGAGGCTGCAATACTTATGCGCGTTAAGTGTTCCGTCTATGAAAAACGGCCCTATGAGCTTATGGTTCACTATCCCACACCACACATTTACACTCTATAGACGTTCCATCAGACGAAGCCAACGGGGATTATCAACAGACCAATAGTGCATGGTTTGGCGGTTTACCTCGCCATAACTGGTAAACGTGAATTCATCACTGAACAAGCTACATGTTACTTCTGGAGTATCCTGTCTTAATGCCTTTGTGTAGAAGTTAAACCGATTCTCATAATCGTTTCCATGCAGCTTAAAATGTTCAAATGTGTGCGAGTTCTTAAGGGACCAAACTGCAGAGGTCAGCGGTCCCTAGACTTACACACTACTTCCTAAACTAACCTATGCTAAGAACAACACAGGGCGCTTGCCTGAGCCACGCCACTTCCTCATGCGACTGCGTGGGAGCTAACATGCGGATGAACTGCAACAGCAGGAAGAACCTTTATTTCGCCCCTCTTCTTTCGTCACTTGTTTTCTTCTGTTACGTTGTCTAGGTCCTACACTACCATTTTTAAGTAACTGGGTGAAGAAGTTGATAAATAAATGCCGAGATGGTTGACGTCTATATCCTGCAGCATACACCGTACAAGAACAAACTGCATTCTTACTATACTCTCCGTACAACATGAGCATGTCAGCTTTCTATGCATTGGTAAATCCCATCGTCCCCAAACGACCTACTGCATGGACTGTCGTATCTGACTGACTACCAAGTCACAATGCACTCAAGGAACAAAACAAGTTCGCTGTAAGCAAAAATAACATTATCATACCTAGCAACTACGCAGGCTGAATAGCACAAAGAAGTGTCGGTGTGGAAACTTAAAAAAAAAAAAGATATCTCGTAAACTACTCGCTATAGAATCCTGCAACAAACACCACTGACATTATTATTTACCCTACTTTTAGTTGTTAATATGAATTGGGGTTGCTCATTTTTAAAAAGTATGTTTGCACAAAAAATACACTTTCTAAGTATTATTAAAAAGTTTATTGGCAAACATACGAGCCCTTGACTACCAATCCATTCTGTGAAAACCACACACAAACAGCACTTTCCATTTCCGCAATATTTGAGGTGCCCGTTTTAAGTGATTCACGCTGTATATTCTTAAACTATATTGAAATGGGTTCTTCACTGTGCCCCAGTGAAGCATTTTGATATGAAGGCGTTTGTGAAAATCTTTTTAAGGCCTGTGCTAATGCATACCTACTACATGAGTCCAACAGTTTGTAGTTTGTCTACGCTCAAAATGCACTTCTGCTGGCAAGAAAGGAAGTCTGTATAGCTTGCGTAAGACATAATGACGTAAGGAAAAAATCGGGATAAATTGGAAAACACGATGAATCACATTTGAATGAATAGTGGCGTCTATTTGGCCTCGAAATGCTAATGAAAAAAAACGAGTGATGATTATTAACACAGTGAACATGGCCTTAGAAGTCAGTGAGAAATTCCATTTGGAATATGAATTGTGGCACTTAAAGAAAACCTTGATAAAAAATGTTGAAGTAAGCACACCTGACAAAATACTAGCCAACCCCCTTACAACAGTACACAAATAGTCGCTTTGGAGCGCTGTAAATGGCGTAGAACTTGTTCTAGGAGGTCATGTGACATTTCACAGCTGACTAAGTCATTGTAGTGAAGTGACGTTTATTTCCAGTCGGTTGTATGCAGTCTATGTAGTAAGAAGGGTCGCTGTGAAGACCTGACAGAAGAGACTAGCAGATAGCGAAGTTGGAAGTGCCCATGACCACACTGTGAATGAAGTTGCCCGATTCGTTAGAGTACCGACGTGGGCTGTCCAACGTTTAGTACAAGGAAACCAGCCATGTAATACGGTGCAAAAGCAGTGGAGATGTATACAACGCCTTGGAAATGATAAATAATCGGTATCAAACCCAACAGAGAGACCTGCTGTCAGTGAAAGGAGGCCCATCTGAACCAGTTCCCAAACGAACGTTGCGAAGGAAACTGCTTGCAATGGACATGTGGAGTCGGAGTCTTCGCAAAAGGCCATTGCTCCACGCCTTCTGTGGGCCAAACAACACAGAAACTGGTTGCATCTAGTGTGGTCCGAGGAGTCGAGATTTTGCCTCTTTTCAAATGACGCAAAGCGTGGAGTGGACCGATGGCCCAACGAGACATTTAATCTGTAGTGTATGGAAGGTGTAGTGCATACCACAGATGATTCTGTAATGTTTTGGGGTGATTTTCGTTCACTGACTAGGTCTTACTCATTCAGGTTAACGTGAACACGTACCAAGACGTTTATCTCAACATTCTCGGCGTTGTCCTATCTTCTACAACTTTATGACGAATACACTGTGGGCACTCACGTCAGCCGAGACGATAACAGTCATGTTCACAGGGCTGCAGACATAGTTTCTGGTTCGATGAAGGCTTAAGTATCCTATCACTGCTCGACTGGGCCACCAAATCACTCGGTGTTAATCCCATGTACAATGCCCGAGACCGTTTGGAACACCGGCTCAAATGCAGCAAACAGCATCCCCGCAATTTGATAGCTGTTGGGGATCTAATCATCAATGAGCAGCTTTAGTTGAATACGGCATCCTTGAAGAAACTTGTAGACTCTCTCCCTCACAGAACCGAGACTATAATCCAGGGTGGAGCCTGAGACCTTGTGTCTTTAACTTCAGAGGTAATTGACGCCATGCATATCACTTTGAGAGAAACAAATGTGCACCGCAGCCATATAAAGAGTACAGTGATTGGAGTTAGTCTGTTGCAACAGTTAAGTGTTGCCTCTGATCGGTACGTAAGCAGACTGCTGCAACAACATTGCACATCATATGTTGCTCATCATTTCGAGGGGTGGAGATCAGGAATCCGTAAGACTTTTTGATAACAGATGCCGAAGCCACGTCAGAACTACTGCGCTGAAGGCCAAGGAGAACCTACACTGTGTTAATTAGGTGGTCATACTGAAGTGCTCATATAGTGTGTGTTTAAGGAGCTTAAGTTTCAAAACTGAGCGCGCAATTTACCCAATCTTTTGTCGCCGTTGAAGAGGTTGTCCAGGTGCGCACTGCCCCAGCCAGCAGTCAGCGTCAGTGAGTTGTTCTTACCCCTGATGTACTGCTTGCCATCAGCCTTCCTGACGAGGTCGTGTTGGAACGTGTAAGACACACGCACGTCGTCTGAAAAACGAAGGAAACACGGGGCTGCTTATTATCTCAGAAATCCGTGACGCCAAGAAACTACTTTTCTGAGTTTAGATGTAACTGCAGGACGGAGATTTACTTACCAAGGGTTATGTTTGCGTTTCCCTTTCCGGTGATGGGCAGTACCATTATCTTCCCCTTCACTACGTATTTTCCCAAAATTTCTATGTGCGGTACAGTAAGGTTGACAATCACGGTGTCCTTGGGAAGATCAAGGCTAAAATACAGAGTAAAAAAAATCGTTATTAGATTGTGAAGTTAAAAACAACTGCGAAATCAGATATTCGAAGGTCTTTTTAAGACTCAAACTACAGGGTGATTCAAAAAGAATACCACAACTTTAGGAATTTAAAACTTTGCAACGACAAAAGGCAGAGCTAAGCACTATCTGTCGGCGAATTAAGGGAGCTATAAAGTTTCATTTAGTTGTACATTTGTTCGCTTGAGGCGCTGTTGACTAGGCGTCAGCGTCAGTTGATGCTAAGATGGCGACCACTCAACAGAAAGCTTTTTGTGTTATTGAGTACGGCAGAAGTGAATCGACGACAGTTGTTCAGCGTGCATTTCGAACGAAGTATGGTGTTAAACCTCCTGATAGGTGGTGTATTAAACGTTGGTATAAACAGTTTACAGAGAATGGGTGTTTGTGCAAAGGGAAAAGTTCTGGACGGCCGAGAACGTGTGATGAAAATGTAGCACGCATCCAGCAAGCATTTGTTCGCAGCCCAGGAAAATCGACTCGCAGAGCTAGCAGAGAGCTGCAAATTCCACAATCAACTGTATGGAGAGTCCTACGAAAAAGGTTAGTTATGAAACCTTATCGTCTGAAATTGGTTCAAGCACTGTCTGCAGCTGATAAGATTAAAAGAATCGATTTCTGTGATTTTATCCTTGCTCAAATGGAAACAGATGAATCTTTCGTTTCAAAGATTGTGTTTAGTGATGAAGCAACTTTCCACACTAACGGGAAAGTCAACCGTCACAATGTCTGTATATGGGGCCCTGAGAATCCACGGGAAACAACTCAGTATGAACGTGACTCGCCTAAGGTGAACGTTTTCTGTGCCATTTCAGCCAATAAAGTTTTTGGTCCCTTTTTCTTCGAAGGTGCTACTGTAACTGGACTACAGTATCTGGAGATGTTAGAGAATTGGCTGTTCCCTCAGCTCGAACAAGAAGCACAACAATTCATATTTCAGCAGGATGGAGCGCCACCATATTGGCACTTATCTGTCCGTAACTACCTGAACGTCAACTACCCGAGGCGATGGATCGGCCGCCAGGAAGCCCGTGACAGAGCACTTCATCACTGGCCTCCAAGAAGCCCTGATCTTACCCCCTGCGATTTTTTCTTATGGGGGTATGTTAAGGATATGGTGTTTCGGCCACCTCTCCCAGCCACCATTGATGATTTGAAACGAGAAATAACAGCAGCTATCCAACCTGTTACGCCTGATATGCTACAGAGAGTGTGGAACGAGTTGGAGTATCGGGTTGATATTGCTCGTGTGTCTGGAGGGGGCCATATTGAACATCTCTGAACTTGGTTTTGAGTGAAAAAAAACCTTTTAAATACTCTTTGTAATGATGTATAACAGAAGGTTATATTATGATTCTTTCATTAAATACACATTTTTAAAGTTGTGGTATTCTTTTTGAATCACCCTGTATATCGAGAGCCTACTTTCTCATTGCGCTGAATAATTATGGAAGTTCGCAAATTACTTCATGTCCTGTAAACTACATGCATCTCAGCAGAGGTGCCTGAAATGGCAGGAGTATTATAACCGAAATAGGCTGTAGTTTGACTTCTCCTGTCACCAGAGTATGTACCTCTTCGATTCAGTCGACGTATCTAATTATTTGAGACGTATTACCAATAGTCAAGTATCCCTCCATTTCCCTGCCCACAGTAAACATGTCTCATGCTGTCACATGCTCTCTGTATCTCAGCATTTAGAAGACAGCGTTGTTTGTAAATTTGATGGTAAAAAATTCGTAAATGTAAATGGTCCATTATTTCACGTATCTGGCATTGTTATGCATAAGAGACATGTCCACGTTGTAAAGATCATTGCTTCCTCTCGTGTTTCTTAAGCTATTGTCTCGCTGTGGCAAAATTTGCTAATCACGGTCAGTCGTCCATTCGTGATTTGAACCATTTATTTTATTTTGTGTTTAATTCTTTAATCTGTCTGTATCTACAATAGGAAAGTAAAATTGTGTGTCCTTCCCGTCTGTGAACTGTGTGAATTTTGTTCAGTATGTCTTCATATTTTAACTGTTTGTTTTTTGCGTCTAGACTGGAAATCCCTCTAAAAATACATTCCCGTTTACCACACAAACGGTTGTCAAAAAGCAAGTGGATTTGATCAGTGTCGCGCAAGTTTGCTTGCTGTGTGTTAAGCTAATGCATGTACATTACAGACTACTGGTATGCAATCTTTTTTCACAGTCGCTTATAGAGGACGTACGTAAGAAAGGTGTTAAGGTTCCATTACTGACTGCACTAACTCCTGCGTAAAAACTGGACAGAAATGCATTTAAACTTGATAGACAAACACTTTAAAGGCAAAATCTGGCTCTACTTAAAATTAGTGAAAGGACAGTAGGGCAGAGCTGTAAAACATCATATAAGTAACATATTATTCGCCGTATTTATTTATTTATTTATTCATTGCAGTCACAAAACGTGCCTTCTGTGTGTCTAAAACAGGATGTAGGAAACTATACAAGCAGTAGGCTACACCAAAAATTCTCTACTTAACAGTACACATTTTTATTGACTCTAATAATGTAATGTTAAGATATTAATTTATACAATATACTTACACATATAGAAAGAAACTATAATTATTTGGAAAGAATATAAAACAAAGATAAGTAATGAAATAGAAACAAAAAAAATGAGTATATTACGTTACTTCTCACGTATATTTCTCTAGCTGACCTTCGGATTGCAGTACCTACGCTGAGTGGAAAAACAGCCTACTTCCTACATCTATCTGAAACATTTAAAACTATAATTACAATGGGGACCCTCTAAGTTACCTTCAACGAACTTCGAATTGATTCCGACAAAGTGACGAACAAGAATATCTTCTCTCTTCCTTGTCCAGTACACTAAAATTTTCGAATGTCGCTTAACACCACGGAAAGCGGAAGCAAAAGAGTAATGCACAAAGAACATTATCGTTGCAGCTTAGTTGTGCTGTGAATTAATCCTCGTAAAAATCAGTTGTACAAGTATATAGTCTGCCTGGATTATGAAGCTGTAAAACTAACACTGGCAATTGGCGAGATAAAATGAGCGAACTGTTGTATCAGAATCGATAAAACACTAACGCCTGCGTGAAAAATGCACAGAAATGCATTTAAACTTGATAGACAAACACTTTAAAGGCAAAATATGGCTCAACTTAAAATTAGTGACATGGACGTAGGGCAGAACTGCAAAACACAATATAAGTAACCTTGTTGAAAGAAATAGCTGTCAGACTTCGCGAGTGTTCTGATTGTCCAACTGGTTCGCTGAGCGAGCTACTTCGACAAATGATTTTTAGGCGAGCTTTGTTAACAATGGAAGTAATCAACCTCAGTCCAAAATGCTGTGGTGCAAGTTCACAATAATTCGTGGCAGACCATTAACGGGACAAAACATGTAAATAAAACTGTTTTTACAATACTTTGCACATAAAATGCTGTTTTAATGAAATATACTTACGTCGAATGTATTTTTCACATATTCGAAAAAATACCGCCAGTCCAAAATGTTTCTGAGACTACGTTAATAAAATACAGAGGAAAGTTAAGATGGTGGGTTTAATGCTTCAGGTGTTCTACGCAGCCTCCCCCCTCCCCTCCACTCCCCTCCTCGCCGCCTGAGTACAATGCACAGGACCTTCATAAAACCATGTGAAACTGTCAGAAGAGTCCTTCAACTCGCGCTTCACATTGGCGTGAATGTCGGTTATGTCGCCAAAGCGTTTAGCCTTCATCTGAATTTCTGCACTTTGTCGTTTTGTGGTAGGTTCATGTCGTTAACACCAAGTATCGTCATTGTTTTTGTTCGGGAATCGAGGTATGTTCGCTAAGGAGTTGAACGCACATCCGTTGTTTGCAGTCATTAGTTCAAGACACCGCTGACGTCGCGTATATGCTAGGAATAAAATCAGTCAGGTAACTTTTTGGACTTAGGTTGTGCACACAGTTTTATGTCAACAACCTGTTATTTCCACTGCTTTAACAATATTGCACAATCGTGCGCTCAAAATTCGCTAAAGGTTAATTTCCCCCCAGACAAGCTTGGTGGAGCGATTGTAGAACCCATGACAGCGTGGGATGCGTATCATGTTCCGCCTGTGTTATTTGAACAAACCACCTCTGCAGACTACTTGTACTGACTAATTCGTAAGCTCCCGAGTATCGGCTGCAATCGGGCATAAGGTCTTGGTCCAAGGCATAATTCTCTGCCTAATGTTTCGTCTTCCAATGCTGGAGACATCATCAGAGGCTTTAGCGACTCAGAATGCAGTTACAGACTAACAAGGTCAGCAAGATGAACTGTTTACATGTATCCACTCAACGGTCGGTTCGTGCCGTCATCAAACCACAGCCTAAGTTGACGAAGGCTCGCTGACATACACTATGGAACCTGTTATGGAGAAAAGTTTGCACTGTTGTATTTGACACTAAGGCCCACAACTAGTTTAATTTCAATCCTTTTGAATTTTTATGGCCTTCTAGGGTCGTAATTACTAGATCTTATTAAACCGACAGTGTCAGGGAAACGAATTTCGTAGTTTCAAGGTCCTAGTGTATGATCTGATACTGCTGATTTATCCGTCCTGCCCAAGCGAGAACTGCTCTTGCGTCCCTTAAGGCGGGTGTTACTGCTTTTTGTGTTTCCTATGTACACCTGGTCACAAGTGCAAGGGATTTTGTGTACTTCTGCTGTGGCAAGCGACGGGTGTTCGGTTCAAATACTGGATGAGCACCGTTTTTTTCTGACTGCTTTGCTGATATGATCTGTGACAGATTTCAGAAATGGAAGGAACAATTTTCCTTTAATTGATTCTTTTTTATTAGAAGCTCTACATTCTAGACCTTTTAGGCTGTAATGCCCTATTTATCTCTTTGTCAGAGCGGTCGTTTCTTCTGAAGGCAATTCTTAAACTATCGAGCTCGCCCTCCAAGTTCTGTGAGACCCAAATTCTTTTAGTCCGGTCCACCAATGATTTTATCACTCCCCTTTTCTGCCTGGGATGGTGACTGGAATTTTTGTGCAGATAACTGTCCGTCTGATTGGGCTTTGTGTTGACTTTATGCCCTGAAGTGCCGTCACGTTTTCTAAGTACCTGAACGACCAAAAATGAAATTTGACTTCCTTTCTTTCTCTTTTTCCGTAGTGAAATTTATCTTATAGTTAATATTATTCATAAAATTTAGAAATCGAGAGAATTCTTTTTCTACACGAGGCTATATAGAGAAAGTATCATCCACATGCCAGAAACAACATGAGGGTATCTTCTTCGCCGTCGGAAATCTCCGCGGTCTGATGACGCCACGAACCGATTGTTGCGTGGGTATATACACAGTACACAGTTAGGCATACTGATATGCTTATGAGTCGTTAAAAGCCTCAGATGATATCTCTAACATTGGAAGACGAAACGATAGGCAGTTATTTACGCCTTATCCATAAAACAAAAATCGGCAATTACGCCAATACCGGCCGCGGAAGCCTGTATTGTATGATTGTCACGTTATTGTTGAAGGTGCGTTTGATATCATTCGGCTGTGCGGCGTATAGGGAAATGTCGGGCTTGCTCGACGGCGGGCGTCTCACAGTATGTTGGCAACAATATAAGGTTTGTGCAGGTACTAACCGGACGCTGTTGATGTCGGTGGCGTGCAGGCCGATGACGTCGACGTCTCGGAGAGCGAGGCTGAGCCCGCGGCCCTGCTCCAGCAGCACCTCCGTCAGCCGCAGCGGGTCCAGCGGCTGCACGCCGAACTTGCGGTCGCCTGTCGGAAGAACGCACGCAATTCGGTAAAAACATTGTTACCTGCCCATATCGTATCAGACACACTTAGGTCGTTGCCTCTTCGCGTCAAGCGTAAAAAAAAAGCAGTACGTTATTTATTGCAGTTCGAATCCACTTAGTTCGGCTCTGGAACTGAGTGATAATATTGATGAATTGCGAAATGGAGGGCTCGGGTTTGATGTTGCTGGTCGTTTGAGGAATGGAAAGTGATCCAACCAGCATCGTGACTACAACTGAGGAGCTTCTTGAAGGAGAAATGGCAGCTCCAGTTTGGGAAAACCGACATTATAAGTAGAATGAGAGCTGTGTAGTCGCAAACCCTTCTCTTTTAATATCAATTGACGACTTCAAGGCCCTTGTAAGCGATCAAATTTGATTGTAAAATTCGCTGTTGGCTTCGGACACGTTTATCTACATCTACATCTACATGATTACTCTGCAATTCACATTTAAGTGCTTGGCAGAGGGTTCATCGAACCACAATCATACTATCTCTCTACCATTGCACTCCAGAACAGCGCGCGGGAAAAACGAACACCTAAACCTTTCTGTTCGAGCTCTGATCTCTCTCATTTTATTTTGATGATCATTCCTACCTATGTAAACTGGGCTCAACAAAATATTTTCGCATTCGGAAGAGAAAGTTGGTGACTGAAATTTCGTAAATAGATCTAGCCGCGACGAAAAACGTCTTTGCTTTAATGACTTCCATCCCAACTCGTGTATCATATCTGCCACACTCTCTCCCCTATTACGTGATAATACAAAACGAGCTGCCCTTTTTTGCACCCTTTCGATGTCCTCCGCCAATCCTACCTGGTAAGGATCCCACACTGTGCAGCAATATTCTAACACAGGACGAACGAGTGTAGTGTAAGCTGTCTCTTTGGTAGACTTGTTGCATCTTCTAAGTGTCCTTTCAATGAAACGCAACCTTTGGCTCGCCTTCACCACGATGTTATCTATGTGGTCTTTCCAACTGAAGTTTGTAATTTTAACACCCAGTTACTTAGTTGAATTGGCAGCCTTGAGAATTGTACTATTTATCGAGTAATCGAATTCCAACGGATTTCTTTTGGAACTCATGTGGATCACTTCACACTTTTCGTTATTTAGCGTCAACTGCCACCTGCCACACCATACAGCAATCTTTTCTAAATCGCTTTGCAACTGATACTGGTCTTCGGATGACCTTACTAGACGGTAAATTGCGGCATCATCTGCGAACAACCTAAGAGAGCTGCTCAGATTGTCACCCAGGTCATTTATATAGGTCAGGAACAGCAGAGGTCCCAGGACGCTTCCCTGGGGAACACCTGATATCACTTCAGGTTTACTCGATGATTTGCCGTCTATTACTACGAACGGCGACCTTCCTGAAAGGAAATCACGAATCCAGTCGCACAACTGAGACGATACCCCATAGGCCCGCAGCTTGATTAGAAGTCGCTTGTGAGGAACGGTGTCAAAAGCTTTGGGGGAATCTAGAAACACGGAATCAACCTGAGATCCCCTGTCGATAGCGGCCATTACTTCGTGCGAATAAAGAGCTAGCTGCGTTGCACAAGAACGATGTTTTCTGAAACCATGCTGATTACGTATCAATATATTGTTCCCTTCGAGGTGATTCATAATGTTTGAATACAGTATATGCTCCAAAACCCTACTGTAAACCGACGTCAATGATATAGGTCTGTAGTTCGATGGATTACTCCTACTACCCTTCTTAAACACTAGTGCGACCTGCGCAATTTTCCAATCTGTAGGTACAGATCTATCGGTGAGCGAGCGGTTGTATATGATTGCTAAGTAGGGAGCTATTGTATCAGCGTAATCTGAAAGGAACCTGATCGGTATACAATCTGGACCTGAAGACTTGCTCATATCAAGCGATTTGAGTTGCTTCGCAACCCCTAAGGTATCTTCTTCTAAGAAACTCATGCTAGCAGCTGTTCGTGTTTCAAATTCTGGAATATTCTATTCGTCTTCCCTGGTGAAGGAATTTCGGAAAACTGCGTTCAATAACTCCGCTTTAGCGGCACAGTCGTCGGTAACAGTACCATCGGCACTGCGCAGCAAAGGTATTGACTGCGTCTTGCCGCTTGTGTACTTTACATACGACCAGAATTTCTTCGGATTTTCTACCAAATTTCGAAACAATGTTTCGTTGTGGAACCTATTAAAGGCAACTCGCATTGAAGTCCGTGCCAAATTTCGCGCGTCTGTAAGTTTTAGCCAATCTTCGGGATTTCGCGTTCTTCTGAACTTCGCGTGCTTTTTCCGTTGCCTCTGCAACAGCATTCGGACCTGTTTTGTGTACCATGGGGGATCAGTTCCATCTCTTACCAATTTATGAGGTATGAATCTCTCAGTTGCTGTTGCTACTATATCTTTGAATTTGAACCACATCTCGTCTACATTTGCATAGTCAGTTCGGAAGGACTGGAGATTCTCTCTTAGGAAAGTTTCTAGTGACACTTTATCCGCTTTTTTAAATAAAATTATTTTGCGTTTGTTTCTGGTTGATTTGGAAGAAACGGTATTGAGCCTAGCTACAACGACCTTGTGATCACTAATCCCTGTATCAGTCATGATCCTCTCTATTAGCTCTGGATTGTTTGTGGCTAAGAGGTCAAGTGTGTTTTCGCAACCATTTACAATTCGCGTGGGTTCGTGAATTAACTGCTCGAAATAATTTTCGGAGAAAGCATTTAGGACAATCTCGGATGATGTTTTCTGTCTACCACCGGTTTTGAACAAGTATTTTTGCCAACATATCGGGGGAAGGTTGAAGTCCCCACCAACTATAACAGTACCTGAAACCTGTTTGTCAGACGCACCGGGGAGGCTTTCTGATCAGCCTCCGGGGACGTCTTTCACTGCCTGCCGCGCCTTGGAACGACCTCCCAATCAACCACAGGCGAGGGTTCAGCCCCACTGCGGGCAGCAACCGGGGCAACCACAATGGCAGATCGATCTGGGGACAGACGGGACGAGGTTGACATCCCTGTGATACCCAAGTCCGGCTCCCCACAGTGGTGCCTATTGGCAACAGCCTCAATCTGCGCGACCGAAGTCAGCGCCGCCTGCAGCTGTGAGCGAAGGGATGGCAGCTCAGCCCTCATCTGAACACAGCAATCACAGTCCCTGTCCAGTCTAATCGATGTTCAACAACAGTTACTGAAACACGAGTCCGTGCCTAGATAACGCAAGGGAAACACGCAAAGAATGTATGAACTAACCTGTACAAATGTCTAATGACTGCGCTACAATCTGCCTGAATTTACGATTACAGTAACTGAAACTCGAAATTACACCTCCTATACGAAGCTCATACGCAGTTTAAGTAAGAATCTACGAAGTAAACACAGAAAAGAAGCTATATACGTATCTTTCTGCGCTGTCGATGTGCACCAACTGGGAGCTCAGGCCAAACAAGTGCGCGATTGTATGAGCACAAACCAAGTTTATCACTTTTGAACCAGTTCTCGCACTGTATGTGCCACACTGTGTAGTTTTTTGACCAAGCTGGAATGGCAGATAATGCAGACAAAGCATTTCTTCCTTTGCTTTTGCACTGTGTATAAAGAAAAAGAAAGCAACACGCTGGTGCAGGGAATGATTGAAAGTGAGAGGTAGATACAATATATCCATCAAAAGCTGCTAAAAGAAAAGTTGTTACACTCAGAATCTGATGATTAAATGAACTCCCACCGAATGGACAGTCAAACTTTTAATAAGTGTCTCGAGGTAATTTTGAGCATTTTTTAGAGAGTACTGAATTGTATGGTTTGGCTACAGTGACTAAAAGATCCTGACACTGAAAATCGGATATGTTTTTGCAGTCCTACGTATATCATCTAACGAGAATGTTTTGAGAGTTGTGTTGATTATTGGGAATATCAGTGATGTTCATTCGTTTAATCAGTGATTAACGACTTCCGTAAACTGTTTGGACTTAATTCCATGTAACAGATCAGCGACCAATTGAGTGATTTAATTCATTTCATTTGGAGATGTACAGTTTGATATTATGGGTATGAAGAAAGTCATTGCACCCACGACAATTGTTGTTTTCAGGACACTTTTGCCAGAAGGGCGCTACAGACAGCATCAGATTGCTTCCAGGCTCAGGATCTCGTAACAGGCAACGAATAATATTAAAATCTGTAAATCTAAAAACTTTGTTGATCAGCAGCAATGCGTAGGCGGATGTCAAAGAAAACCAAAATGGAGTCGTAGAGAGATGAGAAAACGGAATAATCTGGTCGTTTCCAATCGTAAAGCTACAAGTATGGAACTCTGCGTGCAGTTGGAGGATTATGGAGTAACTGCGTCAGCTAGAACTGTGAGGAAAGTGCTGTGCAACGCAGGCCTGCCAGCACATCGACCCCCACTTAACCCGAAGCTCACCCCAGGAATGGCCTTAAAGCAGTTAAACTGGGGAAAACCCCTACAGAACTAGACTGTTGATGACTGGAAAAAGATATTTACTAAAAATTTATGCATTAGTACACATTTCATTAAATAAACTGATTTCCAGATGATGCACTTCAACAATTTATGCATATGGTCAACATGACTAGCAAAACTTGCCTATGAATATCAATAAAAAAAATTATTATTGCAAAGTGTGGTAGTAACAAAAGGTTTAATATTCCTTCTAGATATGTTTCAGTGATGAATCAGTGTTCTGCGTCACAGACGAAAGCAGCACGTATGTGAGGAGCAGGGAATCGTTGGAGTTTCTCACCGAGACTGTGTACGCGAAACTGTGAAGCACCCCACTTCAGTTATGGTCTGGAGTGTTTTCTCAAGGGTGGATACAGGAAACCCATACATTGTTGAAGGTTCTATGAATGAAGGGCAATAAATCGAAGGGTAAATAGACAGACCGCTGCCTCAGACTAGAGAATGATTTAGTGGTGAAGATCATGTTTTTTTGCATGATGGAGCACTACACCATAAGGCAAAGAATGTGGGAAATTTTCTGGATGAAAATTGTTTTACTGTGCTCCAGTGGTCTGGGAACAACCCAGATATGAACCCAATCAAAAATCTACGGGAAATAGTTAAGAAAATGATAAGAATACAGAACGTCACAACGAAGGAGTGTTTGATTAAATTGCTGACACAAACGTGGTTACAGGACCCAGATATTCAATCCAGTTGTAAAAAAACTAATGGAAAGTATGCCTAAAAGAACAGAGATGTTAATAAAAGCTAAAGAAATGCAAAGAAAGTATAAACAATTGTAAATGTACACTTTTATGCATTCATCTTAGTTTTCAATAAAAAATATCAACTGAATTTGATTCACGGAAGTGAAATGAAAATATCAATGTGGATGAAATCAATGCAGATGCAATGACATGAAGTGATGAAACTTTCTAGTAGACTCGAACTCGGGACCTTTGCCTTTCACGGACAAGTCCTGTGCCAACTGAGGTACCCAAACACGACTCACGACTCGTCCTCACAGTTTTACTTCTGCCAGTACCTCATCTCTCTGAAAACGTGAAATAATGCCAATGAAAACAGTTCAGAATGCTAAATGTAATGAATGTGTTGATGATTCACAAATTTTCATTAGTCAAGACATATTCATTACGTCTCGGGTTCGGCATGACATTGCATTTTAATTGGTTTCATCCCAAACGACCCTTTGCCTTCATTTCACTGAAACTGACTGAATTGCTCTTCTTATTTTGTCGAAGCAATTTATTTGGGTTTTCGAGTCAAAGAGGATCACGATCCAGACATTTCTACCCCTGAAAACGCACTCAACATGAATCGAAAACAAGAACGCTCACTAATACATCCAGGAGACGATAAACCGAGGCATAAGTTGAAAGAATGAGGTGAAAGCTGCTCAGCGGTACATATTTGATCTTGGCTTCCTCCTTACCCACTATTATCATTGTGATTTATTTCGTACAGTGCCGACAGTGAGTCTTATATTGTTAATCCGCACATTTTTCAATAAGCTAAGCGTAAGATATCAGTCTATTTAATCGGGAGATTGTCGTCATCAATAAACTCGTGACCTACATTCCTGTTATATATAGCTTTCATTATAAGGTGGAATTACACTACTGGCGATTAAAATTGCTACACCACGAAGATGACGTGCTACAGACGCGAAATTTATCCGACAGGAAGAAGATGCTGAGATATGCAAATGATTAGCTTTTCAGAGCATTCACACAAGGTTGGCGCCGGTGGCGACACCTACAACTTGCTGACATGAGGAAAGTCTCCAACCGATTTCTCATACACAAACAGCAGTTGACGAGATTTGCCTGGTGAAACGTTGTTGTGATGCCTCGTGTAAGAAGGAGAAATGTGTACCATCACGTTTTAGACTTTGACAAAGGTCTGATTGTAATCTATCGAAATTGCGGTTTATCGTATCGCACCATTGCTGCTCGAGTTGGTCGAGATCCAATGACTGCGAGCAGAATATGGAATCGGTGGGTTTAGGAGGGTAATACGGAACGCCGTGCTGGATCCCAACGGCCTCGTATCACTAGCAGTCGAGATGACAGGCATCTTATCCGCATGGCTGTAACGGATCGTGCAGCCTCGTCTCGATCTCTGAGTCAACAGATGGGTACGTTTGCAAGACAACAACCATCTGCACGAACAGTTCGACAACATTTGCAGCAGCATGGACTATCAGCTTGGAGACCGTGGCTGCGGTTACCCTTGACACTACATCACAGACAGTAGCGCCTGCGATGGTGTACTCAACGACGAACCTGGGTGCACGAATGGCAAAACGTCATTTTTTTCGGATGAATCCAGGTTCTGTTTACAGCATCACGATGGTCGCATCCGTGTTTGGCGACATCGCGGCGAACGCACATTGGAAGCGTGTATTCGTCATCGCCATACTGGCGTATCACCCAGCGTGATGGTATGGGGTGCCATTGGTTACAGGTCTCGGTCACCTCTTGTTCGTATTGACGGGACTTTGAACAGTGGACGTTACATTTCAGATGTGTTACGACCCGTGGCTCTTCCCTTCATTCGATCCCTGCAAAACCCTACATTTCAGCAGGATAATGCACGACCGCATGTTGTAGGTCCTGTACGGGCCTTTCTGGATACAGAAAATATTCGACTGCTGCCCTGGCCAGCACATTCTCCAGATCTCTCACCAATTGAAAACGTCTGGTCAATAGTGGCCGAGAAACTGTCTCGTCACAATACGCCAGTCACTATTCTTGATGAACGGTGGTATTGTGTTGAAGCTGCATGGGCAGCTGTACCTGTACATGCCATCCAAACTCTGTTTGACTCAATGCCCAGGCGTGTCAAGGTCGTTATTACGGCCAGAGGTGGCTGTTCTGGGTACTGATTTCTCAGGATCTATGCACCCAAATTGCGTGAAAATGTAATCACATGTCAGTTCTAGTATAATATGTTTGTCCAAAGAATTCCCGTTTATCACCTGCATTTCTTCTTGGTGTAGCAATTTTAATGGCCAGTAGTGTATTTTGCTTGCTCTGGGTAGAATGTTAAATTGTCACCTAACTCAACTACTGTAGAGCAACGAGAATAAGAATTGAAACAAGTTGTATTACTGTATTACTTCTACGACTGCCTAAATTCCATTCGTGATTCAGAGAAACGAGTTTTACTAACCTCATTAAAATATGCAAGTATCGCCGCATAATTTCATTAATAGTTGGAATACTAAAATAACAGACGTTTCGGTCGTGTTGCAGAGGCATTCCCCTGAGCATAGAATTATTTAGCTGAGGTTGCGTGCTACAACATATTATCTTTCTAACCATATTGTAAGGCCATGGAACTTATTGTATAAGATTTTATTTGCCCTACAGTATCACTGGTCACTGGTAGAAAGGAAAGAGGAATTGGTATCCCACCGCCATTAGGTGAGAAGCTTCTGGGGGCCTTCTTTTTCCTGCTGTTATTCGCGGAGAAACGACTCCAGTTCCCGTCTCGAAAAGCTGAAGAGCTAGAGAAGGAAGTGAAATGGGTTTTACGTTTCACTTTATACCCATACACAATGCGAAGCACACACTACTAGCAAAATTGTAGCGTATACTGTGATTTTCCTGACAAGTCGTTAGTTACAGACAACATTTCGTATTCCTCCCACTTTGCACTTGTTTAACTCTGGTGGTACGTTGGAATACGACTATGAAGTGGAAGTAAGGGTTGGTATGAACCTGAGGAGGGCACATTGCAGCTTCTTGATAATTGGTAAAGAACAAGACAGTTTGAAGAGCTACGGAATTTAACACGTCATTGTGATGATTAGAAATGTTCGCTGGCACCTCTGCAACTTACAAGGGAAGCATACACACAACGGATCACCGATATTGTTGATCTTCCGCACGATTGTAGTACATCTAACGACGCGCTTGCCATGCCATTTCAAGAGATCGAAGTTCAAAGATTTACAAGGCTATTGAATACTATACGAGAGGACCAGTCGCCGTGTAGCGGTATAAGTGCTACTCAACAAGATTAAGGTGGCAGTTTGTATTTACTGTGTTCGAGTCTCGTCAGTTGTTTTTTCGTATCTTCCATTAAGCCCTTGTATCGCTAATAAACCAAGCTTTCTCGGAAAGCAACAATAATAGTAATGACAATCATCGCGATGCATTCGTCGCTATGTATAATCGATGAAAAGTACGGAATAGTGGCGAAAGGAATATCTCTTGATCAATACATTTATGCGCGTGTATCGTGGTGAGGTTGTGCAACATGTTTCATGCTCAAGAATTAGGACATTTTTGGAGAGCGAAAATATCTACATAAAAATCAACATGGATTCTGTAAACACAGATCTTGCGAAATTCAACTCACTCTGTTCATCTATGAGAGCCATAGTGCTGTACACAGTGGCACTCAGGTTGACGACGTGTTCCTTAACTCCAGGAAGGCGTCTGACAACGTCCCGCACTGCCATTTCGCGAAAAAAAAAGGAGCTTACCGAGTATCGGACCAGATATGTGACTGGATTCCAGACTTTCTTGCAGATATAACTCAACACGTCGCTCTTAACGGAACACAACCAACAGCCATACAGGTAAACACCGGAGTACCCCAAAGAAGTGCGATACGACCGTTACTGCTTACAATTTGTATAAATAACGTAGAAGAAAGCGTCGGGAGCTCCTTAAGACTGTTCGCAGATGATGCGACTGTCTATAAGAAAACAGCAACGCCAGAAGACAGTATCAATTTCCCTAATTACCTTTAGAGGATTGATGAATAGTGCAGGAACTGTAAGATCACCCCGAACGTAAATAAACGCAACATACAGCTCGTACATGGGAAGAGTAATTCACGACTGTATAACTGAACTGTCGATGACAAATTGCTGGAATCAGTATCTGCCGAAAATATCTAGGAGTAACTATCCAGAGAGACCTTAAGTGGAGAGATCACATAAAACAAATAGTAGGAAGACAGATGCCAGTCTGAGATTCGTCGGAAGAATCTTGAGGAAATAAGGAAGTGTCTTACAAGGCGCTTGTTCGACCATTATTGAGCACCGTTGATCAATCTGGGACCCTTACAAGGGAAAAAATGGTTAACATGGCTCTGAGCACTATGGGACTTAAAATCTGAGGTCATCAGTCCCCTAGAACTTAGAAGTACTTAAACCTAACTAACCTAAGGACATCACACAAATCCATAGCCGAGGCAGGATTCGAACCTGCTGCTGTAGCAGTCGCGCGGTTCCGGATTGAGCGGCTAGAACCGGTCGGCCACCGCGTCCGGCTCTTACAAGGGAGGACTGATAGGAGATATAGAGAAGATCCAACGAAGAACGGCGTATTTCGTCACGGGATCGTCTAGCTGAGATCGTTGCGGAGATGCTCAACAAACACCAGTGCTAGACGTTACAAGACAGGCGTTGCGTATTACGCAGAGGTTTACTTTTAAATTTCGGGAGAACACTTTGCAGAAAGAGTCGGACAACGCATTACCTCCTTCCACATACATCTCGCGAAATGACCACGACTGGTAAATTCGAGAAATTAGAGCTAATACAGAGGCTTATCAACAGCAGTTCCTTCCATGCACTATTCGCGGGTGGAGCAAGGAATAGGGTAGGAAGTTAATAATGCCGTAAGTACCCTCCGCCTCTTATTGTTAGGCTTGGGGAGTAAGATGTGGATGTAGGTAAGATCATGCCGGGCTATAACGGCTTCGAATAATGTACACTGTATTTGTGGTGCTTTTGGAGCATCAATAGAAGGCATTTGTGTCCCCTATCTGGGGTATAAGGCAGGATTGCCTGCTTTCTATCTGTTGCGTTGCGGGCCACTTCATTGGTATTACTTCAGTCAGTTAATGCCGACCCATCTCAAACAATCTGCGAGTGAACACAGCGAAGGAAACTGTATGCAATTAACATTTGTAGTCGGGTACCTCGCAGAAGCCCATTGCTCACGGCGGGACATGCGAGATGTGGCTATAAAATAATGGGACTATTGCTGTAAAAAATGTTTCAGAAACATACATACGAGGTGTGATTGGAAAGTTTTAAGAATGGGCTTGTAATTGTACAATGGTCGTACTTACATGTTACTGTGATATATATCCTTCAAAATAGTCCCCTTCTGACAGAACACGCCAACTCCAACGAGGTTTCCACTTTTGGAAACATTCCTGGAAATTTTTTTCCTGAAGTGTGTTAAGGACACTCTCCATATTTGCCAGGATGTCTTCAATCGAGTCAAATAGCTTCCCGTTCAGTGAAAATTTCAATTTAGGAAACAGGTAGAAGTCCGCAGAGGCCAAATCAGGGGAATATGGCAGTTGTGGAGGCACAAGAATTTTGAATTTGGTCAAAACTTCAACGATGAAGAAGGCAAGACGAGCCGGAGCATTGTCATGGTGCAGCACCCAACTCCCTTTCCACAACGCAGCCCTTTTCTTCCGCACCTTTTCGCGCAAACGTTCAAGGACATATTTTTAGTATTCCTGGTTAATTGTCTGTCCTCCAGGGGTAAATTCATGATGCACAATACCGGTAGAATCGAAAAAAATTGTCTTCAAAATGGTTCAAATAGCTCTAAGCACTATGGGACTTAACATCTGAGGTCATCAGTCCCCTAGACTAAGAACTACCTAAAGCTAACTAACCTAAGGACATAACACACATCCATGCCCGAGGCAGGATTCGAACCTGCGACCGTAGCAGCAGCGCGGTTCCGGACTGAAGCGCTTAGAAACGCTCGGTCACAGCGGCCGGCAACATTGTCTTCACCTTCGTCCGACTTTGCCGTGCCTTTCTCTGTCGTGGTGAATCTGGAGTCTTCCACTGCGAAGACTGCACTTTGGTTTCAGGATCATGTCCATAGACCCAAGGTCTGTCACCTGTAATTACCCTGTTTAACAAATCTGGGTAATTTTTAGTCCGATTAATCAGTTCTTGGCGTACTTCAAGTCGGTTTTGTCTCTGGTCACGTGACAACACTTTCGGAATGAATTTTGCGGACACTCGACGCATGTTCAGATCTTCGGTTAAAATTGACTGAAGTGCATAGAAATTTAAGTTCATCAGCCATCTCCCTAATTGTAAGTCTACAATCAGAGCGCACGAAGTCGCGAACTTTTACAACATTTCCATTCGTTTTTGAGTTGAAAGGACGGCCGGACCGTGGTTTATCTTCAAATGATTCGCGGCCATTTTTGAATATGTTGAACCAGAGAAAAACATTTGACTGGCTCATACAATTATCTCCAAAAGCTGTTTTTAATAGTTCGTAAGTATCAGAAGCTGATTTCCCGGTTTGAAAACAAAATTTCACACAAATTCGTTGCTCCATTTTTACGTCAATTTTGATGCAGACTGAATCCAGCAACAACCTCTAACAGGCCCGCACTCAACCAGCTGCCGCAACGAACTGAATAAAGGAAACGCAGTTTCCTGTCAGAGGGCGTTCAAGAACAAGGCAATGACTCACTCCTCACCCTCCGTGTACCTGCCCGCCAAACTAGTAAGTAGTAGCGCATCCATTCTTAAAACTTTCCAATCAAACATTGTATTTAGTCGCCCTCAATATACTACCCTTCTCTATCCCCAAGCCCGCATCTCGTGGTCGTGCGGTAGCGTTCTCGCTTCCCACGCCCGGGTTTCCGGGTTCGATTCCCGGCGGGGTCAGGGATTTTCTCTGCCTCGTGATGGCTGGGTGTTGTGTGCTGTCCTTAGGTTAGTTAGGTTTAAGTAGTTCTAAGTTCTAGGGGACTGATGACCATAGATGTTAAGTCCCATAGTGCTCAGAGCCATTTGAACCATTTTTTCTATCCCCAAAAAAGCTACACGAGAATTTTCCATTGGTGGAAACAGTGCTAGAAGTTTATCTCTGTGAGCTCTTTCATGATGCATGCCGCTTTTTTTCCCCATTACGTCAACGGAGTGAAATCTTGTTCCTTTTAATGTAGATTTGACCTTGGGGAATAGATAAAAGCTACATGGTGCTAGGGCAGGCGGATGAGGTGGGTGGTCTAACAATGGGACGCTGTATTTCACTAGAAACATCGTCACAGACAAAGCTGTTTCGCGTTGTCTTGATACAGAATCAATGTCTTGTTATTCAGCAATTCTGGGTATTTTTTTCTTATTTTCTCTTGGAGTTGAGCAAGAACCTCAAGGTAGTAATGATAATTAATAGTCGGACCTTCAGGAACCCAGTGAAGATACAGAATTCTATGAATATCGAAAAAATAGTCATCGTTGCTTTGAATCTTGATTTGCTCATTCGAGCTTTTTTTGCTCTGTGTGAAGTTTGCCCATTCCAGTGCGTGGACTGGATCTTAGTTCTGGATCATAAGTGAAAACCCATGATTCGTCAAATGTTATCACGCTTGCCAAGAAATTAGGGTCATTTTCACTGTTATTCAAAGTGTCAGTATTTTCATGAGCTCCTTTTTGTTTGATTATGAAAATTTTCAGTACCACTTTCGCACACACTTTTCTCATGTTAAAACTGGTTATGTAAAACTCGCCTTATGCGTTCTTTGTCAATTCCTACAGTTTCAGCAATCGATCAAATACTTAGCCTACGGTCGGATCTAATCAGGTTACTTACTTTTTCGACATTTTCACCCGTTTTTGATGTTGACAGGCGTCCCGAGCGTGAATCATCTTTGACGACATCTCAGACATCTTGAAAACGCTTGATCCACTCAGAGGCTCGCATATGCAATAAATAGCTTTTGCCATACACTTAATTTAGTAAAAGATAGGTTTCCTTAGCAGTTTTTCCAAGTTTCACGCGAATCTTCACGACAAGTTATTGTTCTGTTATTACACTTGCCATTTTTCCTGGAAAACAAAGTAACGGCTGTTACACAAAGGACGACCACGGCCACACTGATTGTCTACGGTCACTAGAGATGCCTTATTCGACTGCGAAGGCTTGACGCTTCACAGCTATTCGTCTTTCATCTTTGACTCATGCATAATTACTTTGCGGCAGCATCAGTCCCCTTATTTTATAGTCATGCCTCGTATACGATGGGTCAAACAACGCAGGAACTGGCCGAGTCGTGATTCTGCGTGTTTCTAAAGTGATGCGTGAGCGTCGAGCGCTCCGCCAGGTCCGATGAGGTGTTTAACACACAGTGTAGGGAGGGTGCAGGCAAGGCTGGAGACGGTTTCATGATCTTTGGGCGTGTTTTTCGTACCATGACCTGGATTTCTATGAACGTGATTCAGGCTTATTTCAACACTCTCGGTGGCGAAGTACGAACCCACCAGGGTAGCCGAGAGCGCTAACGCGCTGCTTCCTGGACTCGGGTAGGCGCGAGGGCCCCGTATCGAATCCGCCCGGCGGATTAACGACGAGGGCGGATATGCCGGCCAGCCTGGATGTGGTTTTTAGGCGGTTCTCCACATACGGCTAGGTGAATACCGGTCTGGTCCCCATGTTCCGACTCAGTTACACGGCTCGCAGACATCTGAACACTTTCGCACTATTCCATGGATTACACTCGACGCAGTCAGTTGGGGTACACTAATTTCGTCCCGGGGGGTACGTGGTGGCGGCAGGAAGGGCATCCGGCCATACCTTAACCATTAACATGCCAAATCCGATTAACGATGGCTGACCCTGCGTAACTGTGGGACAAGGCTCAAGCGATAGATATATAGATAGATAGGTGGCCAAATACGATTATTCTAGAGACTCGCGTCTTCCAAAATAAAAGGGGTGCATTTACAAGTTTCTAGTTGGACGTACATACAGGTACCACATCGCACCTCAGCTGACCCATTAAATGACACGAACTCAAGCCTGTGGGAAATGTGTGGAACGGTTTGGAGCAGCGGGTGAAAGAGTTGGTCAGCTTCCCCGTAATATGCTAGCTCCATGGGGTCTAACCATCAGTGAGTGACTTAGCTGAAGAAACTTGTGTAACCAGAATGAGATTTTCACTCTGCAGCGTAGTGTGCGCTGATATGAAACTTCCTGGCAGATTAAAACTGTGTGCCCGACCGAGACTCGAACTCGGGACCTTTGCCTTTCGCGGGCAAGTGCTCTACCAACTGAGCTACCGAAGGACGACTCACGCCCGGTACTCACAGCTTTACTTCTGCCAGTACCTCGTCTCCTACCTTCCAAACTTTACAGAAGCTCTCCTGCGAACCATGCAGAACTAGCACTCCTGAAAGAAAGGATATTGCGGCGACATGGCTTAGCCACAGCCTGGGGGATGTTTCCAGAATGAGATTTTCACTCTGCAGCGGAATGTGCGCTGATATGAAACTTCCTGGCAGATTAAAACTGTGTGCCCGACCGAGACTCGAACTCGGGACCTTTGCCTTTCGCGGGCAAGTGCTCTACCAACTGAGCTACCGAAGCACGACTCACGCCCGGTACTCACAGCTTTACTTCTGGGCGTGAGTCGTGCTTCGGTAGCTCAGTTGGTAGAGCACTTGCCCGCGAAAGGCAAAGGTCCCGAGTTCGAGTCTCGGTCGGGCACACAGTTTTAATCTGCCAGGAAGTTTCAAACTTGTGTAAGTTCTTCTTCGTCGAACTGAGGCAACTATTACGGGTAGAGGCGAAGTTACACGGTATTACTGTGACTCATTGTTTGTTCGATGTGTTAACATGTAGATGTTCACGTAGATTTGCGCTGGTGCTCACCTTTAATGATGCCGGGCAGGGCGGCTCGCGCGCTGCGAAGAGCACACTCATCCAGATGGATGTCGTTCTGGGAGCATGGCTTTATGTACGGCGCTGCAACACAACACAACACACCTTACCTCTGAGAAAGATGAGATAAATCCAGCAGTATTACTTTTAATACTCATTTTGAAAAAGAAATTAGTAAACTGTATACTACATACACTGAGGTGACAAAAATCATGGGATACTTCCTAATAATGTGTCGGACCTCCTTTTGCCCGGCGTAGTGCAGCAGCTCGACGTAGCAAGAACTCAACAAGTCGCTGGAAGTCCCCTTCTGAAATAATGAGCCATGCTGCCTCTATAGCCGTTCACAACTGCGGAAATGTTGCTGGTGCAGGATTTTGTGCACGAACTGTCCTCTAGATCGTGTCCTATAAGTGTTCGATGGGATTCATGTCGAGCGATCTGGGTGGACAAATAATTTGCTCGAATTCTCCTGAATGTTCTACTAACCAATTGCGAACAACAGTGGTCCTGTGACATGGCACATTGTCATCCATAAAAATTGCATCGTTTTTTGGGAACATGAAGTCAATGAATGGCTACAAACGGCCTCAGGTGGTAAACACAGCCGACATCAGCTTGCACAGTGCCTGGTTGACAACTTGGGTCCAAGGCTTCGTGGGGTCTACGCCACATGCGAACCCTACCGACAGCTTTTACCAACTGAAATCGGGACTTATCTTACCAGGCCTCCGTGTAGGGTCCAATCGAAGAGGCCACGAGCCAGGAGGCGCACTGCAGGCGATGTCGTGCTGTTAGCAAAGGCATTCGCGTCGATCGTCTGCTGCCATAGCCCATTAACGCTAAATTTCGCTGCACTGTCCTAACAGATACATTCACGGTACTCCCACGTCGATACCTGCGGTTATATCACGTAGGTCGCTTGTCTATTAGTACAGAACAACTCTACGCAAGCCGGCCGCGGCGGCCGTGCGGTTCTGGCGCTGCAGCCCGGAACCGCGGGACTGCTACGGTCGCAGGTTCGAATCCTGCCTCGGGCATGGGTGTGTGTGATGTCCTTAGGTTAGTTAGGTTTAAGTAGTTCTAAGTTCTAGGGGACTTATGACCTAAGATGTTGAGTCCCATAGTGCTCAGAGCCATTTGAACCATTTTGAACTCTACGCAAACGCCGCTGGCCTCAGTCGTTTAGTGAAGGCCGTAAGAGCTAATGATTGAAATTTCCTGTTATCGGCACACTCTTGACACTGTCGATCTCGGAATATTGAATTCCCAAACGATTTCCGAAACGGAATGTCCCATGAGTCTAGCTGCAACTACAGTTCCGCGTTCAAAGTCTGTTGATTCCCCGTGCGGCCATAATCACGTCGGAAACCTTTCCACATGAATCACCTGGGTACAAATGACAACTCCGTCATTGGATTGCCTTTTTATAGCATATGTGCGTGATACTACCGGCAAAAAAAGTGTATCTCTGGACTTACGAATGCACAATGAAAAATTGTTTAACAATAAATCCTCTCTCATTTCGATGCCCTTTCACGCAGTAACAATTAATTTTAGTCAGTCTGTAAAGTTTATCTACATTTTACAAATCTCGTTTTTTTCAATAATTTTATACAATTCTCCTACGGTCGTCAGCGAATGATAATTAAAAGCTTAATCTTGAAAGTGTCCAGGTCGGATTTCTTATTTTTTCTTTGTGTCTGATTTTGGTTAAACTGTCTACAAACCATCTCTTACACAGAACAATCGAATAGGTCATAAAATGTGAGGCATGGATAGTGTCGTATTGCACCGCCACCCATCAATCCAGTGGTCATCAAACTCTTTTGCCCCCAGAACCATTGGTGCGGTGTCTCGGAGCGCATACGTACCGTCTTATTATTAATTGGTTACCTGCACAAATTAGTATAGCTGTATACTAGCTATAGTAAACGCACGGTAAACTGACCACTGGTCATCAAGTACTGTTTGTTAAAAGCCAGCACTATTCGGAACATTCCGTACGACTTTTCCGTTTCAAATTAATGCCACCTTCGACGACCACGAAGCTGCGACGGTGTGATTGCCTAACGAAGTGCTGTTGTGTCGTCTGTGTGAGCGGATTATTAATTGATTAACGCTTTGACTGCCCACCACGTAAGTGTTGCCGTTTCTTAGAATGCCGGCTATTTTTATGTTTTTTCAGTATTTTTTTTTTATCAAGAGCACTAGCTAACATTTAACTGTGATTCCAACCTTTTAATAAACCTTGAAACTACTTCTTCTGGGTCACATATATAAATTGTTACACATTGTTTCCATATATATTTTATGTTATACAGTTTGTAACATGGTTTCTTGTACATGGCTATTTTGCACTAGATGCAGTGGTATGTAGTGTCTTTTCAGCAGCCCGTCCTGCCTATACCAAATAAAAAAGCGTTCTATGGTTCGGAAAATGAAGAAACATTAGAAAACAACGCAGTGCTTCATCCAATATTTTACGAGATCAAAATTACATGTTCCTCGCAACACAAGGAAGACCGACTGAGCCCGCCAAGATACATGGTTTCGTATCAAAAGACGGGAGAAATTATACGCTGCCATTTGTCGGGATCGGCAGTTTGCGGAAATTTTCGCGTCCCATCAAGTGACGAGACTGGCAGCCAGAGTATTTATAACAGTAATTGTATTTATTTTTAAATGCAGGGTGCTATATGAGACACGAACACAGATGTTTCCTAAATGTTTTGAATGTAATTTTTTTTTTCTACTCATTTCGTTGCATTACAAAAGCCTTAATTTAATTTCACATTCCTTGCTACAAATAAGTACTGTATATGAAGATGACTGTCTCTACAACGCGCATTCACGAGTCCATGCTACTTTCAGTTGAATTAATGTCATAACGGCTGATCGGTACGTGGCACATACGCCAGTGAGTTGTCAGCACTTCCGGTAACTTCCGGTAACCTCGCAATGGCCCCGCTACAGAGGTAAGCGGCCAACTTTACGTAGCTCACGGCTAAATTCACCAACGTCAATTAAAATTAGTCACATCTTAAAATTTTACTTCCTCTGTAAGTATTTTTGTTTGTTACTGAGCATGTGAACTATACTCTTAAGAAGCTCATAACGTTATTTGACGTTTTTGAATTAGACTGTTCGTTCTTACATGGATATTGTTAAAAAATCTGTCTGAGAATAGCAAGCAGCACAAATACTTGTTTGGGGCCGTGTGCAGTCCGCAGGCTGC
The DNA here is from genome assembly GCF_023864345.2 of Schistocerca serialis cubense. Lineage (NCBI taxonomy): Eukaryota > Metazoa > Arthropoda > Insecta > Orthoptera > Acrididae > Schistocerca > Schistocerca serialis. The sequence goes on from NC_064639.1 coordinate 576,130,995, forward strand.
AGTCTGACGACCACTGCATTAATCTGTTTAGCTTTTTGATTCTCGATAGCGTTTGTGTTGCTAGTTTTGCTTGTTTTTCCAATGGAGTAGATACGTTACATCTATGATGCATCCGCAATTGTCACTCGAGATAAACTAGAAGATATGTAAAGCCACCTGCATCAGTGTCTGTTCGATTCCATACTAGATGGAAAGCTAACTTCGTTGGGTGCACTCTCGTTAATTTTATTAATATTCTGTGAGACGTTTCATAAGTCTAATAAAAGGTGACTTACACAAAAAAGAATTCGACTTATCTATAATACTTGTAAAAAGTTACTCACCTATTCAAACCAGTCCTAGTAAAATGCAAAACGTATTGCAGCAACTGAAGGATTATCGTAGTCATCTTTCTAAAGTGATAAAAAGATTTTTGTTGACATCAAAACTCACATGTGTCAAAAATGGTTCAAATGGCTCTGAGCACTATCTGACTTAACTACTGAGGTCATCAGTCCCCTAGAACTACTTAAACCTAACTAACCTAAGGACAACACACACACAGGATTCGAACCTGCGACCGTAGCGTTCCCGCGGCTCCAGACTGTAGCACCTAGAACCGCTCGGCCACTCCGCCCGGCTCACATGTGTCAGAGGATGAATGCGTGGGAGACGACAAGCTAACTGGAGGAAATTTTAACTAAGGATTTAAGTAACACTCCTATTGAGCAACACGAAGTACTGTAAATCAACTTTGGCTTTAGACATTTTAAATATTAAACATACCTTGCAGAATATAAAATACAATTTAGAAATTCTGCACACAGTTCCTAAAACTGTACTGTTTAGCAATCTGAAATAGGAAGAGAAATTGACAACCACCATAAGAATAAACCTGAACGTTTGTTAAATGGCTCTGAGCACTATGGGACTTAACATCTGTGGTCATCAGTCCCCTAGAACTTAGAACTACTTAAACCTAACTAACCTAAGGACATCACACACATCCATGCCCGAGGCAGGATTCGAACCTGCGACCGTAGCGGCCACGCGGTTCCAGACTGAAGCGCCTAGAACCGTACGGCCACAACGGCCGGCTAAATGAGAAAACTGAGTTCAGAGAAAAAATCTAGAATCTTCTGTCTGATTTACTGAAATTCGTATTTTAATTTCAGTAGTTAATAGTTGCTCGTTCGTCTTTCTTTTATTAAATTACAGTTTATATATAGTTCACCTTTCTTTTTACGTTACATTCTCCTGTAAGCAGGCACCAGAAACATCCTTTATAAACAGTTTTTAGGGGCACGACAGGTATTTACATATCTTTATCGAGCGAGGTGGCGCAGTGGTTAGCATACTGGACTCGCATTCGGAAGGATGACGGTTCAATCCCACGTCCGGCCATCCTGATTTAGGTTTTCCGTGATTTCCCTAACTCGCTCCAGGCAAATGCCGGGATGGTTCCTTTGGAAGGGCACTGCCGACCTCCTTCCCCATCCTTCCCTAATCCTATGAGACCGATAACCTCGCTGTTTGGTCTCTTCTCCTAAACAACCTACCAACCTACCTACCCATCTTTATCTTAAGAAAATTCTCTAATAGTGAATCGTATAGGTAGCTTTCTATTATGATAAAAATCTTATTATATTTACTGCCCCAAAGGTCTCATCTCAGCAGCGTTTTGTGACTCTACGATATCTGCAATAGCCTCAAAGTGTTGATGGTCCATTCTAGGTAGTTGAGAAACATCCTAACATCGAACATCTTTACTTCACCTGTCTCGTAAAGTCGTCACTATGGTAATCACACAACTGTCTGTTATCAACTTTTGCCGTAGCCAGATAGTTTGCCGAATTTACATCAGATGCTGCAGTTGAGTGTATACTACACAAGCAGCAAAGAAGCGCCAATGGACAAGATAACCCAAGTTAAAGAAAACTGGTAGACCCGGTAAGAGAGATTCGATTGGTACTCTTCAGAGTACTGAGGACAAAATTCTCTGAGCTATCTACGTATACACCACATCATATTGCCTTGCGGTAGAACTAGTACTACTCTCGATTCTGTCGATTTCGCTCATTGAAAACGATTTACAAGGTCACATTCGCTGAAAAATCTCTTTCGAATTGCATGCCACGTGCAAGGTCCCGAAAATAATTTCGGCCGTGGAAGTAGCTGGCTCGAAACCCATTGGTAGAGAAATTTTTGGCTCCGATATTTCACCACAGTAAAGAGATACGGTGTTGAACTATGGTCGCCCAACACCAGATTGTACGTAAATATGCTGCCTTATACCCAGCCTTCATGACGTGACAACATGTGATAGTCTTCTCAGCGTTACACTCCTTGGATGGTTACCAAGCGAGATGAGGGAATGCTGACTCGCATTCGAGAGAACGGTTGGTCGAATCCCTTTCCAGTCGTGCAAATTTTGATTTTCCGATATTTCCCTAAGTCTATTGACGCAAATGCTGGAGTGATTCACTTTAAAAGGACACGGTCGACTTCCTTTCCCACCCTTCCCAAACCTCTTAAGTTCGGTTGCGTGGTTGCTGCTGTTTACTAATAACGGAAATTTCAGCGTAGATATATCTTGTACCGTCTTTTCAGTTCACTGACGGTTCATAAAAATCCAAGCACTTTACAAACGCTTTCAAATATACGCTTTATACACCAGACTGAAGAAAGGAGAGCGACCATGCCTAAATACACTGTCACATCTAAATCACAGTTAAGTCCAAATCCGAAGCCAGCATCGTCAGTGAAGCACAACACCTAGGAATATATAAAATGTATTCGCAACTGTGAATATGGAGAACCATCAGCTCCATAATGGAACGTCGACAGTGAAAATTTGTGTCGGAACGGGACTCGAACCCGGATTTCCCGCTTATCGCGCGTCATCGCCTTTCCATTTGGCTATCCCCGCCCGACTCACAGCCATATCCAAACTTCCATATGTTGTCAACTACGTGACTACAACCAGTACTCGTACATCCGTTATGTATATTCCCGTACAGGGGAGAGATTTTACTTGGAAGTCGCTCTCCCGGTGTCGGCGGATAAATACGATGTAAGCAGCGCCTGTGTTATATTCCCTATGACAACGCAATATGCCTTCGGACATGCTGGACGAGTGAAGTCAAAGTAAAATGCCTCCCCTGTAGGGGACTATACATATGGATGTAGGAGTACAGGTTATAAACACATGGTTGGTGACATATGGAAGTTTGGCTGTGGCTGTCAGTCGTGCTCTGAGAGCCATATAGTAAGGCGACCGCTCGCGATAAACGGGAAATCGGGGTTCGAGCCACGGTACGGCACAAATTTTCACTGTCGACATTCCATTATACAGCTGATAGTTGTCCGTATTCGTAAATCCGAATATAATTCATGTATTGCATAATGGCTGTAGACGACGTATGCATGTCCGAAGGAACACTGCATCGTAATTCAGAATAACACAGATACTGAAATATTGTACACTTTATAAAAGGAAGCACGTTTATTACTGACACAAACGTGCTGACAGAACAGAACTGATCTACTGGATGCAGAGTGCAGCTATTTATACAAACATCGAATATTCCATAACGCTGGCATTTATATAGATATCGAATATTTCAGAGTATACAAAAAAATAAATATATTTAAGAAACTCCCAGAAAAGATAAATTCTAAAAAAAAAAAAAATTCGTGATTGTTTGCATTTGAACTGGTGTCTCTGACCTGCAACAGGCCGGCTAGCGACGTTAACGACTACACCACACAATCTCTACGGCAGCTTTTGCCAATAATTCAATAAGTCACAGGGACGTTCGTTACAACATTAGGGATTAAACTGATCAATACTTTAACAGTTCACAAAACTAAACTAAACGGAGAAACTGATCTGGTGGGAAGAAGGAAAGGGCGTTGTACCTCCAACACATGAATGTGCAATTAAGTACTGTGACATTTAAAGTACTCTTTGCTCTCGTGACTATCATAAATCAAAACATGCTGTTTTGTGGAGCGGTATTTTTATCTCTAACTGTACCATCATCCTCCACTACTGCAGGTCCTCTACAATGGGATATCCGATTTGAGTCCTGGTGATGGAAGAAATTGTCACTACCAGTATTTGTCCAGTAAGGGAAGAAGAGGATCCTATTTACGAGACGCCATTATTCTGGATCACGCAGTGTATAATGGAGTGAAGTCGCCTTACACTATTGATGGTAAAATGGAAATGAGCGTTTGGCGTCATTGGCCGGGAGGCCCCTGACGGGGCAGGTCCGGCCGCCTCGATGCGGGTCTTATTACATTCGACGCCACATTGGGCGACCTGCGCGTCGGATGGGGATGAAATGATGGTGAAGACAACACAACACCCAGTCCCAGAGTGGAGAAAATCCCCGAGCCAACCGGGAATCGAACTCGGGCCCCTTACAACAAAAGCCGTTACGCTTATCATTCAGCTATCTTTTTTTTAATTTTTTTTTTATTACGGCCTCCTTCCTCCCCTACAGCCCGTCCTTCCGCTCGCCATTTGTGCCTTCTTCGGCTAGCTTCTGTGCTATGTTTGGTCCATAGGAGATAATTGTCCAACGAAGTAAATGTATACAAATAAACAAAATCCCTTCTTTTGGGGTTGTGGAAAGAAAATAGATCCGCTACATTCTTTCGTCATTGTGCGGGAGCAATTTTTATGGGAGAGCCAGGCGTACTTCAGCCTGCTGGCGTTTCATGTTTGCGTCAGCAACCTATTAGTGCTGCTACACGAGGGCAAAGGGTAAACGAAAAAGCCACCTTGTTGGCGTAAAATGAATGAGAAACTTAATAGAGAATTTCATAAAGAAAAAAAAGGAATCCTGAGACTGAACAAAATATCGTTTGATCGTTCTTCAGCTCTGTCGGTAAGACAATGTTCGGTTCAAGAAATTTGCGTAATTTTCTTTGTATTTCTTTTGTCGTTCGAGCTTTTGATGTTCAGTCATCAGGTACATCCAATAATCTGCTTCACTCTTCGTCATAGCCGTTGAGATGTAATGGACTGTCAGTCCTTTGAGCCAGTTGGCTGACCTTCTTTTAGTGTTAGGATATGGCACGTCATCAGGCAGAAGGACGTGTGTCGGTGTAACCGTGTTAGGTGACGTCCGGAGCACATGTGCTAGTTTTTGCCTGAAGAGATTCCACACGTCTTTCACATCGTCACAGACGAAGCGATGTTCTTCAGTGTCGACGACATTGCAGCTGGAACAGTTTGGTGTGTGTGCCAGACGTATCGCGTGCAATTTAGAGTTGGGGATTTTTCTATTGACTGCGAGGTACCACGTCGATCGCACATTGGATGGTAGATGGGGGTCAGATATGTTTTCCCATATACTTTTCCAGTTATAATGTCGAAACTTGTTTTTCTATTCAATTGCGCAATTTTCCTTCCAGCAAGGTGTTGTAAACCTCCTTAACCTGATATATGGCCTTCTCTGGTATTCTATGGCGTACATAGCTGTATTCCACAAGAAAATGTTTATAGTGGTACAGCTCGTGGGAGATGTGATGCACATCGATTGGTGGATCTCTGCTGACTGGGGTGATTTCACGTAAGAGATGAGCCACTAAGGTCCGCGGTGATCGTTGCCACTGTTTATAAGTTTTGCTAACGAATAGCGCTTGCGCTTAAAGGTAGATGTCTGTCAGATGTAGCCCTCCATTGCGTGTCGGTAGCTTCAAGGTATCATATGAAACCTTAAATATCTGACCTCTGCTGACAAAATAACCAAGCGTTGCTTGCATTTGGTGTGCTAAGGTTCGTGGCAGAGGCAGCATTTGTGCAACATAGTTTACTTTGGAAGGTATATAGGTATTGGCAAGTTGCACTTTTTGGATTGCATTTAAATTACGCAAGCTTTGTTGTTTTATGCTTGCTCGTAATGTGGCAAGTAATTTTCTATAATTGAGAGCGGCCGTGCGGCGGATATTACTCGTATATTGTTTTCCAAGGCATTCTATTTTTTCCACAGTGTTGATACGTCCAGCGGCTCTGATCTCTATACCCCGGCCAATATTCATAATACCAGATTTTTTGCGGTTGAGTTTAGCTCCTGACGCCAGTTCGTAGGTCGCCACAACTTCAAGTACTGATTCCACCTCGCTTTCGTCAGTCACAAGTACCCCTACATCGTCCGCGTAGGCTTGACATATGATCTTCTGTCCGTGTATATGTAGTCCACGGAGTTGTCGAGTCAGGGATACTAAGAGAGGTTCAAGCGCAATCGCGAAAAGCGTCATGGACATGGGGCAACCTTGTCTTACCGAACTCTGAATATTGATCGGGTGACTGAGTTGCCGTTGACACTGATTCTTGACGTGCTATTCGTCAGTATGTTTTTCACGGAGGCTATAATTTTCTGGGGGAAGTGCATGGAGGTCATACACCGGAACAGGTACGAATGATTGACTTTATCAAAAGCTTTTTCAAAGTCAAGCGTTATCAGAGCACAGCGAATGTTGCAGGCTTCTGATATCGCTATAATGTCTCTGTAGCCGCATAAGGTCTGAAATATCGTTCTATCCTTTCCCACACTTGTCTGGTAAGCTCCTGTCACTGTAAGAATAACTGAATTGAACCTTTGCGTCATGATACGGGCGAAGATTTTATAATCACTATTGAGAAATGTTATGGGTCGAAGATTCTCCACGGTTTTGCCTCCTGGTGTTTTGGGGACTAAGACCACTGTACCTTCACAGAATTCCTTCGGAAGGTCAGTGTTGGCATTTAGTATTTCATTGCAGACGAGTGTCAATTTAGCAATTATCTGTTCGCGAAAAGTTTGATAAAATTCAGCGGGTAGCCCATCTGGTCCAGGTGATTTATTCTTTGGGCTCCTCGAGATGGCATCTTCGACGTCTTCGTCCGTTATTCGTGCTGCGAGCACATCAGCTTCTTCTGAAGTGAGTCGCTCTGTCGTCCTAGCAGTGAGAGCTTGCTGCGCTGTTTCATCTGTCTGTATATTGGCCAGCAATTCACTAAAGTGTCGATGGGTCTCGTCTCGTATTGCAGCTTGATCTGTCAACAGTCTCCCGTCTGAAGTTTTGAGATCCGTCAGAATTTTCCGTTTTTGTCGTTTGTTCTCTTGGAGGTTGTGGTACATCGATGTTGTTTCTTCTCGTGTACCGTTCTGCAAACGCGTTCGTAGTTTACAGCCTTCGAGATGGTGTCTCTGCAGGGTGAGCAATTTTGCTTTTATTCTGTTGATTTGCCCATAATTTGTTATGACTGTAGCATCCCGAACGCACAAGTCTCTGAGACAGCTGAAGTAAAATTCTAATGTCCGCTTCCGCCAGGCGACTTTTTCACGGGAGTAAGTTTTCATTGTCTTTATTATTGCGGGCTTCTCGCAGTTTAGCCACCAATTCAGCGCCGTACCGTACAAGTGGAACTTCCTTTCACATTCTGCCCAAGTGGTGTGGAAGGCGGCGTGACATCCAGGATCCGAAAGATGAGCAATGTTTAGCTTCCACTGACCTCTCGCCCTGTAAGTTCCTTGTTTCTCTAAATTCATCGTACTTATGTACGCGATATGATCAGAGAATAGTGGGCCATAGCTCGGACTATAAAACGTGTCTCCTTAAATTGGATGTTGCGTAAATCCTGTCGATACGACTGGCAGAATGGCTGGTGATATAGGTGAAACCTAGCTTATCACCATGTTTTAGTTCCCAAGTATCAAACAGATGGAAGTCTCTGACGATGTTCTCCAGCTCCTGAGATTTGTTAAAATTTGGCGTTTGATCTTTGGGACTCAGCACGCAATTAAAGTCACCCGCAAATATTATTTGTTCAAATCGCACCGCGAAAAGGGGGGCGATGTCCTCCTTGAAAAATTCGGCCCTGCGGCGCTTGTTTCCGGTTCCTGATGGGGCATATATGTTGATAAACCTGGTGTTGTTTATCATGACAGCGAGACCTCTACTGTTCGGCAGTTTCGCCGCGTCTGTAAGTAGGATCCCCTCTTTAGTCATAATCGCTGTGCCGATGCTATTGTCATTGCCAGGATTGATGACGGCGTTGTAGCCAGTGATGTCGTCCAAACGGATAGCCGTTACTTCTTGCAGCATTAAGATGTCAACATCAGCGGCGTACAGAAAATCTTGGAGATTTCTCAGATTGAGGGTGCTGCTAATTTTATTTATATTCAAGGTCGCAATTCTGTACGCCTGCAAGGACGTCATGTCGACTATACCGTGTAAGGTGGGATACTGTTTGCCAGGTGAAGTGGTGTTTGCTCTACTTAGAAGAAGTCGGCATTATCATCTGCTGCACGAGCGTCTTTGATGGTGCTTTGTTGCCGGATGGGCACCTCTTGTCGAAGTTCGGGTGCCGTCCGTCCTGAATGTTGTGGTATGTCAGCCATCTCTGCATCACGGCTTTGCTCCTCCATGTCATCCGCCCAATTTCGCGTGCACGTAACTTCCTGCGTGTCCGTTTTTGGTACAGGTGAAGGGCCCTTCGGACTAGCTGTACCGTCTGGAATGTGGATTCCACGGTCGGGTTCAGTGTCTTCATTTCGGGTCTTCTTTTTTGTTGTTCGATCTTCCAGAGGAGTTGCCTGTGTCGTCTCCGCCAGTTCTTGCCCTATCTGCTTCGCCTTTTCACGCAGGATTGGCGCGATTTCTGCTGCTCCCTGGCGGGCTATTCGACGTTTCTTCCGTTTTTTTGGTGAAACAGTTGTAGGCTGCAGGTCATTATCCTCCGATGTTGCAACCGTGTCCTCTTTGTGTTGCCCGACTTCTTCAAGTGGTTTGCACATGCCTTCTTCTGACGTCTTAGCCTGGTCTTGTGCTGCACGTCTGTCAGTTTCCTCGTCTTGTGAGTGTGCTGGACCTGTAGCTTCTGTGCTGCTAGTATCCATGGTTACGTTACCTTCGGGAACGTCGGCATAAGCAACTACCGCCCTGTCGAAACACATGTCTGGGGCGACGTCACTGCGAATTGCGGCGGCGTACGTCACGGGTAGCGTGGCCATCTGACTAGGCGGGTCTCGCTCTCCAGTCGGCAGTTGCGTCACACGCCGTTGAACACACTGCGCGCGGACGTGTTGGGCCGAACCACAACCCGAGCAGGTTCTCGGCTGGCCATCGTAAATGATGATCGCTCAATATCCACCAATGCAGAGATACGATGGGATATGTTTCAGCATGTCAATCTTAACTTGTCTGACTCCATTTAATACTGGATACTTGTGCAAGCTAGACCATTTTTCGGCGACATTGCTGATAATGGCGCCATAGTCTCTCAGTTTATTGTTAATCTCCTCGGGCGTTATTTCAAAGGGGAGCTCCAAGATTCGAACCGTTCTTATTCCCATTCCGGCACGCGAAACCGTGACCTGCCCTATGTGTCCGTCCGAATGTTTGAATTTTGCCACCCCACCACATGCTTCTGCAATTTGGTCGCACTTGTCAGAACTGGATAACTTAAGGAACACAGTCGGACTGACTATCGACAGGTGAATTCCAATCAATTCATCCACTTTGATCTGAAAAGATTCTTCGATAAATGCCTCAGCTTCGTAAGATTTCGGTCGGGCGTAGTTCGGATCGAAAATCAACTTCAAAGTATCGCGTCGCGTTGTCTGTTCCATTATGTCATTCTAGAAATGTGATCGTGGACTATGACTAACGCAGAAAGCGCGCACTCACCACACAGCGCCGGACGCTCGCACCGACGATGTAAACACCGCAACAGCCGCTCCGCACGTCCGCACAGCACGGCCGCCGGCGGCGGAATGCTATCGGGGCGGACACTATTGCTGGTGAAAGTTTGTCAGATGGGGACGTTAAGACCGATGCTGTTCGAGAGGAGTAGCCTATGGTCCGGCACCAGCTATCACGCTCTCCGTTCCCTCTTCATCACACAAGACGAACATGAGATCACGCTAAACACACAAACATTACTTTCGTCTTCACTCAATGGACACACTAGAGACAGGTCTCATGCAACACACGGTTTTCATGCGATCATTGTGCGCGAAAACCATTACCGATTAAGTGGCTGAACAACCCTACTGGGCCTCCCAGCCAAGAAAGCCGCAAGACTCTTTGTAGCCGCATTCTACCGTGGTTGTTGAAATATTACCTTTTGGAAGTACAATGGCTCTCGATAATTCCAAGTTCAAAGGACTTAACAAAAAGCTTCGAAAGACTGAGAGTCCGAATTCAAGCGAGTTTGACTGATTTCAGTAAAATTTGGAAATAAAAGTTTAAAAAATGGAACAGCAGTTTCAATAACGAATAGGGAAGCGGAAAGTAACAACTGGAGTTCAATATAAACATTTTTTTACAAGCGTTATTATTTTATATTTATTTTAACATCTCAAACGAAAGGTACACACATGTATCCAAAAATATGCAAGAAAAATTCATTTTACATTCTGAACAAACTCTCGTATTACCAAGGCGAGAATGGGAAACTTTATACGCGCCTTTTGAAAATATTGTAATCAAGTGATGTACTTTATACCTTAAAATTTTGAAAAAAAATTTGTTGTTTTTAATGACTCCTTAAATCAGATTCCATAATTGCTTTGAATTGTCTGCCCCGGTAGCTGAGTGGACAGTGCGACAGAATGTCAATCCTAAGGGCCCGAGTTCGATTCCTGGCTGGGTCGGAGACTTTCTCCGCTCAGGGACTGGGTGTTGTGTTGTCCAAATCATCGTCATTTCATCCCCATCGACGCGCAAGTCGCCGAATTGGCGTCAAATCGAAAGACTTGCACCCGGCGAACGGTCTACGCGACGGGAGGGCATAGCCATACGACGTTCTTATTGCTTAGAATTTTCCAGTAAAACGTAACGGAAAAAATTTAAGCCTTTTAAGACTTTTCGCAGCAAATGTCATATTCAGATTTTCAAGTCATGGGCCATCGTTACATATCTATGTACATTTAAACAATATATTGTGAATAAATCTCAACGACAATTAAGGAAATCTGTATTTTTTAGTTTTTTTGTGATGAGCATTAAGTACCTTCCGTGCATATTACAGAAAATACGTTGGTACTACTAAGATTGTGCTAAAAGATGTTTTCGGTTTCTGGACCCTACGTTTAATTTATTTTGTCGTGGGCATAAAGTACCCGCCGCCCCATCGTAATACGACTTACGGAAAATAAGTAGATGTTGTTAGGGTTAGCGCTCCCATTTTCGACCACAAAAGCAAAGATAAGCTCCGCGTTCTGGCCCACACGGACCATCGTGACCAGCCGACCACCGTGTCATCCTCTGCCACTGGTGTCAGCATACCGCTCTCCCGGCCGCTGTTGGCTTTCTTGACCTTGGAGCCGCTATTTCTCACTCAAATAGCTCCTAAATTGGCTTCACGAGGCTGACTGCACCCCGTTCCAGTCCTCCCAACGAGGCGGTACTGAGAATCGAACTCGAATCCTCCGCATAGCAGCCAGAAACGCTGATTACGTTTTTTTAGGGTTTTTGTATCTCTGTCAGTAAAAATGGAACCCTTATAGGATCGGTTTGTTGCCCGTCCGTCCGTCTGTCTTTCTGTCCGACTGTTAAGAATACATATTTCAGGAACGGGCCGACGTATCAAGTTGAAATTTATGTCGAATACTGAGGTCTATGGTCTCTCGGTGGAGTAAAAAACTTAAGTCAGTGAATTTAAAACATACGGCCATTTATATCACATAGTTTGATACTAGCAAACTCACTCATCAAAATCTATGCTGTACTTCCCGTTGACATGGAATCATGAAATTTGGCAAGAAGCAAGGTTTCACAGTACAACAAAAGAAAAAAAGTCCGAGTCAGAAAATTGTTAAATTATAATTAATCACGCAAAAATATCTTTCTGCCATTAAAACTTACATAGCATTCATAATCCGTACAATTCACAAAAGAATTATATTATAGCGTGCAAATATAAAGCCAACGGCCTGCAGGTGTGGCCGAGCGGTTCTAGGCGCTTAGTCTGGAACCGCGCGACCGCTACGGTCGCAGGTTCGAATCCTGTCTCGGGCATGGATGTGTGTGATGTCCTTAGGTTAGTTGGGTTTAAGAAGTTCTAAGTTCTAGGAGAGTGATGACCTCAGATTATAAGTCCCATAGTGCTCACAGCCATTTGAACCATAAAGCCAACGCCCATGCCGCAGTGGTAACACCGGTTCCCGTCAAATTACCGAACTTAAGCGCTGTCGGGCTGGGCTAGCACTGGGATGGGTGACCATCAGGTATGCCGAACGCTGTTGACAAGCGGGAGGGACTAAGCCCTTGTGCGGCAAACTGAGGAGCTACTTGACTGAGAAGTAACGGCTCCGCTCTCGTGAACTGGCATAAGGCCGGGAGAGAGGAGAGCTGACCACATGCCCCTCCATATCTGCATTCAGTGACGCCTGGGGGCTGAGGAAGACACGGCGGCTGGTCGTTACCGTTGGGCCTTCTAAGGCCTGTTCGGACGGTGTTTATTTTAGTTTATGCATATATAAAAAGTAAGTGTTTATTTTAGTTTATGCATATATAAAAAGTAAGTTGTAGTCATCTTTTAGTAAGTAAATAAAAAATATTTCATTAAATTCTCTCTCTCTCTATGCATACATAAACTGAAGTCCCCTGCTCGCTTTTCTTTGTACGTCCGGACAAGTCTCAGGAGCTACTGTAGTGATTTTGATACAGTCTTGGAATTCCTGGAACTGAAATTTTGACAGAATCGATATCGATTAGAGGCAAAAATGGTCGAGATTTTCGATTCCCTGGATGGGTGACCTGTCTGTATACGTAATTAAGTTTGTACAGAAACCTCAGTCTACGAATCATAATAGCACTTAGCCATTCTTTTTCTTTTTGTCGTCTTCCTTTTGTTGGCTGATTCGGGGGAGGGGACCGAACAGCGAGATCATCGGTCCCATCGGAATAGGGAAGGATGCGGTAAAAATTCGGCTGTGCCCTTTCAAAGGAACCATCCGGCATTTGCCTGGAACGATTTAGGGAAATCGCGGAAACCTAAATCAGGATGGCCGGACGCGGGTTTGAACCGTCGTCCTGCCGAAGACGAGTCCAGTGAGCTAACCACTGCGCCACCTCGCTCGGCCGTCTTCCTTTGGATACGTTTCTGCGCACCGTTTATTTTTTCGTCAGTGGTTTTGTGTGGATGCCACATGACTTCTTTCAAACTCCGCCGATGAAAGTTTCAATCAGTTTTTATATGATCCGCAGTGGCAGCGACTCTAAGCTACGGGTTGTCAACAGATGTGTAAAAAACAAAGTTATATTTTCCTTAAATCCAGTGAGCTACTCCTAACATCTGTCGAACCCTTCAGTGCCCGCACTAAGAGCGAATGCCACAGAGATTTTTTCCTATTACCTCCGACAGGTACACTAACGGGAAAAAAAATCGCAACTCCAAAAAACAATAAACCTAAAGAAATTTCGGGAATACATTTGTCTAGATACAATAGTTAAGTTCCCATAAGCTTCTTCCTTATTCCATATTTAAGTGATTAACATTGCAAGATCACGGGTTAAGGTCAATATAAGAGCGAGAGAAGCCACTGCAAATGTGAAATGTTGGTTCATTAACAACCAGTGTAACCGCCAGAACGTTGAGCGCAAGCATGCAAATACGCATGAATTGTGTTGTGAAGGTACCGGATGTCAGTTTGTGGGTTGGAGTTCCATGCCTGTTATACTTGGTCGGTCAATACACAGACAGTTAATCATGGTTGTCGATGACGCTGTAGTTATCGCCCGATGATGTCCCATATGTGCTTCTTTGGAGACAGGTCTGGTGATTGAGCATGCCAAGGCAACACCTCGACACTCTGTAGAGCTTGTTGAAGAGCGGCAAGATTCGTGACTGGTACATTAAGCCATCGCGAGAGCGTTACAAATCTCATAGAAAGTTTGAAGTGGGACACACTTGCAGATAGACGGCGCGCTAAACGGAAGGGGCTGCTCACTAAATTCCGAAATCCGATCTTCACCGAGGATGTAGAGCATATATTATTACCACCAACTTTCAAATCGCGCAATGATCACCATTCAAAGATAAGGGAAATAAGAGCTCGTACTGAGGCGTTCAGAGAGTCGTTTTTTCCTCTCGCGATCCGCGAGTGGAGCAGAGGGTGGGGGGGGGGGGAAATGACTTTGGCGCGAATTGTGTCCTCCGCCACACACCGCTTGATGGCTAGCGGAGTGTATATGTAGATGTAGATGTCAAGCAAACCTGATTTGCATCCTCGTAGTGGCGCTACTAGAGACTCTCTTCTGCGATTGGCACGCAGTTGGAATAGACATCATCTTTCATACGTACAAATACGCCTACCAACCTTCGTTCATGTCGCCTAACTCCTTGGCGTTGCGATTGTTTTCCCATCATCGTACGTTTTCTCCTCTATATTGGCTAAGTCATTTATTACCTCCGACACATACACTCCTGGAAATGGAGAAAAGAACACATTGACACCGGTGTGTCAGACCCACCATACTTGCTCCGGACACTGCGAGAGGGCTGTACAAGCAATGATCACACGCACGGCACAGCGGACACACCAGGAACCGCGGTGTTGGCCGTCGAATGGCGCTAGCTGCGCAGCATTTGTGCACCGCCGCCGTCAGTGTCAGCCAGTTTGCCGTGGCATACGGAGCTCCATCGCAGTCTTTAACACTGGTAGCATGCCGCGACAGCGTGGACGTGAACCGTATGTGCAGTTGACGGACTTTGAGCGAGGGCGTATAGTGGGCATGCGGGAGGCCGGGTGGACGTACCGCCGAATTGCTCAACACGTGGGGCGTGAGGTCTCCACAGTACATCGATGTTGTCGCCAGTGGTCGGCGGAAGGTGCACGTGCCCGTCGACCTGGGGCCGGACCGCAGCGACGCACGGATGCACGCCAAGACCGTAGGATCCTACGCAGTGCCGTAGGGGACCGCACCGCCACTTCCCAGCAAATTAGGGACACTGTTGCTCCTGGGGTAGCGGCGAGGACCATTCGCAACCGTCTCCATGAAGCTGGGCTACGGTCCCGCACACCGTTAGGCCGTCTTCCGCTCACGCCGTTCGGCTGTTGGAATCAGCAGATCTGTGTTTAAGTCACGTAAAGAACTACGCGCGCTTGTTACACATTTTCAAGCTACAAAAGATGAAATATTGTCAAGTTTAACAATTTTAAAAAGTTGGTTCACCAAAACTTGTAATTTGTAAAACAAGGTTCAACATCAGTATCGATAAAATCTATGACTAATCATGTCGCCAACTATCAACTAGGCTCAAATAATTGTACAACCATACGAATTCTAGCCGACAGGTAGCGCTAATGTGGTGGACGCTGCCTTCAACTTCTTTTCTCCTTCATAGTTATAAAATGACAGACAGTTTTAAAATTACAAACATTCAAAGTCAGATTACAAGACACGATTTAGAGGAGTACTGTTGCTCATTTATAAAATAATTTGACTTTGTGCTGTCCCTTATACTTACCTCTATGTATAATTTTTTTGAGCCAACTTGACAGTTGACCCCCCGATTAGGGAGAGCTTTTATTGATAACTGACATTGAAATCTACTCTACTCTGTAGGAATCAGCATTGGTTTCGAAAAAGACGATCGTGTGAAAACCAGCTCGGGCTATTCGTCCACGAGACTCACAGCGGGTTCCCAGGTAGATGCCGTGTTTCTTGACTTCCGCAAGGCGTTTGATAGAGTTCCCCACAGTGATTTCATGAACAAAGAAAGAGCATATGGACCATCAGACCAATTGTGTGATTGGATTGAAGAGTTCCTAGATAACAGAACGCAGCATGTCATTCTCAATGGAGTAATAAGTGTGATTTCAGGTGTGCCGCAGGGGAGTGTCGTAGGACCGTTGCTATTCACAATATACATAAATGACGTTGTGGATAACATCGAAAGTTCAATGAGGTTTTTTGCGGATGATGCTGTAGTATATCGAGAGGTTATAACAATGGAAAATTATACTGAAATACAGGAGGATCTGCAACGAATTGACGCATGGTGCAGGGAATGGCAATTGAATCTCAATGTAGACAAGTGTAATGTGCTGTGAATACATAGAAAGAAAGATCCTTTAACATTTAGCTACAATATAGCAGGTCAGCAACTGGAAACAGTTAATTAAAAAAAAAATTGTTCAAATGGCTCTGAGCACTATGGGACTTAACATCTATGGTCATCAGTCCCCTAGAACTTAGAACTACTTAAACCTAACTAACCTAAGGACATCACACAACACCCAGTCATCACGAGGCAGAGAAAATCCTTGAACCCGCCGAGAATCGAACCCGGGAACCCGGGCGTGGGAAGCGAGAACGCTACCGCACAGTTAATTCCATAAATTATCTGGGAGTAGGCATTAGGAGTGATTTAAAATGGAATGACCATATAAAATTAATCGTCGGTAAAGCAGATGCCAAGCTGAGATCCATTGGACGAATTCTAAGGAAATGCAATCCAAAAACAAAGGAAGTAGGTTACAGTACACTTGTTCGCCCACTGCTTGAATACTGCTCACCGGTGTGGGATCCGTGCCAGATAGGGTTGATAGAAGATATAGAGAAGATCCAACGGAGAGCAGCGCGCTTCGTTACAGGATCATTTAATAATCGCGAAAGCGTTAGCGAGATGATATATAAACTCCAGTGGAAGACTCTGCAAGAGAGACGTTCAGTAGCTCGGTACCGGCTTTTGTTGAAGTTTCGAGAACATACCTTCACCGATGAGTCAAACAGTATATTGCTCCCTCCTACGTATATCTCGCGAAGAGACCATGAGGATAAAATCAAAAAGATTAGAGCCCACACAGAGGCATAGCGACAATCTTTCTTTCCACGAACAATACGAGACTGGAATAGAAGGGAGAAGCGATAGAGGTACTCAAGGTACCTTCCGCCACACATCGTCAGGTGGCTTGCAGAGTATGGATGTAGATGTAGATGTAGAACCTTGTTTTAGAAGTTACTAGTTTTGCTGAGTGAACTTTTAAAAAAATTTTTAGTTTTATTTTTCATCTTTTGAAGCTTGACTACGTGTAACAATCTCTTGTCGTTCTTTATGTTTCTTTAATCTTAATTATACATCCGATAGCAGCAGCCGAAACGGTGTGCTAAATAAAGAAATATACACTGCCCAGTGACATTAATGTGAGTACCTATCAACAGCCTGAATAACCAGTGTAAGTAGGCTGTTTATGTTTTCTTATTGGCAACGTTACGTAGCGCTCTGTATGAAAATCACTGGCTGTGGTGTGTGCAGTCTGTGGTGTTGTTCCATTGTGTCTAACTTTTGAAGATTTTGTTCCATTGTGTCTAACGTTTGAAGATTTTGTCCTTTTTGTTTCTGATTTTGTTCAAGCGTTGCGTCTAACTTTTGAAGATATTGTTCCATTGTGTCTAACTTTTGTAGCCTTTGTCCCATTTGTTGCATTAACTGTAATAACAATGTACTGGTGTCTGAAACATGTTCCTCAGTGCTATTCGGCAGTGCATTTGAACCGGCAATATTCGCATTTTGAAAAGCAGAAAATTTGTATTGATTTATTTGAGAAAACGGTGAAGACGCAAAACCTGAATCTACAGTATTTGCAAGATTGTGTCCTGTCATTTCGGAATCCTGAGGCGAGCTGTTGCCGACCGATCGATCGATAATGCTTCCCTGTTCACTAATTGTTTCACTGTCTACACCATTATTTGCCGCCCGCCCCATTTCCCTATGCACAATTACCAAATTACTACTTTGAATGTCTGTTAATTCATTACGCAGTGGTGCTGATAAGCTACGCTCGTCGTCACTATTATTTCTCAGTTTACTTTGGAGCCTAGTGTTACGTTTTTCACACGCCATTATTGTCACAATATTTCACACGATAACACAGAAAAGCACAACTTGAAGAGCAAAATAAGAAAACACATTAACATAGCACTGAAAATAATATCTAGTTAATTGCAAGCGCAGCTGCGAAATACTTTGTGCAAATCTACATGCATGCCACAACAACAATGAAAGACTGCAACTACAAAGGAGACTCTCTCTACAATTACGCGCTACCAATAAACAATAGCTACACTAATTACACAAACTACAAGAAAAAATCAGAAGATTCCAGTGAGGTATCCTCGGCTAAGGGTCGGCATATGAAACGTCCCCTTTGACCAATTATACAAGACTGTGCTTAAACTGACACACAATATTTTTAGCGCAACGCAATCTGACTTTCAATAATCCCTACAAAAGAATGGCCCTGACTAACATTAACCTATATCTTTCACAAACCACTTACCTCACCAAAAATCTTCGTTACTCGCACTACTGCAATACAGTGAGCGCCACTACTGCCAGCTAAATAAAAGATTCAAACTACTGAAGGCACTAACTACTGATAGGCATAGTTAGCAAATGAAAGATTTTGATAGAGAACAAATGATGTATTTACCTTAATAGTCATAATATATATAGCAGTTCATGACATCCAGTCTTACAAATTTCAAAACTCCGCCATCTCTCTTCCCACATCCACCACTGCTGGCGGCTCACCTCCAACTGCGCAACACTACACGCTGTTCACATCCAGCTGCCCAACACTACAATGGCAGACAACAATGCAAACTAGCCACAGACTGCACACAGCACAGCGTGATTTTCATACAGAGCGCTACGTAACGTTGCCAATAAGAAAACATAAACAGCCTACTTACACCACCTTTTGCGGTGCGGACCGCTGCGAGATATGGAGGAAGGGAGTCAATGTGGTTCTGAGGTTCTAACAGGGATGTGGAGCCATACTGACTAACAGAGCCGTGGCCAGCTGCGCTAGGTTTCTCGGTTGAGCATCCATGGTGAGAACAGTCCGATCGAGGTGATCCCGCAGATTCTCGACTGGGCTTAAATCCGGGGAGTTTGGTGGTCAGGGGAGTACGATAAACTCATTCCCGGTGCTCTTTGCACCAGGAACTTACACTGCGAGCCGTATGACACGTTGCATTGTCCTGCTGGAAGATGTCATTGTGCCGAGGAAAAACAAACAACATGTAGTCGTGTACATGGTCCACAAGGATAGATGCATGCTTGTGTTGATCCACTGCGCCTTCCAGAATGACGAGATCACAGAGGGAATGCCATCTGGCCTCGAACCTTCCAACGATTGTTGCAGGGTGTTTGCAGTCAGACGTTTCATGCCATACGTGTCAACAACCCTCTGTCCGACGAAGCATTAAACGTGATTCGTGTAAAAATATCGCCCATCGCCACTCAGTGGACAACGAGTTGCGGTACTGGCGTGCAAATTCAAGCGTTCGTAGCCGGTGAAAAGCAGCTATCATGGGTGCATGAACCAGATTCCTGCCGAAGAGACCCATACGCAACAACGTTCGATGAATGCTCCTTGAGGAGACGCTATTGATTGGATTTTGGTTCATCTGGGCGGTCAGTTGCTCAACCGTTGCACGTCTATTCCTCCGTGTCATCTATAGTCTGTGGTGCACCATATGCGCTTCGGCGCCGATTTTGGATAGCGTCATTTTCCCATACACGGCATACTTTAACCACGGCGACACGCTAACAGTTACAAACTTAGGAGTTTCGGAAATGTTTCCACCCTTGGCCCGAACACCAATGATCATGCCTTTTTGGACGTCAGATGAATCTCTCCGTTTCCGCATTGCGACAAGGACTGCACTGTTTTCCGCGTCCCCTATAAACTTTATATACCCTACACTGCTAGTGCTGCCGCCTACCGTCTGTGAGTGGTTATTGCACGATGACACCGTACACAGGCGGAGGTTATGTATTAAGCGATCTAGACCAGTTCTATTCACAAAACATTCACAACGGTCGCGGACTCGTACAGGAAGTTATACATCGTTGAGCAAACAAATGAATATCACGAAGAGTTGAATGACGAAACAACCGAAGCAATTTGTATTAGCGAGCGTTGGATAATCGCTGACGTCGAATTATTATACGGTGTCCGCAGTGCGGTCTGCAATAACCGTCGTTTAGATTTCTCGATTCTACGGAAACGCATGGGACGTCTTCAATTTATCGAGGCTTTTTCGAGGATGTTGGCAACAGGTTCGATTTATCTAGTAATTAGATTCGTCGAGTTTTGAATTAGCAGCAGTCGAATGTACGACAGTTTGCAACAGATACAATAAAGAAATGTTGACGCATGAATGAACGGTTGACGTGTGTCGACTTACGCAGTTTGTGCGAGGCGAGGACGGCGGGCACGAACGCCACAACGAGGGCGGCGGCGGCCAGAGCGGTGAGCGCGGTGGTCCTCTGCCGGGGAGACATGTTGACGACTGGGAAGAGGCGGTGCGCCAGCCGGCCTTTTATTGCGTACCGTCTCTTCTCGCGGGAGCCTGCCACTCACCCTGTGGCGATCACTGATTTCACAACGCGACGCGACAGCGCAGTCGCCGCTTCCGCCACATGAACGCGGCGGCACTCCACACTCGCTACCGCTGAGGTTATCTAGTTTCCTCTACTTTTCTTCCTGATCGGTGGATACGGGCCTGATGCAAAAGCTCTTAACGTTTCTTGGAGCGGTGGTTATTTTGTATCACGTTTTGGACAGGGTAATACCTTATTGCTCACAACACCTATCGACACCCAAACTTGCAGCTTTCCGCCCATGGCTGCACCCTCTCATGTCTGTTCCCATGTCGAAATAAGATTTCAGAGCAGAGTTACATAATTAAATTGATTTCCCCTTCTCTATGCTCTCTCTCTGTTGCTGCTTCCAACGCCTGCAAGAAGTGGTGTACAATCCCATACCTAGGTCACATATCACAGAGCATAGCAGGAACACTGAAATCCTGCAAATATGCGAGAAACTGTGTAAGGAATGTCACAGCCCAGTATATTTTCAATAGCGAAGGTAAGACCTAATTACTAGCCAACAATGGGCTACACAGAATTATTTGTCGTGTGATAAGTTTTGTGTTTCTAGAATGAAATTTTCACTCTACAGCGGAGTGTACGCTGATATGAAACTTTCTAGCAAATTAAAACTGTGTGCCGGACCGAGACTCGAACTCGGGACCTTTGCCTTTCGCGGGTAAGTGCTCTACCAACTTTTTTTTTTTTTTTTTTTTTTTTTTTAAAGACCTTTGCCTTTCGCGGGCAAGTGCTCTACCAACTTTTTTTTTTTTCCCTTTTTTTTTTTTTTTTTTTTTTTTTTTTTTTTTTTTTTTTTTTTTTTTGTATCCAATGTCAGGCTTACCACCTTTGCTGACATACATGTTGTTGTACTATCGCATAAATAGTGTCTACAAGGTCCATATGTTGACAAATAGTGGCTAATTAGAAAATTAATTAATTAAGAAAATGAATAAAACTGAAAATTCCCAAATGAAAGACATGAAGACATTGCGGATAGTACAAATACAAAAGAAACATGCTCCTGTAGCAATGAAATGAAATTCGTGTCGGGGGGCGACACCTGCTCACGACCCGACGTTCGGTAGAGCAAGAGAGCCATCTATCGACTCGTTCTCCAGACGTTGGTGTAAGACTGGGTCGTCTTCTCGAAATTAACTAAGGGTCCGTAAGTGTGATCGATGTCTGTCTCGGCTTCTTCGTCTATCTCATCTCTCACCCGTCACACCCCATCTGGCCGGCGGGTCGGTAAATGTAAGTCGCAAGTAATTAGCGAAGTCTTGTCTATATTTCTTATGCTGTTGCAGCTTCGTGTGTCCATCCAGGAGAAAATGCCAAAAATCAATTTTGTCCTTTTCCGATTCGTTATACACGTAGCCCACCACCATTCCCCGCACCCATGTCACTGCATTGGTTTTTTGGACCGGGAAATAATATTCTTGGGGGAAAAAAAGTGTGTCTGATGAAATTGTGTGAGGGGCGGAGCGTAACAGGAACGCCAATATCTGTTGTGCCAAGTGCCACACTGGAGCCGTCCCACTACATGTTAAACGATGTTCATCAGTGTCCACTGTTGCGCAGCCTAAACATAGTGGAGTGTCTGCCAAATGAATCGCGTGCCGCCGTTGATTCGTTGCGAACTTCCTATTTACCACCACATACCATGTTGAGCGTACCGACGTTGGGAGGTAAACGTTCCGTATAACGCGCCATATCTGTCGCCAGTTCTTGTCTGGGTACTTCTTTTCCAGGGTATTCCTGGGGCACCGGCGCAGTAAGAGTTGGTATACGTCTCGCGTCGTCGGTAGTCGTGTTGTTGGGAAGGAATCTTTGACATAGCTAAGCTCCAAAAAAAAAGACTTGAAATGTGACAGCTTCGGTGAAATATGGCCCACATCGACTGGGGGCAGCATTGAAGTGGGCGCTAGTACATCGGCCAACGCACCCGAGATATTGCGAAATTGACCGCGCCACTGTCGGAAAATCGTACTGACGAATAACGCCCGTGCCTTTTCATATACGTTCACTAGACCAAGTCCACCCTCTCCAGGTGGTAGCGTAAGCGTTGTGTATCGGATCTTAAACAGGTGTCCCACACTCACGTAGGTTCCGAAAGTTGCTTGTATCCGTGATGCCATTGTGCGCGTTAAAGGCAGGACATGCGCTACGTGAGTGAGTCTCGGTGCTAGGTATACGTTAACATAGGTCACCCTCTGAATCATATCCAACGCTCTTAATTTCTGTAACAGCACCATTGTCCGCATCAGCTTCAATATGCGTCGGTAGTTATCCGCTGCTGTCCGCTGTACATCCGTGTGGAACGTAATACCTAGGCATTTTATGGTCTTAACCAAGATGAGCGGGCCTTCCTCCCCCGGTTGTAATCCTCGACCGACATTCATGCAGCGTGTTTTGTGTAGATTAAGCACGCTTCCTGCCGCCATCCCATATCGCTGTATCCATGCCAACGCCGTACGTACTTCTTCGCCTGTCCGTGCCACCAGCATCATATCGTCAGCATAAGCGCGGCAATGAAATGTCAGTTGTGGCAACGGAACTCCCTCCAACCGTCTTCGGAGACCATAGAGACAGGGTTCCAAAGCCATTGCATACAAAAATATCGAAAGGGGGCAACCTTGACGAACTGACCTTGAAATAACAATGTAGTCAGTGCCCCGCCCATTCACCGAGACCTTTGATCGTACGCCGTGTAACAGTCGCATGATCACTAGGATGAAGGCCTGTGGGATTCCCAATCTGCCCATCACCGCATGCAAAAAGGTATGATCCACTCTGTCGAATGCATGATCGAAGTCAATAGCGACGAGTGCCCCACGCACTCGGCATGCCGCTGCTAATGCGATGATATCTCGGTAGTCACTGAGCGCCGTATGTACGTTGCTCTTACCGCCGAGGCAAGTTTGATCTACCAGGAGTCTATCAGAAATTGAAGACCGCAGGCGAGCCCCAAGGATGCGCGCGAAAATCTTATAGTCGCAGTTCAAGAGAGTGAGTGGTCTATAATCTCCTGGATTTCTGCCACCGCGTGGTTTGGGTATTGGGATGATGATACCCTCCGTGAATTCGGCAGGTATCTCAGTCTGCGGTAACAGGAGTTCGTTGTACATCTGAATCCAGGTCCGTCCCATGAGGTATGCAAAGGCGCGGTAAAATTCAATTGGGAAGCCGTCCTGTCCTGGGGACTTGTTCGGAGCCCCCCTGGCAATTGCGTCTGTCAGCTCGTCCTCTGTTATCGCTGTGATGAAAGTCTCTGCATCCAGTGGTGGTCCTCTATCTGGCATTTCCGAGATGACATCATGTAGTGTCTCGTGGTTCACATGTACAGGTCCATATAACTGGCGGAAATAGTCGTGAAACACATGCGCAATATCACGCTGGTACACAACTTGCTGGCCAGTTTCAGAGATTAGTTCCCTGATCAATGTCCTGCGTCGTCGTTGGCGTTCACGTACCACGTGGTGCATGGAGGGGGTTTCGGCAGCAACTGTGTCCGCCAATCTCGCCCGGACCATTATACCTTCCATTCTTAGTCTCGTCAGCTGTAATAACTTGGCTTTTATCCTGCGCATGGCCGTGTGCCTTTCCGGCGATGGTTGTTGGGTCATCAGCTCCCTCAGGGCTGTAAAATAAAAATCAGCCGTTGTGCGGTTCCACTGCGATTTGTCCTGCCCGTATCGTATCAACGTTCTCCGTAACGTTGGTTTTGCGCATTTAATCCACCACTGGAGAACCGAGGTGTATGCTCGTTGGCGGCGAACGCAGGTCTCCCAGGCCGCCTCTATCGACCGGCGACATTCAGTGTCACGTAAAAGTGCACAATTCATTTTCCAGTGACCTTTACTCCGCCATATCTTCTGACGCGTTAGTGAAATCGTACAGACGTACGCCATATGATCCGTAAAAGCCGCTGGCCATATTTCGGCATCCAGTATCGTCGTCCGTAGAGCTCGTGTCACGTACACTCTATCAAGTCTACTCGCCGAGTGTCCCGTGACAAACGTATAACCCGGTCTGTCACCATGCTGCAGTTCCCAGGTATCCAGAAGCGCCATTTCGGTAATCAACGCACGCAGTTCCATGCATGGCACATAATGAGGTACTTGGTCCTTTTTGTCGACGACACAATTAAAGTCGCCGCCCACTATGTAGTTATCAAAGCGTCCAGCGAACAACGATGCTATCTCTTCGGTGTAAAAAGTCGCCCTTTCTCTTCGTTTTGTGGAGCCAGATGGTGCGTATAAATTGATGAAACGAACGCCGTCGACAGTGATCGCTATGCCGCGTGCCGAAGGGAGAGACCTGACGTCCTCCACTCCTATTCCTTCCCTGGTGAGAATCGCCACACCGCATCCACTTTCATCGTGCACTGAATAATGTGCCTCGTAACCGTAGAACTCTGGCGGCGATGGGAAACGCACTTCTTGTAGGAGTACAATATCCACGTCCGCAGCGCGTAACATATCTTTCAGCATTTGAATTTTAAGCGGTGTCCGTATGCCATTAATGTTTATCGTGGCAATGCGGTACGCCTGGCTTGTGTTCATCAGTTGTAGGGAGGTGTCATTAAGCGTCCATCGGCACCCCCGGCGCTCCTCAACACACTAAGTTGGTCAACATTTCCCGACCCCTCCCGGCCTCTGGCCAGGACTGTCCTCAATCGTCGCGTTCGTATTTTCGTCCTGTTCCTGTTGGTCCATTTCTTGCGCCCAGTCCCCCAGCATATTTCCGGAACTGGTCGAAGGATGGAAGGTAACGTTGTCATCGCTCTGATGTTGGACAGTTGTCATCTCCACTTCCGCCTTCCGGTCACCAGAAGGAGAGTTCAAGTTATCGTCGCTGTGTAGTTCCTGCATCGTCATCTCGGTATCTGTTGAATCCACTGGTCTCAGGTCGATACTGTCGTTGTCGTCCTCTTTTCCCTCGGGACTATGGCTATCGTCAGCAGAAGTCAGTCGACGCTTCTTTCTTCTCTTCGGCGAACGCTGTTTCCGTTGCCTTGCTTCCGCATCGGCTGTTGGGGTTGCGTATCCTCCGTCTTGGGCCTGGCCTATCACGCTCTCGGTGGAAGCACTGGCAGCCACAACGGATGAGCCTGGAGCGGCCGTCAGCTGCATCTCTTCTGTGGTGTCCTGTGTCTGCTGTGGTGGAACCGGTGGTCGGAGTTCCAGTCCGTTGGTGTCCATGTTCTCTATAGGGGGCAGCTGCTGGTGCCCACCGGAAGTCTCCCTCACGTCGCCTGTCAGGGCTTCCACAAAGGTCAACGGTAAGACAGTCGGCGGTTGTGGCGCCTGAACGTCATCCCGTGGAGTTTGCACTAAACGTCGCTGGAGGCATTCCGAGCGGACGTGACCTTCTTTCCCGCACCCCGAGCAAGTGCGAGGTTGCCCATCATAGATTATAATCGCTCGACAACCTCCTATGTACAAATAAGAGGGGACGTGCTTGCGCAGTTCTATCCGTATTTGTCTCACCCCATTTAAAACGGGGTACGTGGTAAAACTCGTCCATTTTTCGGCCACATGGGATAGAACTGTACCGTATGGTCGAAAGGCGTCGGTAACAAGTTCAGACGGGACCTCAAACGGAAGTTCGAAGACTCGTATAGTGCGGATCCCCATTCCCGCGTGATCGACGGTAACCGCACCAACATTCCCGTCGGCATGACAGAATCGATACCCGTTCGGTGATCGTTGTAGCAGTCTTTCGCAAGCAGCCTCGTCAACAAGCTTGACATAGACGACGCTTGAAACGAGCGATAAATTGATTCCCACGATTTCCTGTGGATCGATTTTTACCTCTTCTCTGAAGAAACGTTCAATCTCGTGTGCCTTTGGTCGTGTATAGTCGTTCGCAAAACTGAACTTCAAAGTCGTTTTTCTGTACGAGTGTGCCATCTCGTTCTAGACTCACAACACCGCACACGCGAAGCTGCTCCGGCGTAAACAAACAGGCGCGCGCACCACAGCGCAGCCGGCAAGCAACACGGTCCGCACTGTGTCACTGCCGAAGGCAGACTGCTCTACCAACTGAGCTACCCAAGCACGACCCACGCTCCGTCCTCACAGCTTTACTTCTGCCAGTACCTCGTCTCCTACCTTCCAAACTTTACAGAAGCTCTCCTGCGAACCTTGCAGAACTAGCACTCCTGAAAGAAAGGATATTGCGGAGACATGGCTTAGCCACAGCCTGGGGGTTGTTTCTAGAATGAAATTTTCACTCTACAGCGGAGTGTGCGCTGATATGAAACTCTCCTGCAAGGTTCGCAGGAAAGTTTCTGTAAAGTCTGGAAGGTAGGAGACGAGGTACTGGCAGAAGTAAAGCTGTGAGGACGGGGCGTGAGTCTTGCTTGGGTAGCTCAGTTGGTAGAGCGCTTGTCCGCGAAAGGCAAAGGTCCCGAGTTCGAGTCTCGGTCCGGCACACAGTTTTAATCTGCCAGGGAGTTTCAAGTTTTGTGTTAGTTACTCAGACAGTGCAATAGCAATATATTGGTTGAACATGAATGCAGCTAGAGGCTGCTGAAGTATGACTCCTCATTTGCAGAGGATGTACTCAGCGATGGCCACAGCCGCCAGCCACAGTCCTTCATCCTACACTTAGCAAACAAAGGCCAATAACTCATCCTGTTGGAAGCCCTGGAAATCAGCAAACATCTGGACCATAGTCCATACTTAATACTAACTGTACCCGGCCACGCTTTCTGTGGCTCAGTCTGCTTAATTGTATACGAAAAAAAAGAGAAGGCAGATGTTTCCAATATGTATGGACATTGAATATACTCCCTCATCTCCTTCTCTCCCCTGTCTGAGTCCGCCTCCCCCTTAACCTGTCTTTGTCCATCTTCTCCTCCTCTCCCTGTCTCTCTCCTCCACCTCTTCACCTATATCTGTTCTCGGATGACAAGAGCAGTTGCGAAGTACTGCCAGATGCTTGGTCCACAGTACGGCGATTCTCCCTTGCGGTGCTCAGGTGTAGCCGACATGAACCTCACTGTCCCATGCAGTCCTACATCCGGCCACTGTTACACCCGAATGCCTCACAAATCTGGACATTACAGGACTCGACCACCCGCCCAAATGGAGACTCAAAATGAGACCCCTTTCATATTCCTGGCAGTTGTTGTTAACGTTGTCTCACAAGAGTACGCGACATCTTCAAACTTTTCGCAGTGATTATTGAGCATATGGCACTGTTCACATTCCTTACAGAACCTGTCAGGCCTGATAACAACACTAAACAGGAAAAACACTGATGTACGAGGTCTGTTCAAAAAATTCCGGAACTTAGACCACAAAATTTTTCTACACTTACCTTTTATTTCTTTTGAGTGGTCTCCTTCGAAATAATCTCCCCAAAGTTGATACATCGCCCCTAACGCCGTTTCTACTTCCGGAAGCCGTCTTGGTACGCCTCCTGCTGGATCGTACGAAGCATCGTCTGCGGATTTTCTTTTATCTCGTCTATCATTGCAAATCGTCGCCCTTTCAATAGGGTTTTCAGCTTTGGAAACAAATAAAGGTCCGTAGGAGCCAGGTCTGAAGAGTACAGAGGATGACGCGGCACAGTGATTTCGTTTTTTGCGCAGTAGTCACGAACCAACAGGGATGAATGTGTAGATGTGTTATCGTGATGCAAGAGCGATGAACTTTCTCGCCACATTTCAGGCTGCTTCTGTTGTGGGTTGGCAGGAGAGCCAACACCGTATTACTAGAGAAAGCCGAAAGGCACGCGTTTTAGCTCACGCAGGCTGGCGCAGGTCTGGAACAGGACAAGGAAATTAGAATTTAGAAAAACGGACGTAGCTGGTGGAATACTTAACATTAATCCATTAATGATGAGCGTCGCTCTTGACTGTACATGATTCAGCATCAATAATAACTGGTAATGGCGCCTTCCTAGGTCGTAGCAAATGACGTAGCTGAAGGCTGTGCTAACTATCGTCTCGGCAAATGAGAGCGTATTTTGTCAGTGAACCATCGCTAGCAAAATCGGTTGTACCACTGGGGCGAGTGCTAGGAAGTCTCTCTAGACCTGCAGTGTGGCGGCGCTCGGTCTGCAATCACTGATAGTGGCGACACGCTGGTCCGACGTATACTAACGGACCGCGGCCGATTTAAAGGCTACCACCTAGCAAGTGTGGTGTCTGGCGGTGACACCACAGCTTCCTTCTTACATTTCCTCGCAGGCGTCACAACACGTACCGATAGTACCACCGATTAACAGTTTGTCCCTGTGACATGAATTCACGATGAACTAGTCCTTCAAAGTCAAAGAAAACTATCAGCATGACTTTGACATTTGACCTGACCTGACGAGTTTTTTTGGTCTTGGATAGCCTTTCCCGATTCATCGCGAAGATTGAACCTTGATCTCAACATCATAACCGTCGACCCACGTCTCATCACCAGTTATGATTGTCTTAAAGAACAACTCGTTCTCATTTGCGCGATCCAAAGGCTCTTCACAGACTGCGAGGCGAAGGTCTCTCTGGTCTTGACACATGGGGCAT
The DNA here is from genome assembly GCF_023864345.2 of Schistocerca serialis cubense. Lineage (NCBI taxonomy): Eukaryota > Metazoa > Arthropoda > Insecta > Orthoptera > Acrididae > Schistocerca > Schistocerca serialis. Next base: position 576,159,893 of record NC_064639.1, read on the forward strand.
TGGGCGAATTTGACGGCAACACGATGCATTCCAATATGCTATGTCAAGATTTCATGACATGATAGAACTGAAATGTTACATTCTCCTCCAGTTTCTCTGACAGTCAGTCTTCGATTGGCACGAACAATTTCGTTGACGTTCCTGACATGAGCGTCCTCGGTAGACGTCGAAGAGCGTCCTGAACGAGGGTCATCTTAAACTTCCGTCCGGTCATTTGTAAACCGCGTGAGTCATTCGTAACACCGAGTTCGGCTTGAGCACTCATCACCGTAGGCTTTCTGCATCATCTGTTGTGTTTCTGTAAAGGTTTTCTAGAGTCTCAGGCAAAATTTAATGCAGACGCGTTGCACCTCTAACTCTGCCACCTCGAAATTCGCAGACTGTGCGACACTCGAGACTCGACACAACGTTCTACTCGATACAGCTCTGAACAGTAACTAACAGACAAACAACAATGAAACTTCCAGCAGTTACATATTAAACACTGGCATGTGCAGGGATGCCAACCGCATTTCGCTCCAACGCACTACTGGCGCGAAATTACGGATGTTCCGGAGTTTTTTGAGCAGACCTCGTACACTTGTGGCCGTTATAGCTATTGCTGACAATTTTAACTCTATGTTGCTGTTGTTGTCTTCAGTTCTGAGACTGGTTTGATGCTGCTCTCCATGCTACTCTATCCTCTGCAAGCTTCTTCATCTCCCAGTACTTACTGCAACCTACATCCTTCTGAATCTGCTTAGTGTATTCATCTCTTGGTCTCCCTCCACGATTTTTACCCTCCACGCTGCCCTCCAATGCTAAATTTGTGATCCCTTGATGCCTCAGAACATGTCCACTAACCGGTCCCTTCTTCTTGTCAAGTTGTGCCGCAAGCTCCTCTTCTCTTCAATTCTATTCAATACCTCCTCATCAGTTATGTGATCTACCCATCTAATTTTCAGCATTATTCTGTAGCACCACATTTCGAAAGCTTCTATTCTCTTCTTGTCCAAACTATTTATCGTCCATGTTTAACTTCCATACATGGCTACACTCCACACAAATACTTTCAGAAATGATTTCCTGACACTTAAATCTATAATCGATGTTAACAAATTTCTCTTCTTCAGAAAGGCTTTCCTTGCCGTTGCCAGTCTACATTTTATATCCTCTCTACTTCGACCATCATTAGTTATTTTGCTCTCCAAATAGCAAAACTCCTTTACTACTATAAATGTCTCATTTCCTAATCTAATGTCCTCCGCATCACCCGACTTAATTCGACTACATTCCATTATCCTCGTTTTGCTTTTGTTGATGTTCATCTTATATCCTCCTTTCAAGACACTGTCCATTCCGTTCAACAGCTCCTCCAAGTCCTTTGCTGTCTCTGACAGAATTACAATGTCATCGGCGAACCTCAACGTTTTTATTTCTTCTCCATGGACTTTAATACCTACTCCGAATTTTTCTTTTGTTTCCTTTATTGCTTGCTCAATATACAGATTGAATAACATCGGGGATAGGCTACAACCCTGTCTCACTCCCTTCCCAACCGCTGCTTCCCTTTCATACCCCTCGACTCTTATAACTGCCATCTGGTTTCTGTACAAATTGTAAATAGCTTTTCGCTTCCTGTATTTTACCCCTGCCACCTTCAGAATTTGAAAGAGATTATTCCAGTCAACATTGTCAAAGGCTTTCTCTAAGTCTACAAATGCCAGAAATGTAGGTTGGCCTTTCCTTAATCTAGCTTCTAAGATAAGTCGTAGGGTCAGTATTGCCTCACGTGTTCCAACATTTCTGCGGAATCCAAACTGATCTTCACCGAGGTCGGCTTCTACCAGTTTTTCCATACGTCTGTAAAGAACTCGCGTTAGTATTTTGCACCTCTGACTTATTAAGCTGATAGTTCAGTAATTTTCACATCTGTCAACACCGGCTTTCTTTGGGATTGGAATTATTATATTCTTCTTGAAGTCTGAGGGTATTTCGCCTGTCTCATACATCTTGCTCACCAGATGGTAGAGTTTTGTCAGGACTGGCTCTCCCAAGGCCGTCAGTAGTTCTAATGGAATGTTGTCTACTCCCGGGGCCTTGTTTTGACTCAGGTCTTTCAGTGCTCTGTCAAACTCTTCACGCAGTATCGTATCTCCCATTTCATCTTCATCTACATCCTCTTCCATTTCCATAATATTGTGCTCAATTTAACTTTAATTCTTTATAAATTCGCCGATGGGGCGTACGTTAGGAAGTTACACTGATATCTGACCACATCTTCTGGGTGCTTCACGTTCTATTCAGACAGTGTACGTATTTTTGTTATCATTTTTCCATTTTCCCTTAAAATATATGCGTGCTCATCATATAATACTTTCCTATTAACTGGACGAAACGTCAAAGAAAGGAGCAAATGAAGCGCTGAGAAGATCGTAATGCTATTCAGATGGCTGCAGTTGCAGCTCTCCAAGGCGGCTTTGTGGGAGAGATGCAGGACGTTTTTCAAGATAAGATGAATGTGTGTTTTATATTCATCCGAACTGATTTATTAGTCGGACTAATTTAGTGCGTCGGTAAGATCGAGACATTTTCTTGCTTTCCTTTCATTCATTCAATTGCAGCGGTATCTAAACAACACTTAATCAATATATTATGAAAACTGATGCATTAAACAAATTTATGTATGTTTCTGTTTCACCTTCATTGTTTGTAATTAAAGTATAAGAATACGGTTGGAATCCATGAGTGATGAAACAGCAGGCCAAAGACGACATGATGACAAGACCACTCACTATATTCCGTGGTTAGAATGCGAAGTTCGTTACTGAGAGTATTCGTAGCTCATATTAGTTACTTGAAGCACTTGAAGTGTTGACAGGAATATATGATCACTTAGACTTTAGTGCCTACAGTGTAAATTCAGTAACGAAAAACTGAGGAGTCTTAGAACAAATCTGTTTATTCCATTTTCCTCAAGGTATGCAGGGAAACTTCTGTGAAATTTGGAAAGTAGGAGTGGTGTTCTAAGAAAGTGAGGCTATGGATGATTTAGCTGGGAGACGCGGAAGGGGAGAGGGAGAGCGGGGAGGGGGAGGGAAATTGTGAGTCTGCCTGACTAGCTCAGTCGGTAAGAACATTACCTGCGAAAGGCAAAGTTCTGGATCTGGCCACTGTCCGGCACGCAGTTTTAATCTGATGAGAAATTTCGAACGTAATTATTTTTCGTTAGAGTCTGCCTTAACACCGTACACGGCTCTCGTAACTTCTATGCTAGGTACTGCTTGGGCAAAGCGCTTTCCAGGATTCCTTTCCTACTTTGTATCACTTACGGCTTGTTTTGTTTTTTTACTATGAATTTTTTCCATAGCAACATAACATGAGATTAATCGACAACAGCAATTAAAATGTATGCGCTATGAGAAACTGAATTTGATACGAGTCGCTGCTTGTCTCCTACAATAATGAAGGCGGCACTCCACCAGAGATCGAAAGCCTAAACATAGGAAATGCTGGGCTCCTATACATGTGCATATTCGCTCAACACCGATACGTATCTCACGGAGATTACTCGGTAAGACGGTGCACACTTGGCGCTCGACAACGCACCAAATGTGCCAAAATGCAAAGATGTCAGGTGGCTTAGAAGACCACTAGGTACCTTCTTGACGAGGGGATTTTCACTGAGCCATTCCATTAAAAAGGCAGTAGCAACGCCACAGTGCACCGTCTTGCAAAATACACATACCTGCAGCAGTAACAGTGCAGTGGTGAACGTCATTAACCACAGCATTTGTTTCCAGGTGCACAGTCCTGTTGAAGGTATGTATCTACAACAGTAGTAACGTCATAGAAATTTTACTGCTGAACGTAGAGATCTAGTGCGTTAGTTATACAGCGCAGCACTGTCATAATGGACTCCTTTCTCAACGAAAGCAAGTGAATTCAAATTTTTTATGAAGGTTATTCTTAGTTTCAATAGTGATTGCATCAACAAGGCTGTCGCTTTGAAAGAGATATATATTATTGATGAGACGTTTCATTAAGGAATGAATGTATTGGAAATCAGTAACTAGTAATCACAGTGCTTTGGACTGATCTCTGCATGACGTTATTGAGTTCACACCAAAAATATTTCATATTACATGCTTTTGGTTTAGCGGTTTGCCCATCATGAGTTACGCAAAAAAAAAAAAAAAAAAAAAAAGATCCAGGATAACACTATGGAATGAAAATAATCAAAGTATGCTAGCTTTTTTATTTTTATATCACCTATTTCAGACAACATCCACACTGCAAATATAGATTTGTTTAGACGCTTCTGCCATTCTGTCGTAGGCAGCTCCGAACTGAATTTATTAAAATATTTCATGTATTCTTGTTTTAGACATGTTCTACATTCTTGAGGATCTCCTCACTGTGGAATCAAAAACACACCTAATTTAATCTCTGTTGCTGAAACGACCAGCACAAAGTGTCTGCAGACACTACTGTAATGTTTTAGCCGTCCGGAGTGTCCGAGCGGTTATAGGCGCTACATTCTGGAACCGCGCGACCGCTACGGTCGTAGGTTCGAATCCTGCCTCGGGTATGGATGTTTGTGATGTCCTTAGGTTTGTTAGGTTTAACTAGTACTAAGTTCTAGGGGACTGATGACCACAACAGTTAAGTCCCATAGTGCTCAGAGCCATTTCGTAATGTTTTAATACAGAATCATTCCGTATATTGAGAATATACGAGGGCGTGCTGAAAAGTAATGACTCTGCCTTTTTTGTGTGAAAACTCTTTGAGCTTTTAAAGTAAAATAAACCTTATTAATATTCTGCATCCTTTTTCTTCACATCCGCATATTTATTTCTCAGCATAGCCATCCTGGCGACGAACAAATTTCTCCCATCGCTGCAGACTTCATTGACAGAGCCACAACCTCACTTCCGTTTGCACAACTTCATCAGTATCAAAGAGAAGTTCTCGAAGTTGTTATTGAACTTTTGGAAACAGATGAAAATGGGATGGGTCAAGTCGGGACTGTGAGGAGGATGATAGATAACAGTGAACCCAAGTCGTCGGATTGTTGAAGACATCGCAGGGCTCGTGTATAATCTGACATTGACATGCTGAAGGAGAACTAACTCTTTGAGTCTGGCTTTAGGCGGGAATTCCAGATGCGTCACACCTTGAACGTCCCAGAACACTGTGAACATGACTTTACCTGCTGATGGCAGATCTTCAACTGTTTTGGCGTCGGTGATCCTTTGTAGCGGAACTCCATTATTGCCCTCTTGTTTTCGCAGTCAAACAGGTGATCCCTGCTTTCATCACCTGTTGCGATGTTGACAATGAACCAATCACTCTAATGCTTAAAACGCAACGTTTCCTGCGGTTAGACACTCGATAATACAAAGTTGTTTCTCACACACCGACATAGTTACATTACACAGAACCATGTTACGTGCTACAATTCGAAGGCCTCTAGCGGCATAGGGTTGCAAATTGAGTCAGCGAAGAGGGAGAGACGACCGAGTACTATGCATGACACACAGTAACACAAGCAATACTGAGGACAGAATAAAAAGTTCGGAGACTTTATTTTTCAGCACGCCCTCGTGTATCTGTCAGCTATTCACGAGTGTAATAATGATTTAAAGTGATTTTACTCTATCTCAGTATCATTTATTATAAATGTGGCGATTCTTATCGACTGACGACGTTTCGATATCGCTAGGAAATCATGATTAAAATACGACATTAATTTCACAGCTCACAAATAAACATATAAAATTACGAGTGTTTCAGATTAATCTAGGCATATTATTATCACAAAACTAGTATTCTATGAAATGAATACGAATCGTGTAAAGAGCGTCGTAGAATGCAATCAAATTACTGTTAGAAGTTTTCAGTAATGTTGCATTGCAGGGTGATTTACAGAGAACAGTCTTCCTCATAAGTAATTGTCTGGAACAGTGTTAAGCGAAGATGTATGCTAAAGCTATAAACTTATTAGCGATTTTTGTTTAACTGTTCTTTACATCGACAAGAAATAGAGTGACACATGTGAGAGGTACAAAACGTTGTTGTGATGAAGAAACGAAGACTATCGGTAATTTATTGTAGTTCACTACTCAGCATCCGTTACGACTGTAGTTTAGTGCAGAAATACATCTTATTGCGCATAGACTGACGATACCAGGCACCTGTACTGATTAATGAGAAATAGAATATCGAATGAACTAGTTTACAGAAAAGGAGGCGACAAAGGTAGAAAGATGAAGAGAAGAGCGAAGGGAGAAAGGGAAGTCAGAGGTGGAGGGACAGTGGGGGCCCTTCTGTTTGTTGGTGATCGCTTCCGTGGTGTTGAATGCCCTTTTATGCGGAAACTTCCTAAGCTGGAAAAGTTCTCTGCCTCTTAGCTGTCAGTAATTGAGCGGAGGTTTGGTTCCTTTAATTACGGGTGTAGTTAACGACATCTACGTTCATTAGGAGTATCGTCTCTTGAAGCAGTGGAAATGCATTTACAACCTGTGACTAATTATACACAAGCTGTTGATTATGTACGCAAAGTGTCTTTTATTTAGCTGTTAGTATAATATGATATGGCACGATTTATTGAGAAAGTGCAGTGAAATGTGTGCTTAAATCTTTTCAGGCTAATTCTGCGATGACACATACAGCAACAATACATTAATTTTCTTCTCAAATTCTGGCGCAGTTGATTCTGGAGCTTTGTGTTTAGAGACTTCATGTTAATCTCTTGACGCCTGAGATAAAAAAAAAAGAAGCAAGACATTTTTCTTTTCATATTTTCCAGCAAAGCGATAACCGAGTATGACGTAAATGCAAATGAAATATTTTTTTGGTGATTCACTAAGGCATAAATGGAGGTTCACGCTTGTGTTGTGGACCACAAGCCTCACTTACCGAGAGAACATCCCAATCTTGGCTTTGTATTTTCTTTCCCCTTTTTTTAATAAAAAACATTTTGTTCAGTGATATATAATTTTATTTTGGAATAGTGAATGGGAAAGAAATATAAACGGATTGAGTGCCAAATAGGAGGAACAAAGTTAGAACAGGTGGACGGTTTCAAGTACTTAGGATGCATATTCTCACGGGATGCAGCATAGTGAAAGAACTGGAAGCGAGGTGTAGCAAAGCTAATGCAGTGAGCGCTCAGCTACGATCTACTCTCTTCTGCAAGAAGGAAGTCAGTACCAAGACTAAGTTATCTGTGCACCGTTCAATCTTTCGACCAACTTTGTTGTATGGGAGCGAAAGCTGGGTGGATTCAGGTTACCTTATCAACAAGGTTGAGGTTACGGATATGAAAGTAGCTAGGATGATTGCAGGTACTAGTAGATGGGAACAATGGCAGGAGGGTGTCCACAATGAGGAAATCAAAGAAAAACTGGGAGTGAACTCTATAGATGTAGCAGTCAGGACGAACAGGCATAGATGGTGGGGTCATGTTACACGCATGGGAGAAGCAAGGTTACCCAAGAGACTCATGGGTTCAGCAGTAGAGGGTAGGAGGAGTCGGGGCAGACCAAGGAGAAGGTACCTGGATTCGGTTAAGAATGATTTTGAAGTAATAGGTTTAACATCAGAACAGGCACTAATGTTAGCACTGGATAGGGGATCATGGAGGAATTTTATAAGGGGGCTATGCTCCAGACTGAACGCTGAAAGGCATAATCAGTCTTAAATGATGATGATGATGATGATAGTGAATTGTGTATGCTAATGCACGCAGAAAAAAGGATTATAAATATTTGTATTTTTTCTAATATATGATTTCCAAAACAGGTTTTTGTTGCCACTCTAAAAATACTTAATAAATGCAAGAAAATAGTAGTCATACAATACTTTCTGACAAATAATAATTTGCTACGGCCAGTAAATAAATATTTCTGGTACGTTTTATGATAAGCATCAAAACAATTATGTTTCGCAATACATAAATAGATTCCATTTTTCTAGCTCATGTCTTACCTTGGAATTTCAGCCAGGTGTGCCGCTTTTGGGTCATTCCTTGCCTCAACAAATTTTGGTAGTTGGTCAAGATTTTAAAACTTAACTTCTGAAACTGGTTGCAACATAGCTCTTCTAGAATTTTTATTCACTTTTTCTACATCATTCACATCTTCGCTGTCAGAGGAATACACTGTACGGGGACGTCCTCTTCTAGCTACTAGCAAGACACCGTAACGTTCTTACTGTTCACCAGTTAGTTTCATCAAACTCAGCAGGACAATCTTCCGTCAAAAACGAGATTTCATCGTCTTCCCAATCAGATAATTCCACGTTGCTATCATTCAGAAGAGCTTCTAATAGCTCACCAGTTAATATTTCATCCATTGCATAATGTAAAAATAACTGTTATTTAAGAATTCCATTATCGAACGCCAAATTGAAATGAGCAAATACGCATTGTGACATGAGGTAAAATGCGTAATTTCACAATAACAAACAAAATTTAAGCGAGTCTCAACTAATTCTCAACATCTAGAATAGTTAATGAATGTTAGGTAAAAAAACCAGGTTTTCAGTCTAATATTTAGGAATGATAATTATTTACATGCCTCTACGATTCGTAGAAGTAGTCATTTTCTGCGTGCAACCTGCTGCAAAAGAACGCACCAATCGTTCCTTGCAAGATACTGCGTTCTGGTTTTAAAACTAAGAACTAGAAGGCCCACTCGCATGGATCTTCGGTCTATAAGCGGAAAAATACATACATCTGCTTACAGAGAAAACAGATGAACGAAGGCCCACATGTGTGGACCAAGGGGATGAAGAGGTTAAGGGGATGATAAACTCTGACTTTCTTTACTATTTTCGTCTATGATGGAAAAGGAGGAACGTTAGGTTTTAATTCCCCGCCGACGAAGAGATAATTATAAACTGAAATGAAGTTCGGATTAGCGTAGTATGGGGAAGAAATGAACCATGCCCATTTCAGTGAAACCAAACCAGAAGTCGCCTCGATCTATGTAGAGGAACACCCAAACACGAATCTGGACGGTTGGAGAGATTTTATCTCACCCATCCAGAATATAAGTCCAGTGTCTTAACCAATGTTCCATTTCACTGGGTTCCAAAATTTGCTTTCCTGTGAAAGTAACCAGTGAAAATATAAATTTTTGTGAATGAATCGAAGATTTTAAACACACTGAAGTTCGATTTCTAAAAACTGAAACCAAATGCTGAAAGCTTTTTACTGATATTTTAATCTGTCGCTTTACTTATCTTTTTGAAGTCGATAATAAAAGTCTGTCACCCCAATCAGTATAGCACAACTATTGCACAAATCGAGCCTGTGGATTCCCCACGAAAGTTCAGTTTTGTAGTCACGCCTCATAAGTATTTACAATGTAGATATTGATACATCGAAACACGTCTTTATTGTTTAAATTCATTTTGACAAACAGTTGTCAGAAGTCGCTCATGACTAATATCGGACTTGACTTTACATTGCTGACAGTTGGCATCTGGTTGACATTCACAAAAATTAAAAATATTGCAAGTCTACATGTCCTAGCACTTCATCAGTTCACTCTCAAGTGACCGTTGGCGCCCACACAAAATGAATTGAAAGAATCCCTCTCCCCACAAGTTTTCAGATTGTGATATTATAAAACAAAGCATTTAATTGTATTACTGAGCCGCCAGAAGGCTATTTCTGTTTTCATTTATATTACTAATAACTTAACTTTTTCTGTTGCATATTAGGTGTGTCTCAATACATGTTAATGTGGTAGCAATCACACTTGAGTCCACTATTATAACCTCAAATCTGTCTATAACCTTAGAAAAATAAAATGAGTGAAATTTTTATGAAATGTAAAACGACTGAGAATTAATGTATAATATGTCCCATCGTAAAGTCATGGATGTCTTAATATTCTGATTAATATATTGTTAATACATGATCTTTTGTCGTCTACAATCTACTGAATAAAAGGTTCTTCTCAGAAAAGTCTTTTAATTGAGTCTGAATATTACACAATATATTCCTTTTTTTGTATGTGGTACAATTTTGGGACTAGCCAAATGATTTGGTCCATCCTGAAACCTGTTATCCTATTGTGATCTTTGGGTGCTCTAGATCCTTAATTCCTGATATTAAAATATGGGATAACGTATTAAAATGGCTACAACATTCGGAATATACATTCCTTACATGAATCCTGACTTACAATGAACTGTGCCTATTGTTAGCTCAGTTGTTGGTACAAATTTTCATTCGTCGCTTCAGTCTGCATATATACGCCATAGATGTTGAAACTTGAAAAGTTCTCTGGGACCATGTAGTTTCATTTAATTTAATACTTTCTGATTAACATACAGTAGAACTGCACTTTACCAATTTCTGAATACATTAATAATACTGTATAGATATAAGAATTAAGAAAATCTCTTGAGGCCGAAATGGTATAGATAACAAAAAAAATATATATACTTACATTGATAGATGTTTTCAAGTCCCGCAACTGTCGGTGTTTTGAGCATTCGACGTCAGCATAAAGTGCAGCACGTTGTTAGTTTTCATTTTTCAACTCACAGCTTGGCGAACGCAAATTGTGTGCCTCTTGATGACGGCAGGTCTGTGCTTCAGAGGGATACATAGTGGTTCATATGCTAGTCGTAAATGTACATTTTTATATATTACATATATTGCTGTTTACGGATTGAACTTGCAGTCTCTTTACCTAATGTAGTTTGTATAAAACAAATATTGTACAAATATTAAAGCATACGTTCATACAAGCATTATTTGATGTTAAGTAAATTGGATATAGTTAGAATAAAGTATCTTAAGAACTTATCACCTATCCCCTCAAAACTATATATTAGTATTGTGTCACTTTGATTAGCTGCGTCATATGCATATATGTGAATTAGGACCTGGTATTCCTGGAGCAAAAAGCCCTCCAGCGCTCAGAATCTATAGTTAAACATTCAAAGAAATTAAAATTTAACTGCTCTCGATAACTACGCATATTACTACAATCAGAGTACTACTAAATTATTCTGTTCTTTCTTTTCCTTGGCGTCTATCCTGGATACCGTGGATTTAGCTTCTTCAGGATTTGGCAAATTTTATTTCATTATTTAAGTTTATGGATCAGTTCCCTTCCTGATGCCATATTCTTCAAGTAATCCAAGGGAACGAAGACGTCATCTGTCTGTGACAGAAGCTAGCGTGGGAAACCGCTTAGAAACCACTCACTCTGGTTGGTATACCCGGCCACAGTCGTAAATCCTCCCTGTCTCACGAGCTAGCACTTAGCACGTTACGCTGAATGACCAGGTGTTAATAAATTATTCTGTACAATGTTAAATTATCGGTTCCACTAGATATCTTTATGACACGAAATTGTTTCTTTCTCTGAGCGTGGCATGGCTGCCGTGTCATCAGGAAAGTTTCCCTGGTGTCACATCGGTGGCTCTATACCCTCACAGTGGGACTATGCCAACATCCATCCCAGTCTACATTTAATAAATTAATCACATTCAAAAAATACATTCACAGTTGCGTGTGTGTGACCTAATCTTGTTAATTCTACGTAAATACGTGGGATATGGGCCATGTCCTTTAAAAATCATGGATGCTTGGGAAAGAAGCTGTGCACCCGCCGTGCTGTAGGGTGTTGACACCCTTTTTGGGTGTGATACTTCGCAGAGAGAGATTTCTGCAAATCCATGGGTTGTCGGTGGAATAAACGACTTTCCACAGGTAGCATGTAGGCAAATGGCCCTCATACATGGGTGGACTGGTCAGCCAACTCGTCTGCCTACTGGGTCTGCCCCAACACGCTCGCCGACCTTGGGTCGGGACCGTGGTCCATGTGCATCAGTTTAACCAGAGGACCCCTTCCGCAGGCACAGACAGATAGGGTCCGCCAAGCAGTCGCTGGTGTCCACACGTAGTCCGATAGGTTGGCGAGCGGAACGGTGGACGGTCAGCGGGCCAATTGGGCTGTGAATGGGCGCCTTTGGGCTCCACTGAATTGTCAACGCATTCCAAAAAAATGGTTCAAATGGCTCTGAGCACTATGGGACTTAACAGCTATGGTCACCAGTCCCCTAGAACTTAGAACCACTTAAACCTAACCAACCTAAGGACATCACACAACACCCAGTCATCACGAGGCAGAGAAAATCCCTGACCCCGCTGGGAATCGAACCCGGAAACCCGGGCGTGGGAAGCGAGAACGCTACCGCACGACCACGATCTGCGGACAACGCATTCCACTTCCCTACAAGTGCCACTCCACACGATTGTCACAAACTTGTGCTGTACTTTACATGTTCCAGTGACACTGTCATTCGGCAAGCATCCATTCCTATACTTGGGTATTGGCAGTGACGTACTGGGAGTAATGTCTTGTACTCTTATTAGAAGATTACCTCTGCACATCCTAACAAGACGAAGAGTGCTTTGGCAGACGGTTGTACTAAAACCGCCTGTCAACCTGAGCCATATTCGTCTCTTTGTATTTTTTTTTCTTTATTGTTATTTTGAAACCTGTATTACAGACAGGCCTGCAGCAGTATACGACGCCGCTCTTTGGCCGCAGAGAAACACAAATATACAAATGAAGACATTTAGAGAAAAAACATGGTGGACATATAAACGGAGACAAACTCTTTTTAAAATACAAGGTGCCGTTCACGGGCGTAGAGTCCAAGATAAAATTGTTCAGACACTTGGACACAGACAGAGACGAAAATTGTCACACGTGAACGTAGGTGCACAAAACGAATAACACTGAATCACTTAAGCACAAAACGACAGCACACACAGAACACGAGGCGTTGATCTCCGGCGCGCGAATGTTCACTAACCGTGTACGAGTCCGGGGACCTGCCAAGAGAGGAGGAGGGGGGGTGGGGGAGGGGAGAGCAGATGCCATGGGCAGGGGAGATAGGGGAAAGGGAGGAAGGGGGAGGGGAAGCCCGGGGGAAGAGGGAAGGAGGGAGGGGATGGGGGAAAAGGAAAGAGAAGGGAGGGAGGGTGCCTAAAGGAAAGGACACAGGGAGTGGGGGGGAGGAGGATCAAAGTTGATAGGAGGGGTAGATGGAGGGGAGGAGGACATCATCAGGGAGGGGGAGCTGGTGGAAGCCACCTTGGGAGAGGGTGAGGGGGGTGGAGAGATGGAGACCGGGTGGGACGTGGGAATACAGGCGCGGCAGCAGGCGGTGGTGGGAGAGGATGGGTGAGACAAGCGGATGAGGAGGATCGAGTTTGCGGGAGGTGTACAGGATCCGTATCCTTTCAAGGAAAAGGAGGAGGTGGGGGAAGGGGATGAGATCATACAGGATCCGCGTGGGGGAGGGGAGATGGATGCGATA